>NC_141941.1:309166-618333 GCF_057802395.1 Ceratotherium simum simum
ATGGAGACGCTCTACTCGGTGTCTGGCTTCCTTCTCCCACGGTCGTGGTTGGAGACGCGCCCGTGGTGTTGTTTAAGGTGTGGTGTGTGTGTCCTCAGGCCGAGTAGACTCCATGCTGTTGAGGACGTCGTAATCTATCTATTCGTTCTGTCACTGGTGGACGTGTGGGTGTGGGGGCTGTGAGTCGTGTGGGAACCGACATCCGCTGTCATGTTTATTGGTGAATATATATATGTTCTACTCTATATATTCTATATATTCTATACAATATATCTATTATATACCTTCTACCATATATATTCTATTCTATATATTCTATACAATATATCTATTATACATATTCTACCATATATATTCTATTCTATATAGTCTATAGAATATATCTATTATATATATTCTATGATACATTTTCTATAGAATATGTATTCTACTATATATATTCTATATATTCTATACAATATATCTATTATATACCTTCTACCATATATATTCTATTCTATATATTCTATACAATATATCTATTATACATATTCTACCATATATATTCTATTCTATATAGTCTATAGAATATATCTATTATATTCTATGATACATTTTCTATAGAATATGTATTCTACTATATATATTCTATATATTCTATACAATATATCTATTATATACATTCTACCATATATATTCTATTCTATATATTCTATGGAATATATATATTTTACTTTATAT
This sequence comes from Ceratotherium simum simum, assembly GCF_057802395.1. Classification (NCBI taxonomy): domain Eukaryota; kingdom Metazoa; phylum Chordata; class Mammalia; order Perissodactyla; family Rhinocerotidae; genus Ceratotherium; species Ceratotherium simum. Next base: position 309,887 of record NC_141941.1, read on the forward strand.
ATTCTATAGAATATATATATTTTCTATTACATATATTCTATTATACTTATTCTTTAGAATATATATATTCTACTCTATATATTCTATAGAATATATATTCCACGATATATTCATTCTATATACTCTATAGAATATATTATATATATTCTATAGATAATATAGTCTACTATATATACTATATACTCTATGGAATATATCTTTTCTGCTATGTAGTCTATTCTATATGTTCTATAGAATATACCTATTGTATTTATTCTACTATATATATTTTATTCTATATAGTCTATCTTATATATTCTATTATCTATATTCTAAATGTTCTACATTATGTATATATTCTGCTATATATTCTATTCTATATATTCTATATGTTCTATATTCTATTATCTATATTCTATATGTTCTACTTTAGATATCTATTCTGCTATATAGTCTATTCTATATGTTCTATAGAATATGTCTATTGTGTATATTCTACTATATATATTCTATTCTATATAGTCTGTCTTATATATTCTGTTGTCTATATTCTATATGTTCTATATTATGTATATATTCTGCTATATATTCTATTCTATATGTTCTATATTCTATATTATCTATATTCTATATGTTCTATATTATGTATATATTCTGCTATATATTCTATTCTATATATTCTATTCTATATATTATATATGTTCTACATTGTATATATATTCTGCCATGTATTCTATTCTATTTATTCTACACACACACACATGCACACACTATTCTTTTGGGAATATACTTGGGAGTGGAATTATTGGGTTATGCATGAAGCACATGTTTACTTCTTTTTTAAATTGTGGTAAAATTCACATAACATAAAATTCACCATTTTACAATTCAGGGGCATTTAGCACATTCACAAGGTTGTGCAACCACCACCTCTGTCTAGTTCCACGACATTTTCATCCCCCAAAAGGAAGCCCTGTTGCCATTAAGAGTCCCTCCCCATCCCCCTCCCCAGCCCCTGACAACCACTCATCCACTTTCTGTCTGCGGATTTGCCTGTTCTGGACACTTTGTATAAATGGGATCACACACTATGTGGCCTTTTGTGTCTGGCTTCTCCCACTGAGCATCGTGTTTTCGAGTTTTATCCACATTGTTGCCTGTGTCAGTGCTTCATCCATTTTCATGGCTGTATAATATTCCAGAGTGCTGCATATGTTCCCTTTTAACAGACAATGCCAAAGAGTTTTGCAAAGTGGTAGTGTTGATTCACAGCCCCCAGCATCATATGAGGATCTCATCGACCCTCGGCATCGTCATTCTGTTATCACAAACGGGTGTTGGGGATGGTCGAATGCTTTTTCTGCGTCTGTGGATAGGATCTCATGAATTCCCCTCTTTCACCTGTTGCTGTGAAATTAATTAATGTGATCAATTCATCGATTTTCGCATGTACTGTCATTCTTTTAAGTCAACTTTCCATCGAGGTACAAAATACATATGGGAGAATAAGACTCTGGTCCTGTGAATTTTCACAAATTGGGCACCGTCTCCTCGCTGTGTCGAGTTTTATTTCTGACTAATTTCTGACACTTTTTCATAGTCTACTGGACTTCTGCGTGTCCCCTTCTGGGGAGGGCCTGTCTGGTGTTTCCGTCTCTTTCTCACTCATCTCTCTATTTCCTGGTGATTTGTCGGAGTCGTTCATAAATTCTGCATCTGAGTATTTTGCAAACATCTTCTCCTGAGTCCTAGCTTCACCCTCTTCGTGTGCATTTTGATGAACAAAGTTCTCAATGTTAACGAATCCCATTTATTAATAAAAGGCCCAGAATTTGAAAGCTGAAGGGTGTGGTTGAGTTGAACTGAGGTGGGAGACTCATAGAGAGGATCGTGCGCGGCCAGGCTCACAGGCGGCCGCTAAGAGATGCAGACACAGGGGGAGCCTCACCCCTTTCTGCAGCTCCGCGGAGACGACCCGCTCCATGCGTGTTCTCCAGACACACCGGCACTGACGTCTCGCATCTTTATGACGCGGGGAGGTGGGTCTGCGTTTGCAGCCAGGCCCAGCTGGAGCCCTCAGTCACCCTCCTGGATCAGCGTGGCTCTTCCTGAGGATCACATTTCAGCGATGCCCCCAGGTCCTGGAGCAAACATTCCTGAGTTGGGAGCCCGCCAGAGGCTTGCTGGCCATTTAACAGATTTACATACCTTTGAAAAGGGCCGAGACAGGAATTCTGAAGAAAAGGGATGAGGGGGAAGTCTGTCTTATGTGTAACGGGGAGAATTACGCTTCTGTTTTTGGGGTGCATTTCCCTTACAGAAGCCCGGGGGATGCATCGGGGCTCAGCCTGTCGACACTGGTTCCTTTGGTCTGGGGTGTTTCAGAAGCTCCCCAGGCGGTGGGCAGCCAGGGTCCCCAGGACTCGGGGACTCGGCGGAGCGGGTGGTTGGTCACACAGGTCTGGTCGGGGGAGCTGAGATGGAGCATTATCGCCTCGGGAGGGTGCTGGTCAGAGGGTCTGGCCAGAGGCCTCGCTGGAATCCCACACAATACACTTGGGAACTCAGGGAAAAGTGTCCTAAGGCTTGGAGGCCGTCCAAAAGTATCCCGGATGTCCTGTCCGTGGAGTGCCAGCTCGCGGGCCCTGCAGAAGCTCCGGTTCTGTAAGGGGTGCTCCTTCTTTGTCTTTCTGGACCCGCTGATTTGCAGATCTGTGGGGGTGCAATGGACCTGCAGACAACTGATTGCAATGCAAACGACTCTTGTAGCTGGAGATGCAGACGCTTTTGTGCAGGAGGGAAACGGTTGCTGCCTGCTTTGCAGAACGGATAACCCCCATCTTACTATTTATGGCCCATAGGATATTTGTCATTGTGCGTGTTTAACAGTTGTGCGTCTATTAGCAAGTTCATTTCAGCATTCGTGACTCTGTATGTGAATTGTGTGTGTGTATATGTGTGTGCATTGTGTGTGTGTGTATATATGTGTGTATGTGTGTGTGCATTGTGTGTGTATGTGTGCATGTGCATTGTGTCTGTATGTATGTGTATATGTGCGTTGTGTGTGTATATATGTGTGTATGTGTGTGTGCATTGTGTGGGTATATGTGTGTGTATATGTGCATTGTGTCTGTATATATGTGTGTATGTGCAGTGTGTGTATATATGTGTGTATTGTGTGTGTGTGTATGTGCATTGTATGTGTATGTGTGTATGTGCATTGTGTCTGTATATATGTGTGTATGTGCATTGTGTGTGTATATATGTGTGTATGTGTGTGCATTGTGTGTATATATGTGTGTTTATGTGTGTGTATATGCATGTGTATGTGCACTGTGTGTATATACGTATGTGTGTATATATGTGTGTGTGTGCATTGTGTCTGTATATATGTGTGTATGTGCATTGTGTGTGTATATATGTGTGTATGTGTGTGCATTGTGTGGATATATGTGTGTTTATGTGTGTATATATGTGTGTATGTGCACTGTGTGTATATGTGTAATGTGTGTGTGTATATATGTGTGTGTGCATTATGTGTGTGTATATATGTGTGTATGTGCATTGTATGTGTATGTGCATTGTATGTGTATGTGCATTGTGTGTATATGTGTGTGTATGTGCATTGTGTGTGTATGTGCATTGTGTGTGTATATATGTGTGTATGTGCATTGTGTGTGTATATGTGTGTGTATGTGCATTGTGTGTATATGTGTGTGTATGTGCATTGTGTGTGTATATGTGTGTACGTGTGTGTATGTGTGTTTGTATGTGTATGTGCATTATGTGTGTATATATGTGTGTATGTGTGTGTATATATGTGTGTATGTGTGTATGTGCATTGTGTGTATATGTGTGTGTATGTGCATTGTGTGTATATGTGTGTGTATGTGCATTGTGTGTGTATATGGGTGTACGTGTGTGTATTGTGTGTATACGTGTGTGTGTGTATGTGTATGTGCATTATGTGTGTATATATGTGTGTGTGTGTATGTGTGTATGTGTGTATGTGCATTGTGTGTGTATATATGTGTGTGTGTGTATATGTGTGTATGTGTGTGTGCACTGTGTGTGCATATATATGTGTGTGTGTGCATGTGTTTTGCATTGTGTGTGCTTGTGTATCTAAACTTTAAATTTCTGCTTCACATCATCCTGGTTCTCCCATCCATCAATGAGCTAAGTTACCCCTTTGAGGTGGGTTTAGTTTAATTTCTCGTTACGGCCGTTTTTGGGGGGGACATTACCTTTGGACCGGGATGTGATGACCCATCGTCCAGGACAGAGGAAGCCCCAGGGGCGGATGGAACAGTCGGGGGCTGCACAGCCGTGCGGGACGGCCCTCAGGAGACGGGCGAGGCGGGCTCTGCACACCCGGGACTGGTGTGCGTGGAGGTGAGCGCTGACCCCGGGGCGGGGGAGACGGCCGGGAGAGAGGGCACCGAGGAGCGGGATTGGGAGAAGGAGGATCTGCGAGGAGCCCGGGATGGTCTCCCACTGACGTCAGAGATCCCACCTGAATTCCACAGACCTGAGGGCTTCCTTGTCCTGTGTTGCTGTTTTTGGCGGCAGTAACTCCATCACCTTATTCCAGACACGCGGGAACAGGGCTCAGAGAGGGAGACCTTGTCTCTCCAGGACGCCCAGCCAGAAGGTGGCCCTAATCTAATGGGACCACCGTCGTCTATGCAGTGCTGCGTGGACCAAAGTGTCATTGTGTGGCCACAATGTGAGTGTCCTTTGAGTGCCCACGCTCTCATTTTGCTGTCTAGCGATGGAGACAGCAAGTACAAGAGTAATTCACAGAAGAGTGGGGCCCTCAGCAAAGGCTGGGGGTGGATGGCGAGTGTAGACCACAGAGGATAAATTAAGTGGATTATTGGGAAGGGAGGTGGTTTTGCAAGTAGCCTCAACCCTTGTAGGGTGTTGACGGAAACGCCCATGTGTCCTCTGATTTCTTTTTCTCGTCTTATACCACAGGACAGGACTGTTACTCCTCTTTAGCTGGTTTGTTTTCTTTTTAGACCCTGGGAGCAGAGACCTGATTTAATCAGTGCTCTGTGCAAGGTCCCTCTCGCATCTTGGAGTCCACTTGGACCCCCAGAGTTGGTATAAAGATTTGTTTTCAGTCCAAACATTTGAGCGACAGAAGATGCAGGAAGAAGGCTTACTTGAAGTTTTTCATGGGATTAAAGCAGAGCGTCCCTAAAATACGGCTGCTATTAACCCCCCTTCAGAAAGTTTACTGAAATTTAGCTGCCGTGGGGACAGACTATCCACTTCCGTCAGCATCAAAAAGCCCCATGGAATCTTCCACACTTTCCCATTCCCATTGAAGCCCTAAAGCCCCCTCCCTTTTGCTAAGTTTGGCATATAAACCTTTTTAACTGTGCTGTTGGGTGAGCCACGCATCACTGAGAAATCCCGCTTGTAAACATAATAAACCTTGTCTGTTCTCCTGTTAATCTGTCTATGGTCATTTAATTTGCAGTCCCCCAACCCAGGACCCAAGTTGGAAGAGGAGAAGTCTTCCTCCCCATAATCCCCATCCGCACTGCCCATCCCTCCATCTTCCACCATCAACACCTTCTCTATGGGGTGTGATAAATGTCTTTAAAGATGCACATGTGTCTGCGTAATCGGTAGTGTTCTGTGTGTGTGGTTTTATAAATTTGCACACGTTGCTTTGTGCCCACCCTCTCCTGTTGTCAGTCAATGCTACGTTTCTATATTGGTCCCTGTTGGCGTGTGTCATGGGGTTCATCGTAACTGCTGCCATAATGGGTATCCATCCTGGTTTACAACACACTCCCCCCAGCGCGGGCTCCTACACTGTCTATGGTTCCCCATCGACAACGCCCAGGTGACCATCCTCATAATTGACGGGGTCATTGCTTATTCTCTCCAAATCCTGCCAATTTGCTTCCCTGGCTGGCTGTGCCCATTTGCACGACTTATATCTGCCCCTCTTATCTCACACTCACTTTCCCTCACTGGGTTTTCTTGTTGGATGGGAAGAAAAGTGTGTATGTTCTAGAAACAACTCTTTGTGGTTTGACACTTTTCCATCATGGCCTCTCAGACTTGGAGCTCTCTGCTAGCGTGGATCACGGCGTCGTCTGTTGAACACCATTCCTTCATTTCCACGCAGCGAAACTCGTCCATTTTTACCATCTGGCTTGTGTTTGGGGGTCTTACTAAGAGTCCTTCCTGCCCCTCGGGTCACAGAGCGTCCTCTTGTATTTTCTTACATGGGTTTCTATTTTTATTGTCATAATAAACTCTTCAAATCCTCGAGAAGACGCCTTCTCAAAGAGGCAGCTATCCCCTCCCGGGGGCAGAAACTGCTTCTTGGGGGTTGATGAAAACATCTCACTCTTTTGAGGTGTAAAATCCCGCCGTACAGACAATGCGTAAATAGGTATAGGGTGTATGTGTGATGTTAAAATTTTACGGGGGCGATTAGGGAGGAAGGTGGCGAGGTCTCCCTAGGACGTGATAGGAAGCACAAAGTTGAGAAACAGGGACCTCGGATGCCGCTGGTGCGGGGTGCGCGGTAGGGGTGCCCGCCCAGGACCAGCTGCGTGTTAACACAGCCCGTGTGACAGCGTGAGAACGTGGTCCGTAGGGTCTGGGTCAGGGGGATAAAGTAGAAGGTCAGCTCGCCCGCCCCTGGACCAATGACCGTCTGCTTGAAGAGCCTTCAGGAGCTCCTTTTGTCAGTGCTGTGCAATCCTTGAGTGGGGAGAGCTGTCTTTCCAAGTAGGATAAGGCTCACGGGGAACCCAGGGGCAGGTCATCGTTGGGGACCCCGTTCCTGTGGAGTTGGGAAGAGGGGTGGGTGGAGACGCACGACCGGGTGTCAGCGGGTCTGCGGGGCCTTGGAGCCGGGAGAGGGAGGAAGACTGACGGGCGGCCCACAGCGGGAGGTTAGAAGGAAGCTCACGGGGGCTCTGGACTTGGCCCGAGCTCCGCCCCGAGGAGGGTCTGGTGGGAAGGGGGGGAAATCTGCTCTGAACGGGGCGTCTGGCCAACCTGGGTGGCGGAGGGCGGCCCCGTGGAGATGCTGTGGACACGGGTGGGACCCTGTCATCCCGCGGAAGCCGGGCTCTGACAGTGAACTGACTGCACGTGGGAACGTCCTGACATCCTTGCAGAAGGGGGTGTGCGAGGTCCGGCCACCGCGGTCTGGGTTTGGGAAATTTGAGGGGTTATGGAGAAGGGGTCTGAGATGGATGCCTCTGGTCGGTCCGTTTCGCCTGGTTTTTATTACTATTATGGACCCCAGAGGCGCAGAGCAGGAAATAGGTAACTCGTCCTGGGTTTCGAGACAAAAGGTGGGTCATTGCAGAGAGTTAGTTCTGCAGGGAGGTCGTGAGGAAGCTGTTTCGTAGCTTGACAGTTAGTGGATCCATCTATCTATCGTCTATCTATTATTTCTCTATCTCCCTATCTCCCTATCTATCTACCTATCTATCTATCTATCTATCTATCTATCTATCTATCTATCTATCTATCTATATGTCTATCTATCATCTATCTATGTATCTATCTATCATCTTTCAATCCAGCTATCATCTATCTGTCTATCATCTATCTATCTATCTATCTATCTATCTATCTATCTATCTATGTATCTATCAATCTATCATCTATCAATCAATCATCTATGTATATATCTACCATCTATGTATCTATCTATCATCTATCTGTCTATCATCTATCCATCTGTCTATCATCTTTGTATCTATCAAGCTATCATCAATCAATCATCTATATGTCTATCTCTATATCTATCAATCTATCATCAATCAATCTATCATCTATGTATCTATATATCTATCTCTCTATCATCTATCTATACATCTATAGATCTATTTTCTGTCAATCAATCTATCATCTGTCTATCACCTATCTATATCTCTATCAATCTGTCATCTAACAATCTATCTATATGTCTATCAATCTATCAATCTATCATCTGTCTACCTATCATCTGTCTATCTATCGTATTTTTCCGGAAGGGACTGAGAGAACTGTTTGCACACATCAGCGTGTCTTCATTCCTCCCGTTGCTTGTGCTAATGGATGGACAGAGGCAGAGGGAGGGCCAGTGGTCGTCATGGTGGGGACTTTGTGCCGATCGCCAGGCGACCCCGGCTACTCCCCCGGGGAGACAGGAGGTACTGTGACTATTTCCTTTTCACTCTGGAAAATGTCCGCATTACTCAGATTTCCCCAGAGAGACACAACCCATGGGGGTGTGTGTGTGCGCGCGTGCGTGTACGTATTTATACACAGAGAGAGACCGACATCAATTATAAAGAATGGGCTCAGCCATTATGGACGCCGACAAGTCCCAACATCCGCGGTCAGCGAGCAGGGCACCCGGGGAAGCCAGTGGTGTAGGTTCCAGTCCGAGTCACAAGGCCTGAGACCCCAGAGAACTGATGGTGTCGGTTCCACTCTGAAGGCCAGCAGGCTTGAGACCCAGGAGGAGCTGGTATTTCAGTTCATGTCCCACAGCAGGACCTGGGGTCCCAGCTCAAGGGCTGTGGGAGGAAATTACCGCTTATTCAGAGTTCACACCATCAACTGATGAGACGAGGCCCACCCACACTGGGGAGGGCCATCTGCTTCACTCAGTCTGTTGATTCAAATGCTAATCTCACCCAGAAACAGCCTCAGACACACTGAGAATAATGTTTAACCAGATACGTGGGTCCCCGTTCATTGTTGACACGTAGGATGAACGCACACATATCAAAGACACAAGCTGAGCAAGTGAGGGGTGGGTTTTGTTGAGGCTCTTGAAGGAGGCAGGGGACCCCACCTCTGACGATCGGGTGTCTCGGCGGGGTGGTCCTACCCTAGACTTTCACGGGGAGGAGTGGACAGTTTACACGTGGGGTGACTATTGTTGGGGCGAGTGTTTCGTGATCGGGGAGGTCTCTAATCTGAGCAGAAGTTTGTCTGGCGAGTTTCAGGGGGACACACGGTTCTAATCTCAGCTGATCAATCACGGGACAAAGATCGGGGGCCTGAGGGTCCGTGTCGGGCCTCACGCAGAGGGCTTAACGGATTCAGGGGCTGATCTAGGAAAAAGGTTCAATCACAAGAGGCAGGAACATGCAACAAGCTTTACTGAGTGACACTTGGACAGGTTACAGGAGGGGGGGAGAAGGGCAAGGGGGCCCCCGGGGAGGGGATCAGAGAGGGGCTACCTGTCTTGGTGATGTCACTCAGCAGGTTGACAGGGAGTATCCGGGTCAGCTTGGGGCTTTATAACCTCAAAGTTATAATCGTATCAATGAATAACAACTGTCAAGTGATTTTCCAGGGGTCTGCAAATTAGGCAGGGTCTAAATGTCCAAAATTCTGCTCGTCTGGCCTATTTTCTAAGCAATTGGATGTATAAAGATTCGATTTTGGTGCCGGCAGTCTTTTGAGCTAACAGATCTCAGCGAGCAGCAAGGAAATAATCAGTAAAGGGCCGGTGCACAGAGGCCATCTTTGGCTCATCTATGTAACATCCACTCAGTGAGTTCAGGCAAAAGGAGAAAAGGCAGTGTGAGAGCTGGAGTACGGATTATGTACTGCCCTCGGCTGAGGGAAGATTGTGCATTTGGTCCCAGTACGTTGGTGACAGTCTCCACCTCATGGGCTGTGCCAGGCCGTGTCCCCAAGATGGTCAATGTTGACGACTTACCTGCTCGGCACAAGTCCAACCCCACAGGTCAAGGAAACTTCCATCTCCAGGGTCACTGCCTGTGGGGTAAATGTGTCAGAGTGGAATTGCCTGTGGTCAGGCTGGTCGCACTCTTATTTGTTTTCTAATTGAGATGAAATTCATATAAACATAAACCTAACTGTCGATGATCAACTCTGTGGCATTTAACACACTCTCAGTGCCGTGCAACCATCACCTCTATCTAATTCCAGAACATTTCATCACCTCCTGATTTTTAAATTTTAGATATATTTTAAAATATTGTTAATATTTAATAAATATTAAGGAAGTTCAAATATTAACTTTATTTTATTTTAAATTTAATTTTAAATCCCTACCCATTAGGCAGTCAATTCAAATTCCCTTCTCTTCTCAGAACCCGGCAGCCACTAATTTGATTTACTTATTCTGGACGTTTCGTATAAATGGAATCACACACGATGTGGGCTTTTGTGTCTGGTTCTCTCACTGAGCATCGTGTGTTCAAGGTCCGTCCACCTTGTAGCTGTCAGGGCTTCACTGCTGTTCATGGCTGAGTAATATTCCACTGTGTGGATGGACCCCATTCTGTCTGTCCCTTCATCCATCGATGGACAATTGGGTTTTTCTGCCCTTTGGCGCATTTGCTGAGGGGACAGAATCTGCTCCCCAAACTGCGTCACTTTGGCATAAGGATCGTTTTGAGCTGGAGGCAATCGAGACACAACAGGTGCAGAAACACACCTTGCAGCTGTGTCCCTGATCTGACTATAAGCAGAAACTTCTGCAAAATGAGGACAGCCCTGCGCCCCTCTCCCGGGGAAGTTTTATGACCATGAAGAGGACAGACAGTTGGTGTGGAGATGGACCTGCACCAACACACCCACTCCTTAGACCCCCGTGTGTTTTTCTTCCTACAATTTGCCATCCTCCGGAGCCTGACACTCTTTTCCTTTGTCTCGTCACGTCTTCAGACGTCTATGTTTCTTTGTTAAGATGCCGTACAAGCCCAAGTTCTACCCGTCGCTTCCAGCTGCTCAGCACTGAGCTCCCCGTGCGTGTGTGTGTGCGCGCATGCGTGCGTGCACGAGGCACACGTTAATAAATTTTGTTTTTCTCTCATTAGTCTGTCTAATTTGCAGGCCCCCGCCAATGAACCTAAATGGGTAGAGGGCAAAGTTTTTTACTCCCCTCCGTTGCTTTGCTCGGTTGGTGTTTTCTGCTCCTCAAATCCTCGTGTTTGGGAATCTTCCCGATGGTTAGGGAGTTTTATAATGTGAAGGGGCCCGAGTCCCAGAGGCCTGAGCTGTCCCTCTCGCTGGTCCTGAGTTAGGGTGGGCAGCCCCAGGCACGTCCGGGGGGAGGAGGTGGAGACCTTTGCATGTGGGGTTCACGTCTATGTTTTGGAGGCTCCGTGGACCATGCTGAACATCCCATTTCTGCCTTTCCTCGCCATCTGGACCAATGCAATAAGTAACTAAGTGCAAAGGCAAAAAAAAAAAAAAAAAGCAAAGAAAAGGGATCTTAATTGAAACCGGTTGCTTCAGAGGCTGCGTTGGGCAAATCTCCTAACCAGGAAGATGTCATCGGGATAGAGGGTCAAGTGGCAGCCGTCGCTGGACTCTGAAATCATCGCTACGACGATTAGGCGTGCTCGTCCAGAGGGGCCGGATCAAACCTCGGGCGCAGCGTTTGCTGCTCATGACGGTGTATTTGGCTCCCACTGCTAGTTGACTGACTAATCGACTGACGAGGCTCAGACCGGTGGCCTCCGGAGAAAGCCATGCTGCGTTTCTTAACATATGAGGTGTGCGCAGGAACTAGAGGGGAAAAAGGGTTTTTAATGATAATACCAAAAAAGTGTTTTTCTCAGGGACCATACATCATTGTCAAGCGAGAAGATTAAACTTATTGTTTCTTTTTGAACTGGGAACTCAAGGTGAGTGGAAATGTCTTGAAATGCAAAACAGCCCGGCAGACAAAGTAGGATGGAGATGAAGGCAGACAACGCAAGCTTTCCTCCTTTTTCTTTTCAGATGGTTCGGGGTAAAACTTTTCTGAAACAACGGCGCTCGAGTAACATCGGGCTTAGAGACGTGTGTTGACGTTATGCATTTTATTTCAAGGCTGGAAAGGAAAGCTATTTTGCTCCAAACTCGGACCACTAGTTGTATGGTGGGGGCGGGGTGCGGAATAAATGCTATCATTTATTTGGAATAAAATAAAACACAGTAAGCCGTGCCTCCCGCAGCGTGTGCTCACAGGCTCACGGAGGGCACGCCACAGGAACGGGAGGGCGGACTTCTGGGCAAAAATGCAGGCAGCAAATTCAGACAATCGTGCAGCCGGGTCCCCACAGGCAGACGGAGGCCAAACTCCTGGGTTTTCCTTTTTTCACCGGACCGTTTAGTGTGTCGCTGTCACGTAAGCTGCACGTTCGTTTTCCTTTTCTGTAAAATGTATTCCGATAGCAGTCAAGTTGCATTACACTCGTTACGCGTGTGAGTCTACGTGTATATACGTCCACATGCGTGTGGACACATACGTATATGCAGCCATTATATGTGGATGTTATATACAAACGTTATATATAGACATTGTACGCAGATTATACGGAGGTCTTAAGTGCATGTGTGTGTAATGTATATACACACACACATACATATGTGCACATTGTATATAAACATTGCATATAGATATTATATACAGATTATAGAGAGGTTTTATGTGCATGTGTGTATAAGTATATACACACACACGTATACATATACATATATAGACATTATTTATTATTATATATTTTATATAGACATTGTTTATTACATATTATATATTTTATATAGATATATTTAATATATATTATACATATTTTATATAGTTTATGTATCATATATAGATATTATATATAAACATTGTATATAGATGTTGTATATAGGTATTATGTATAGACATTGTATATAGATATTGTATGTGGACATTGTATGTAGACATTATATATAGATACATATGGACATTGTATATAGACGTTGTATACAGACATTATATGTAGACACTGCATATAGATATTGTATGTAGACATTGTTACGTAGACATTGTGTACAGATAGTATATGTAGACGTTATATATAGACGTTGTGTATAGATACTATATATCAACATTGTTTATACACACATGTAGACGTTGCATATAGACATGATATATAGACGTTGTATATAGATATCATATAGAGACATTATATATATTATATGTAGACATTGCAGATAGATATTATATACAGACATATATAGACATGTATGCTGACATCACATGTAGATATTATATGTAGACATTGTAGATAAACATTCTATATAGATGTTTTATGTGCATGAGTGTATAAGTGTGCATGTACACGCACACACGGACTTCATGGGTAGATATTGCATGTAGATGTTTTGTGTGTGTGTGTGCGTGTGTGTGCACTCTCATTAGCTTAAAGACACACACACTCAAAACCGTGGGGCGTTTTCTATCCACATGTAAATCTGGGCTCGTCCTTCTGGAGACATAGGAGGAAGATTCACAGATGTGTTTACCTGGGCACATGAGGCCTTTGTCGCCTGTGACCTGCACCCCCTGTGGGGGACGACCCCGACCCCGGCCCTCTAGGGGTCCCCTTCCTTATGAGGGGCATGCAGTGTTCAGACTTCTTGTGGGAGCCTGGGCCCACGGGGTCACACTCGACGGGCCCTGGCTGTTTCGTCTGGATGCTCATCCGTGTAAGGAGAATGTCCTTCTTCCCGTGAGCGTGCAATATTCATGAGTCTCCCGGTCTGCAGTGGCCCTTGGTCCCCGGTCCCCCGGGAGGTCTGTGCACGGCATCTTCCCGCCCGTGTCTGGGTGAGCTTTTCTTCAAAGTTGCAGATTGACAGATGAGATTGATGAAGGTCTGAAGAGAAGAGAACTGGACGTGGGTGTTCCTCCCGATGCTGGGGGAGGGCGGAGAATCTTTTCTCCTCGTAACAGCCACACTCCATCATTACGGGGACAGAAACAGCGCAAAACAGAAAATAAATGTGGCGTGTAGTTTCAGGGACCATATAAGTTGTCCTCTAAACCGGGGCCCTCGGGGGGCACGGGGGCTCTGTTACTGGTTTTGAGGGGCAGACGTGGAGCGGGCAATGGGATGGGTCTCCTCTCGGACGCTCCCTCCAGCTGGAGACGCACAAAAATTCTGTATCTGCTTCCAGCCTTTTTCCCTCTGCTGGTGCGTTTTGGGGGAGAAATGGTGAGTTTGGCTCAGAAGTTATATAAATGGCTTATAGCTTATTAGCAGAGACAACTCGCACTCTATAAAGAGTATGTCTTCACATCCTTCAGTGTTTGTCAAAAACAAGATTCTTGATAGCTGCTCGGTATTTCCACACACAGACGCAGCCGCGTCGAGTCAACCGGGCTCTTCTTTGGTGGAATTTGAGTTGTTTCACGCTGGTCCTGGCAGGTAAAACGTCTACTTTCAGATACACACCACCTTGAGGACAAATTACTGGATCAAACGCACGACCTTGTAAAAGGCCCGATTCATAGCGTCTCACGGCTTTCCGGGAAGGTGGTACTAATTTATTCTTATACCAACACGCTATGAAGTTATGCGGCCAGGATTGAGTTTTATTTTAAAAGGAAAAAATATTCGCTCTGCAAATTTAACAGTTTTAAAATGGTGTCCATTGTGTCGACTCACAGTCTTTGATTTTTAGCAGTGAACGTTTTTTATTTTCCCTGTTTATTGGCCATGCATATTTCTCTCCTGTAAATTGGTTAGGGTGGTACCTTATTTTTCTAACATGTGTTTGGAGGTGGGGTGGCAGTGTTGAGGACCATGAGCTTTGGAATCAGACAGACCTAAGTTTTGAATCTTAAACCACAGTTTACTAGTCTATGACTCTGGCCAGTTTCATTAATCTCTTTAATTCTCGGTTTCCCAATCTGTAGCAAATCACCTAGGGTTTTTATGATATTTAAACTACAGGTCATATGTAAAGTGTGCAGCACAAGATTTTAGTTCACAGAAAGCATTCAATAAATAGTCATTCTTATTGATTTGTGAGAGCTTTTTATATCTTAAGGACACAAGCCCTTTATCATTAATATATCTTACAAATACTTGCCAGCTTCTTTCATGCTATTTAATATGGTTTGTAATTTTTACACATAAAGAGTTTTAAAGGTGCATGTAGCCAAGTAGATCAAATTTTCCTGTATGATTTCTTCTATAGTTTTTATTCCTGGAAAGTCCTTCTCAAGAGAGACGTTTTATATTCATCGACATTTTTAGATTTTATGATTTAATTTTTATATTTAACACTTTAATTCATCTGGAATTAATTGTGGCTTTTGCTTCAGGATGAGGTCCTGACTCATTTCTTTCGCAAATAATTAGCCAATTTTCCTAACACTATTTGTCGAGTAATCCTTTCTTTGTTGATTTTTAATAATTTATTTATCATATGTGTTCATAAATACTTGGGCCTCTTTTGAAAGGCCTATCTGGTTTTCTCCCATCTGTTAATTCTTATTCTAATTCCACACTGCCTTCATTATCTTAGCTTTAAAATAAAATGTCTTTTACTCTTTGAATGGATAAGTCTTTCATCATTGATCTGACATTATAAAAAAAAAAAAAAAAGATTTCTTCGCATTCTTACAAATTTATTTTCCAGATGAGCTTCAGATTTATTTTGCCAAAGTTAAAAAAAAAACTATTTGGATTTAATGGGAACCACATTAAATTTAAACATTAATTATTAAAGAATTGATGTCTTTATGCTATTTCGACTTCCTTTGCAGGAACAGAGAATGTGCATTCACTCATGTTCTCCTTTTTCCCCTCCCTCAATAAGATTTGTGTTTTCCTTCGTATGGACTCCAGACTTACCTGGCGAGGATACTCATAAACATTTTATATTTCTGTTGCTATGTGCCTGGAGTCACATATTGATATTTTCTAACTAGTCAACGTCACTGTACTGAAAGCTATGGAACTTTGCATATTTATTTTGTATCCAACTCTCTTGTCAGATCTGCTTTCGTTTCTCAATATGTTTACGAATCGTTGTCTTGGGGTTTTATTGGTGGTCTGTCACGATCATTTGGAAATGACGTGCTTGACTGGGGGGCGGGGAGGGGCTTTCTGCCCGGCTCTGAGGGGACCAGGAACACAGCAGTTTCCTCCCGAAAGATGGGTCTTTGGCCCTTTCGCTGCAGGTTTTCAAGGGCAGAAACCTCTGGCTTCTCCTGGGAGGGAGACCCCAAATATTGCAGAGACTCTGTAATCCTATAAAATTCAGTGATAAAGAAATATACTGCTATGGTCTGAAGGTCTGTGATCCGCCTGAAATTCACATGCTGAATTGTAACCCCTGATAGGGTGGTCTGAGGAGGTGGGGTCTCTGGGGGGTGATGAGGTCGTGAGGGTGAGGCCCCCGTGATGCGATCAGTGTCCTTATAAAAGAGACCCCAGCATCCCTGCTCTTTTCTGCTTTATGTGTTTATACATTGTATCTAATGATAAAGAGACAAAAATCCATCTGAAACACTTGTGTCAATTTTTTATCGACACATAATTGACAACATTCTATTAGTTTCAGGTGTGCAGCACAGTGATTCAATACATGGACCTCAGGATGGGGCTGTATGTGGAGATGGGTCTAAAGAGGTGATGAAGGTAACATGAGGTCGTGAGGGTGGGTCCTGATCCAATAGGACTGGGGTCCTTACGAGAAGAGGAGCTGAGGACACAGACACACACAGAGGGACGACCACGTGAGGACACAGGGAGAAGACGGCGTCTACACACCAAGGAGAGAGGCCTCAGGGGGAACCAGTCCTGTGACACCTGGATGTCAGATTCCAGCCTCCAGGACAGGGAGACGATAAGTGTCTGTGGTTTAAGCCCCCCATTTGCAGTATTTTTATGGCCACTTGAGCAAACTAATACATGTGGGTTTAAGAATTCGCATTTCTAACAAGATCCCAGACGGTGGTTCTGCTGCTGCCCCAGGGACCACCCTCTGAGAACCACTGGTTTAAATCATTCCAACAAAAGATGGAAAATTTGCTAATTCATTTTAGGACGTTAGCACAAATTAGAAAGCAAACCTTGATGAAAATACTACAAAAAAGCAAATATATGTCCAATTTCCATGTGAATTTTGCGATGCAAATTCTAGATAAAATATTAGCAAACTGAATTTGTGCGCCGACTCTCTGTGTGGGGAATACTGAGTTGTCCTTTCCAAAGGGCAGTGCCTGGCCTGCGACCTGATGGAGCATGGTGGGGTCAACTATGTGGCTGAAGACCCAGAAATCCATCTGCATTGGGGAAACCAGGTGTTCGATGCTCCGTCCCCTGCGATGCCCAGAAATCTCCAGTGGAGATAGGGGGCGTGGTGACGTCCCTAATTAATTATGGGAATGGGAGACGGGCTGGAGCTTCATGGGCCTGTCTGCTACAGGGCAGAATGGGGAGGACCAGCAGACCCACAGGTGCGGACAGACGGACGCAGAAGTCAGAAGCAAAGACCTCCCGGTAGCGTCCTGGATCAAGTGGCAGTTCGGTCCAGGCTCAACTCTGCTTCTGATGGTCCTGCTGTCCGGATCCTCTTCCCGCAGATGCTCGCCCGGCCCCCTCCGTCCCCTCTCTCAGCCTCTTCCTAATGTCACCGAACATTTAGCATCCCTGTCATCCTCTCTCCGACCACCTAGCTTCCTTTCTCTTCACTCTTTTTTTTCTATTTCAGCCTCTCTCAGACTTGAGCATGCGACAGAGCCACACGAGAGTTTTATTAAAATGCAGCCAATGCGTTTCTGACTCAGCAGGTCTGGGCGGGACCAAGAGTCTGGGTTTCTCTCCGGACCCCAGTGGATGCTGATGCTGCTGGTCCGGAGACCACACTCTGAGTCGTCGCTTTATTTCATGGCCCTTCCTCGTGCTCCTTCCACATCACCTGGAGAGATATGAGCCATCTATTTGTTTATATGGGGTTCTCAGTCAAGTGAGACGTCCCTCTGTCTTGTCATCTGGTGTCCCCAGTCCGTGATGTAACGAGGACAGACAGGTGTGTCATCTCTGCGGCCGGTTTGGTTGCGTAAAGTATTTTGAACCACTAAGAGAGATCCTATGATGCCTGAGTTCCTATTATTATTTTCCCATGAGGAGCACAAGAAACGTGTGTTGAAATGGGATGTTTTCCGTGTCGGGGAATTTGGGGTGTGTTACCTGGGAGGTGTGTTTAATCAGAACAAAACCCATTTCTTTTTTTGTTTTGTTTTTTTGTTTTTTCCTTGTCTTGTTTTTTTTTTGTTTGTTTGTTTATTGCAGTAACATTGGTTTATAACATTGTAAAAGTTTCAGGTGTACATCATTGTACTTCTATTTCTGCATAGATTACATCATGTTCACCACCAAAATACTAATTACAACCCATCACCACACACATGTACCGAATTATCCCTTTCACCCTCCTCCCTCCCCCCTTCCCCTCTGGTAACCACCAATCCAATCTCTGTCCCTATGTGTTTGCAAAGGTACATGCACCCCTGTGTTCATTGCAGCATTATTCACAATAGCCAAGACTTGGAAGCAACCTAAGTGCCCATCAAGGGATGAATGGATAAAGAAGCTGTGGTATATATACACAATGGAATACTACTCAGCCATAAGAAACGATGAAATCCAGCCATTTGTGACAACATGGATGGACATTGAGGGTATTATGCAAAGTGAAATAAGTCAGAGGGAGAAGGTCAAATACCGTATGATTTCCCTCATTAAGTAGTAGATAATAACAACAATAAAACCTATTTCTTGAGTGAGGCTGCGAGATGAACCTGCAAACTCCCTGCGATGACACCCCAGGGCCAGCGTCAGGTCAGGGTCCTCGAAGGAGAACTCAGCTCAGACCCCAAGGATGTGGACATTCGCTTCCTCGGCTGGAACGTGGTTTCTCCTTTCATATCTGCTCAAATCAAAGATAGAGAAAGGTGGATTCTCTGGACTGTTTCTTAGGGGCTGCAGTTTGTAGTGGGATAGCTGGTGGTCAGCTGAGCACAGAGGCCTTACTATGACTGTGGTGGCCATCAGCTTCTGTCATTCAAATATGGTGGGCGGGCTGGTGCTGAGAGCCAGAGCCACAAGCTCTGACGTGGCCAGTGTTCCCGGGTGCAGACTCCGGCATGGCCAGCGTTCCTGGGTGCAGACTCTGACGTGATCAGTGTCCCCAAGGAAAGAAAGAACTCACCATACTGACCTGGTAGGTGCTCACGTGAGGGATGAAAATGGTTTATAATAAGGATGTCTCCATGCAGCATGGGGCTTCTGCACACACACAACAATGCGTCAGCCAGCAATCGTGTAACAATCACCAAATGCAGCAGATTCAATCTACGACCATTTGTTGAGCTCGACGTGGACAATCTGGTTGTTCTCAGCTGGACATTTCTTCTGCTCTTGGTTGAGTTTGCTCATGGATCTACCATATTGGGACATCTGGGGGACAGGGGCTGGCTGATCTGGGACGGCCTTGGCCGGGATGGCTCGTCTCTGCTCCCTGTGGTCTTTCGTCCTGAGCAGACCCACCTGGACTCGTCTGCATGGTGGTGGGAGGGGTTTCAAGACATGGAGAAGAAGAGCACAGGGCCTCTTGGGCCCCAGCTCAGAGCTGCCCCACGGCCCCTTCTGCTGCATTGTGGGCCGGACGAGTCACGTGGCCCCACCCGGGTCGAAGGGGTCGGAAGGCAGACTTGACGATTCGGTGGGAGAGTCGCCAGGTCACTTTGCAGAGCGTGTGGGAACGGGGAGATGGCCATGTTGGTGGTCCATCATCAAACTCCCATGATGCTACTGCAGGAGGCAGCTCTGGGGTCCGGAAGACCCTCCCCTGGAGCCTCCGGAGGGAGAGCGGCCATGAGAAACCCGGATCCCAGATGTCTGGTCTCCAGGACCGGGGGAGCTTGAATTCCTGTGGTTCTCAACCCATTTTGTGCTAATCTGTTATGGTGGCCATGAGGAACTCCCCCTTGTAGGAATGGTGGGCTACTTCTCCACCTCGCCCACCAAGCTGGGGGCTGCACGAGGTCCGGAGAGCCCAGATTCCCTCATTACAGAGAAGTGTGAGCCCCTTCCCCTTGGAGCAGCCCATGTTCTCCTCCCGGGGAGCAGTTGAGCCCTGCATTCTGGTGGCCACCAGCATCATCGACCTTCCCATGATGAGAGAGCGTGGCCCTGGGAGCAGACACGGAAACGGTGGCCCCACGTGCTGCTGTCTGAGGCTGAAGCCGGCACTGGAGGACACGGGCTGAGGAAGCAGTCCCAGACAAGGACGTGGAGCCCACCCCGTCGTGAGAGGCCCCCCTGCAGCCACTGGGACTCGGCTTTCTGTGACTTGCCGTGAAAACCACGTGGATTCTGCGACCGGGTGAAAGTTAACGCCGGCTGGATGCAGAGATGGATGCCGTGCTTTTGGGGAGGACGTTTTCCACGTCACTTAAGTCTTCGTCTCAGCTCGCTTCCTTAGCACGAAAGCTTGGCAAGTAACTAAATCCTCAGATGCACAGCATTTCTTGAGGGTCTGATGGTCTGTGGAGAGGATCCCGGCTCCAATCCAGCCTCTGGGTTTAAATTCCAGGGCCCACCCTCCCTGGTCCAGCCCTGATGATTTATAAAACTTTTCTAAGATCAGATTTTTATCTGCTAATTCCTGACTCCTAGGATGGGTGCAAGGATCCAGAGAACATGTGGCAAACTGGCTGATCACCACTTTTTGTTTGGCGTGGACGATGCATTTGAAATCTTGAATTAGCTGCTAATATTTTAAAAATGGGGCAATTTGTCATGAAAATCCAATGCCTGGCTTCCCTAAGAAATTTGGAAGAGGTGGCAATCCTGTGTCTGGGCTCCTGCTGGACTGGATGTTGGCTGCAGCTTTAGAGAGAATGCATGAGCTCCATTTAACCACAGTCCCCACCGCTCCCTAACGCCCCCTCTGCTCAAGCCTGCCTCACATACTTATCCTACCTGCCTATCCTGCAAGCATTTAAGTTTGGGGCTCTGGATTTAGAGAAATAACTCCTGTTAAACGTTTAGTGCCTGGGCATTCAAGAAATATTAGTTTGACATCGGCTACAGCTTTCTTAGAAGTAGGAGCTGGTCCCACCTGTATGCATTGGAGACGCCGAGACGGGCTGCTCCAGGTGTAAGTGAGCACTCCGATTTGACGCATCAGAGTGGCAGGCGGATGTCTGGCTTGAGCCGGTCTGCGTGTGAGGGGAGCAGTGGGTATGGGTATTGACGGCCCCCGTCTGCGTGCAGGTGCTAACTGAGCCCCCGGGAGCAGGTGCCCTGGACGCTCGTCAGCCATTCGTCAGGAATTTCTTTAATGGAAAATATGATTTAGGAGATGTAAAAAGAGGCAGACAGAGTCCCAGGGCTTTAGCAGCCGGGCCAGGAGGACGGAGGCGGGAGGAGGGAAATGCACGTCCTTTTCCCAGCCAACTAGACCTGAAACCCCGGGAGAGATGGTCTGCGAACACCACCTCCCCGATCCGTTCCGTGCGTGGTGCGTGCATTTGACAGATAGACACTCCGTCTTTGGAAAGGAGTTTTTCTGACAGTGAGCTTGCAGATAACGTCTAACGAGGCAGAGAAGGGGGGTGTGTGGGGCCGGCTGCCCCAGGTCCCTCACGATGGGTGGCTGCCTGTGGCTTGGGCACAGGTCGGGGGTCAGTCCCGTCTGGCAGAAACAGGACATGGGGGCTTCCTTCAGAGGGGCGCCATCTGGGTGAGAATCTTTGTCGCCAAAGGAACAAATAATAAGGGATTTTTCGAGATGCCTTGGAGGGCTTCAGAAAGAAGACGATGGCAATTTGGCATTTCACATAATTAATGGTAATTGAGACACTGTCACTTATGCCTGGATGCATGGGGCAGAGGGAGGCTGGAGAGGTGGGTTTTCAGCAGGGGTGTGGGAGAATAGTCTTAATGTTGGGGGTGGGAAACAGAGAAGAAAAATGTAATCGAAGGGAAGGGAAAAAGGAATAGTATGGTGCCATGCCTAAACATGTGCACGTATGCACACACATGCACACACCCCTGGTCATATTTACACACAGGCAGATGCATGCACAAATCCATAGTCACAGGCACACACGGGCACAAGCAGGCACACACACAAACTCGCACAGCCACACACATACCGACGTTCACACACACATACTTCTCCCTGCATGGGCATGCAAACATCCATGCACACATACACACAGACACAAAACACATTCACACAGTGCAAACATGCATGCACACACCTACACACAACCACATGTAAATGTGCACACACATTCACACAACTGTGCACACAAAACCACATATTTATACAGACGTGAACAGCCACATGAATACACTTGCATGCACAAACGTGCACACACAGGCATACACTCACGTGCTCATATCCACACCGTCACTAACACAGATATGCACGCTGCACATGCGTACACACAATCATGCTGACAGGCACACACTCACATGTACCTGTAGGCACATGCAGGCACACACAAATATGCATGCACACAGGGCAGAAACGTGCACCCACGTGTGTATATTCACACACTCACACAGATACACATGTGCATGTGAGAATGCACACATGCACACTCACACACATGCTCAAAGATGCACACACATGTAGACAAGCCCGGCCCCCAGATGGAGGCCCCTACAGGGCACAGGCAGCCTCCTCTGTGAGAGAGACGATTTGCCAAGTTCACTTCTGCCTTAAGGTTATCTCTGGGGTGAAAAGGGGAAGTCACAGTAAGATTTCAAGGTCTTTACTGCAAAACAAAGAAGGTAAAAGTAAAAAGTGAGTCTCCCTATTTGCTTGTAGGGACCCGGAAGCACATTAGTTGGGATGGGAATCATTATTTCCACCACAACTAAAAAAGAGCTGGACGCTGAATCCCGGGTGAGGCTGAAGGGAGCCTTCATGGCCCCGTGGGAAGAGCGTGTCCTTTGGAGGCAGGCCAGATGGTGGTTCATCGTTAGCCAGTGGGTCCAGCACTCGAGTGGACGCCTGGCATCGGCGATTCCCTGTTTTGATACCAGGAGGGAGGGCCTGAACTAGTCTATAGAGCAGCCAGGCTCACCCTGGACGTGCAGGGGGGCCAGCACACCTGAGGAAGGGGCTGCAGGGGGGACCCTGCGTGGGAGCAGGGGCTGGATGGGGGACCCCTGGCTGGCCACGCTGAGGCCTTCATCTTTTGTCATCTAGGTCCTGGGGGGTGGTTGGCTCAGGGAAGCCACGTGGGAGCACACGGCATGAGGGGAGATGCAGTGGAGATGGCAGTGGTTTGGCGAGGACTCACTTGAGTGCATGCATTCCTGCACACACATGCACAGTGAGATGGCCACACACGTGCATTCGTGAAAACACACATGCACACGGGTGCACACGTGCTCAAACCATATATAATGGGCACGCACACATCCATGTGCATGTACCCACATACACTCACACCATCACACATGCACAAACATGCATGCACACGGGTACACACTTGCTCACAGCCATGTATAAAAGACATGCACACACATATGTGCACACAGATACACTCATACTGTCACACACACAATCATGCACGCACACACGTGCAGTCTTTCTCATAGCCACATGTAACGCACATGCACACACTTCTCCACGTGCACGCCCACACATGCACACACACATGCACGTATGCACACCAGCCCACACCATCACTCACACAGGCCCCTGCACGTGTGGGGCAGAGGGGAGGGACTGAGAGGTACTCCTGCACTGAGACCCAGCGACCCTGTGAGAAGCAGGGGGTGGGGTGAAGTTGGGGGCTGGCTGACCCACAGCTGGAGGGGGGAGGAACGGGCAGAGGAAGGTGTGGTATCTGGCCTTGGAGACATGCGTCCACGGCACACCCTTTGGGTCTCACCCAGGAGAGGTCTGGGCTGGAGGAGGTGACTTGGGGGTCATCTTGCTTCATTGGCATTGGTAGCAGAAAGAGAAGGGGCCGCCAGGGGAGGGGAACGTAGGGAAGGGAACGGGAGAGAGGCAGAGGTGACATGCTGGGGACTGGGAGGGGCGTCCGGAGAGGGGAGCCCAGAGAGGGAGCCCGGAGGTCAGGGGACATGCCCGTGGGCGTGGGGAGCCAGAGGAAATCATAGGAGAAACCCCTCGCCTCCACCCCTGGTCCATCCGGCCCCTCCGAATCAGCTCAGGGCCAGCGTCCTGGGGTCTCCTGGGTGCCCCAGGTGAGGCCCACCCCACCCACGGGAAGGTCTGGGTTGAGCACCGTGTCCATCCCGAGGGGCCACAAGGGGCCCCCACCTGTCCCCCTGTGTCCCTGCGCACAGCACAGCAGGGCGCAGGGGACGGGGGGTGGGACCTGCTCCCTGGCGCTCGCACCTGCATGCAGGGCTGTGAGGGGGCTGTGGCGTCCCGGGCACAGGGCCGGGGCCCCGGGATGGAGAAAGGGGGCTCCCAGGGGCTGCGCTACAGAAATTCCTTTTTACAGAAGAAAAAACGCTGTTTTATAAATACACTGTCATGCACAGATAATTACCAAGAAAAGAACATTTGTTTGCAGGAAAATTGGAATAATTTTGGGGGGCGGGCAGGGGAGGGGGCCCAAAGATCCGGAAGTTTTCGACCATCCACTGGGTCAGAGCTTGGAGTCACACCGAGAAGGGGTCCAGAGTTGATTTATAGGGGACAATCATGACTTGATGGCTGGGCCCTCTGCCCTCATCATTCTGGAAACTTCTGAGCTGGAGGACAATCAGTCTTCACTGCTGGGCCCTCTGCCCTCATCATTCTGGAAACTTCTTATACTGGCTTTCCACTCTCCTAACCCGTAGAGGGTAACACATTTTTAATAAAAGCTCCAAGTTATGTCAAGATCTCTCAATCCTATTCCTTCTTTCTCCCCAGGTTGCAAGCTTGGGACAGTTTACACACATCGGGACACAAGCATCGTGTAAATATTGCATCATACAGGGACATCTTTTCTAATGGGGCGTATTTAGAAAGCCTCCTGGGCTAGAAATTTCCTGGTCCTATTATTTGCAGGCAGAATTTCAAGTCCATCTCAGATGCGTCCTGGGAGATCTGACCCTCTGTCCTTTAACAAAGTTTCTCAGAGTCCGTATATTCGTTTTAATTAGGTTTCAACGCTAGATGCATGCAATTTTCAAAAAGAGGGTAGCAGACACTGTGGGTTTCGTGGAATTAAAAGGAGAGGAACGGGGAAGCTCTGTTCCGGGTCTGGTATTTTCTCGGTCATCTGGGGTAGTTGAAAAACGCTGTGCCCGTGATCGCATCGCACACGTGAAAATGCCACCTTTTCAGTAAATCCCGCAGCGCCTGGGCCCCTTGAAAATCCTACAGTAATTATTTGAACGATCACTCAAGTTATTTTCTTCATTGGGAAGAATTTTACGGCCGCGAGGTCTAATGAACAAGCCCTGGAATCGACGGCATCTTAAAGATTTCAGAGGCGGGGCGTCTCTGAGCGGGGAAGAGCCGCCCTGAGCACCACACAAGGCGGTGACAACTTGACTTCTCTCTTCCATATTTTAAAAACAAATCTCGCGCCTGAGAACTTTCCACGCCGTCTCTGTTATCCCGACTAATCCAGCTATTCATTTACCAGGGACGGTAATTAGGGGAAAATTACTGCCCCAGGAAGACGGGAGATTAAAATGCAGCCGAGCTGGGGGACGCGAGGCCACCCCCTCCCCCCAGGCTCGGTTGTTTTCCATCATCTTACAAATCCTCTGACAGAAAGTTTGGGGTTTTTTGAGGCAGAGCTGGAAATAATAAGCCATCTGGCTTCCTTGAACATGACAGATTAAAATGATATACAGTTAGAAGAGTTCCCATTCAGTTGCTAATGTCTGAAGACACAGCAGCCCGGGTGGACAGAGCGGTCTTTGCAGGAAAGAGGGGCTGAAAAGACCTCCTCCCCGGGATGGCCCCGAGCAGGAGCCTGGCACGTGCACTGAGCAATTTTCCCAAGGAGAGCCAGGCTGGCCCTATGCCTTTCCAGCTTATCTATGTCCATCGGTCAGGTGGCTCTGCTTTATTTCGGAGGCCAGCAGGAGAAATAAAGGCCCCGGTCCCTTCCCTCCTCTGCACGTTCGTTGGGTTGCAACATTTGAAAGATGTGCCCGATGCACCGCGGGTGATAATGGGAAACAACGGGCCGTGCGAAACGGCCCTGTTATTCCTCAAAAGTGAATGCAAAGGATGCCTCCAGAACTTGCTGCCATGCATAACAGCAACGTGACGGACACTGGTTTATTCCCAGTGTCTCCCTTCGAGACGGGCGGCTTATTATTCTTGCTGAGATAATAAATAGTACTTGAGATCGTGGAGGGCTGTGTGCAAAGCACGTCCCAGTGGTACATACGGGGTGGGATGTGGTGCTTATAGGTTCCTGCTCTGTAATGCACACGGAGGGGAATGCCTGGTCGGGAGGAGGAAGATGGGACCCTGTTCCCAGGACCCCGCATGGAAACCACAGCTCACATCTGAACTTGGGTGGTATGTAGGCTATTTGAGTAACAGCTAACCAGGTATGTCGACAATTCCACCTAAGATGTTTATTATCTCTGTCTGCAGAGGTGCCCGGTCCCCGGCGACTTTCTATGGAGTCATTATTCTGTTCCCCGTGCCATCTGAAACCAATCTCCAACCTCCCCTGGTTAAAGGCAGAGTCCCTCCCAGGACCACGGTCTCAAATATCCCCAAACAGGGAGATACGATATTTCTGTCTCTAGGGCGGCAGAATCCAGCAGTCACAGAGGGGCAGACGTGGCCGTATTTGGGGTTCTCGAAACGCGGGAAACTCGGGCTCGAAAATGTTAACATCTCACCCGTTCTTTTCCCAAAGGGTTTCAGACCGACCTAGTTCCAGAAGGAAGTCATCCCGTGACACAGAATTTGTTTTTTTAAATAATTTATGTCTGAGGACTGGCTTCTGGGTGGAGCGATGAAGAAAAGATGGTGCTCCGTGGAATGTTGGATGTGTGTTTTGTCGACGGCAATCATTGTTTGTAATAGTGGCCCTGCATGGGCGACACCCCTGCGTCCAGAATGTCCACACGGCCCCAGAAGCCTGGCCTCTGTCCACCTCTGTCCTCACGCTGCTGGCCTGACCCGCACGGGTTTTGCACCAAGAGCTCTCGACTTCTCCACCCAAAGAGTGGTTGCTTCTTTCTGCCCAGCTGGTTCGGTAAAATGCCGCGGTGGTTTAATTGGGGCCCCGGCAGTCTGTGGACCTAAGTCACGTGTTGAGCAGATGGACATAGAAAGCCGAGTCCTTCCTTCTTGTCGTCTGGGCGGGTTCCTGGTCCTGCTCACTGTTCCGCGTCCTCCGAGCATCGGCCACCCGGCTGTGCTGAGGTCCACCGACCTTCACGAGCAGCGAGGGGTCTGGCGTCTCTCTTTTGCATCAGACTAGAGCAGGGTTTCGTTTCTCTGTCGGGGACGTGATGAGCAGATTGAGTGAATTCACCCTTTTTGGGGTCTGGGCTAGGACTCAGGGAAAGCAATTACTTTTGGGAAGCAAACATTCTGGATATTTTTTGGAGGGAGGCTCGTTCAGGGACGGCATCTCCAGAGTTGGAATGACGCCCCACATTAGCCAAGATGTGGAAATAAACTAAGTGTCTATTTACAGATGAATGGATAGAGAAAATGTGAGATATACTTAGGTGTGTGTGTGTGTATACAAATGAGTGTATATATGTAAGTTAAAATTTATCCTTTACAAATTGTAAACTGTTTTTATAACTAAAGAGGCATCACCTCGTTTTGTGCTGACCATCTGAGGGTCCAGTGAAGAGTGGACAGACGGTGACCAGGGTCCACTCCCCCTGTGCTGACTAACCATCTGAGGGTCCGGCAAAAACTCGAGGCCACCCGTGGAGTTGGCACAGCCGGCATCGGGGGTGTGCTGACACACTGGTTCTTGCACACAATCCCCCTGCACACGCGCACACACACAAGTAAACACAGGCAAGTCTTAAAAACAAAGCAGTCACATGATTTAATTTACGAGCAGGCGGTGTGTCTTGTTGCACACAGTGGCGAGTCCCCGAGGACGTATTGGACCCTCCGTGAATTAACCAGGGTCCTGGAAGGGGAGCGAGGATGTGCTCAGAACAGGTGTTCGGAGGGAAGTTTGCAGACGGGTCCTTCATGCAGGCGCGCGCAGGGGACCCTCAGAGTGGTGGGCGGTGCTTGGAGCTGTGGGCACCGCCGGCCGGCAGGTGCACCTGGGGGAGCTGCCTTGGGGACCCTGCCAGGCCACCGGACAGGAGTGGGGGCAACACTGGAGGGTGCGTGGCTCACCAAGTGTGAGCTGCGGGATAAAGATGCAGACGCCTGGCTTTGCAGGTGGAGGAAGGGGCCACGAATACACCCCTAGGAATTCAGGGGCCTCGGGGAGCCAGGGACGGGTGGTCCCCCGGATTGTCCAGCAGGACGTGGCCTCTGAGCCCACCTCCGACTTCAGACCTCCAGAACCATCAGAGAACGAATTTGCACTGATTTAAGCTGTCTCGTTTAAATGTGTTATAGCAGCTCTAGGAAACTCCTGCAGATTTTCAAATCTCTGTCTCCTGATGTCGAGAGACACCTTTCTCTAAACCCACGGCTTTTCAAGTCTGAAAAGGAATCGGGAGGGTCGTCACCAGAAGCACATCCGCCACAACTAAGAGAATATGAGACCGAATCCACGTCCGTTCTCATCTTCACTGGAAGTGAAAAACAGGTTGCCCACGGTGCAGCTCCCACAGGACTGAGGAACATGTCCCCTCGTCCCTCTGTTTCCGTTTTCTTAGCTCCCATCACCGTTCCGGGCTTGTGCATCATTCACGCTGCGTGGGGATGTTCCTCGTTCCTGTTGTTTTCAGGAACCAAATCGCAGGGAACGTGGCCGTTGCAGAAGGCGGGTCCCGTCTGGGCTCACGGCCGCCTTCTTTGTGTGGTTCTGTAGCAGAACGGGGACCCTCGCCAGCGAAACGCTGCCTTCCACCCCCGTGACGCGGGTCTCTGAGGACGCGCCTGCTTATGATCCGCTTACGGACGGACAGAAAGCCACCGAGAAGGGGCTCCCAGCCAGGCTGCACCATCCTCATTGCGAAAGAGGCTCTGCTTCTTCTTGAAAGGTGCGTGTTTGCAGCCACAGGGTCCATCGCCCACGGGGTTGGGCTCACCCAGCAGCGTCTCCCCAACCCCAGAGGTGGCTGTGCATCGTCCTGGGGACTCGCCGGGTGCCGTCTGCCACAGAAAGGTGTGGCCCGTCCTCGAGGCCTTCAGCATCCAGATTCAGCTCTGTTTGTCCCCAGTGCTGGCTGCTCTCCGATGGCGGGTGGCCACCCGGCTGCTGCCATCCCTGCTGGCGAGAGCTCCCGCCGCCGTGAATCCATCTTTCAAAAAGCAGTGCGTGCATATGGCCGGGCGGCGGGCGACGGTGCCATGGTTGGTCTGCAGGCTGCTGGGTTCTGCTGGGGGAAGAGCGGGGTCCACCTGGGAGGAGCCGTTGGCTCGGGGAAGTCCATCGAGAGCAGCGGCCCCGGAGGGCGGGTGTCTCCACGGGTGGCTGCGTCCCGCGTCACACGCTGACTTTGCCACCTGCTTTGAGGATGTCGGATGTCAACGCTTCCCGGGCGTGGGTTTGTTGAGGCTGCTCTCTGGCTCAGGAGGTCACAGGAGCTCTGTAAATTCTGATGCTCCCCAGGGGAACGTAATTTTGGATTTCACTGTGGGTTTTGGGACGTGTCAGTCTGCAGGGGGTGCCGTAACACAATGCCACAGACGGGGCAGCTTAAATGACACACTGAGGGCTCGCAGTCCTGGAGGCTGGACGTCCGGGGTCAGGGCACCAGCAGGGTCCGGTTCTGGGGAGGGCTCTGTTCTCAGGTTGCAGACGTCACCTCCTCGCTGGGTCCTCGCCTGGTGCAGACAGACCTCTGGTCTCGTCTTCTTCTTATAAGGACACTAATTCCATCACAGGCCCCACCCTCATGACTGCATCCAACCCCAATCACCTCCTAGAGACCCCACCTCCTCATCCCATCCCACTGGGGGTCAGGGCTTCCACACATGGATTTGGGGGGACACTCAGTCCATCAGGGTAAGTGAAATCTCACGGCATGAGCTGGTGGCTGGTGTCTCAGCTCACACGTGGTCCCACGTCCCTCACCTCCTGCCATGTCCGGCTGCCTCACACATGTGGCTTGTCGGCTGCCTGCTCCCCCCGTCCTCTCCCACCCAGCAGCCTCTGCCACCGCCACCCAGTGGGGGTGTGAGAGGGGGTCAGAGGAGGTGACCAGTCCCCATGTATCGAGTGACCCAGCAGGACCTTGAGTGTCCTCGAGAGTCTGCACGTGCTCCTAGAATCCCATTCCGTGCACAGAAGAAGCCCCACAGCGGGTTGAGAGACCCCGAGGGAGAAGGGAAAGAGCTTTCTTCCTATGTTTTGAAGAAGGAATCCACATTTTCAAGTCTTTTCCTGAAAGGAACACAGCCGGCCTTTTGTTCCTCTAACAAAATCCGGGGTCTTAGGGCCACGTCTTCCTGACCTGATTTCCTCATCAGCCAGGTGCAGAGATCTGACTGTGTGATCTGGGGCCTTTCTCCTCTCAAATGCTGGGCTTCAGGAAGGGGAGGATCCAGCCGAGGAGGTCAAAGGGCAGCACGCTGCTTCTGTGAAGGTCCACACTGTACATATTTTCAGTTTTTCAGGTCATAGGGCCTCTGTGGCAAGCACTCAACTCTGCCGATAGCCCCAAAGCAGCCACAGGCCATATGTGAATGAATAGATGTGGCCCAGTACCAATAAAACTTTATTTACAAAAACAGATGAAGGGCCGGATTCGGCCCACGGGGATCCCTGATCTAAACCCTTGCACAGCAAAGTGGGGATCCTGGGCCACCACCTGGGAGCCGCCTGGGAATGCAGACCCTCAGCACCTCCCAACCCCACTGACTGGACCTACTGACCCAGAGGTTGCATTTGAGCCAGATCTACAGGTGGTTTGTAAACGAATTCCGGCTACCGGTGAGAGGTCGCTGAACGTGGAGATGGCGAGAGATGGGCACGTGCAGCTCTCGAGAGCCGCTTTGCACAGGTCCGGCACACACACCACTGCGTCGGGCACTGTAACCGAGTTCAGACCTTCGGTCGCGAGGAAGGACCAGACGCTGGTGGGTACGGGATCCTCGAGGTCGTTCAAAGGCATTGTCTTCTATCCCTTGCTGGAGGAGGCACGGGGCCACCAGCTGGGCATACGCTGGCACGTTATGACGTGGGGTGCGGCTCCTGAAAATGGACGTGGAGGTGGGGAGAGAGGCGCGGGGAAGGGAGGGCAGCCCGGTGGTGCACGCCTGCGTGCACAGAGGGAGGGGTGCAGTCCTGGAACACGGGGAAGGGGCGTAAAGTGAAGAGCCGAGGGACACCCGTGGGGCGCTGGATGCACCTCCACGGTCTGCCCTTCGTTACAAATTGCAACAATTTGCAACGTTTCTTCGGCTTGTGTTTGTTACAATCTCTCCCAGCTGAGGGCTGTTTTAGAGAAATTGCGTTATTTCCTAAAGCGAGTTTACAGCCCAGAGCACACGTCCGTAACTGTAAAATCTGCCTGTGAGGGCTGTTTCTGGGGGAATGTCAGCTGTTTCCTCCAGGGTCTCGCCCTGGAACCTGAGAGCATCTTTGGTCAATTAGCGGTAACCGCGAGGATCACAGGTGTCATCTGGCCACACCTGTGGCCTCAGCATCTGAAGGGGAGACTCAGAAGGTATCCCAAAGCAGGTGTTGAGGGTCCCTGCACCCCAGGCCTTGCA
This sequence comes from Ceratotherium simum simum, assembly GCF_057802395.1. Classification (NCBI taxonomy): domain Eukaryota; kingdom Metazoa; phylum Chordata; class Mammalia; order Perissodactyla; family Rhinocerotidae; genus Ceratotherium; species Ceratotherium simum. Next base: position 341,480 of record NC_141941.1, read on the forward strand.
CCGGACGCTGGGGACACAGGGACAAATGAGTCCCCGTCAGGCCCTGTGGGATCTGCAGGCAGGGGAGCAGACTGTAAGTGCCCGACAATCTCATTATCTGAACAGCTGTAAATCCCAATTATTTTACAGGCTGTACATCCACTCTAAAATATGCACGCTTAAAAATAAACAAAACCCAAATTCTCTCATCGTTTTGGTCTTATGTAGACCCCCCAAACCCAGACCCTCAGGATCGCTCTTATTATCGGCATTTTCTGTGGCTGGCTTTAGCACCGACAGTAATTTCAGGAAATTTCCATCTCCTCTTCTGTGCCAGTCCTCCCTTTCTCTGCGAGTCTGTGAGCCGCGTCTGACCCCGGGATGACACGCGAGGGAGCCGTTCAAAAGGGGGGCTTCTGTGCGGGGCGGGCGGGACGCTGTCAGGCGAGGCGCCTGGGCGCTAATGAAGGGTGTGTGCGTGCACCGTGCAGCCGGTGCTCCAAACGCGTCCTCGGACGGTGCCGGGTGCTCCTGAGCCACGGGGCCGGGCATGCAAGGCTGGATCTGGAGTGCCTTTGATTTCCGAATCCCAGAGACGGACGGGAGGAAGGTGCGTCCCCGGACCTCGGGTGTCACGCAAGCTGGATGGATTTCATCTTCCGTGAGGCTCGGTTGGCTTTTAGAGTTTCCCATCCCTCTGCGCCTTTTCAGCAAGGAAAAATGCAAATGAGCAGAGACGTTAACAAGGCCGGCCCTTGGAGGAGGTGACCCTGGTGGCTGTCGGGATCCGGGCTCTGGCGTGGCCGAGCCGTCACACGCGGGAACGCCTTGCAGAGGAACCGGGCCTTCTGTTTCATCAGCGCCTACTGTGCGGGATAGAAGCCACCTAATGAGCCGAGATCAATCCTGCCGGTGGAATCTGTGATATGTGCTGTGGGTCACCAGTCGTGGACGCGCCCCCGTCCTCGCCCCCTCCCCTGAAAATAAATAAATAAAGTGTCCGGCCACCTGGCTTAAAGGGGACCCGGTGGCCGCCGTGCCTGGCATTTAAGTGTCACCGTGGCTGGGCCATTGAAGCTGTTTAAATTCCTGCCCTACTTGGGTCATCTCGTGTTTCACGGAACGAGAAGTCTCTGAGTCGGAGAGGGTGGACAAACATCGCGGGCTGGAAGGATACACCGCACGGGAAGTTTGTTCCCATTTTTCTCTTCGGCTGTCCAGGCTTGGAGATCAAAGTCCCGACTGGGCCCTAATTAGGAAACGCAGAGGCGAGATTCGAGGCCTTCTGGCAGGGAACGGGGTCTCGGAGGGTGCCGCGGAAATCTCCCCCAGATTTAAATAATTAATATGACACCTTGAGCTCCGAATGGGAACATTAAAAAAAAAAAAACACGCAGAAGAGAAACGAGAGGCCGGCATTGGAGTTTCCTACAATACCCGGCCGTTCCTGGTGGGGAACATGCGGGGCTCTTTGTCATGCTAAGGGGTCCCTTTGTTGGTGCCGGTCCCGGCAGAGCCTGCCCGAGGAAGGAGGCTCAGAGGAGAGCGGGAGCGGAGCACGGTCATTTAATGGCGTTTAATCCCCTTAATCCGAGCAAGAATGGCGATCCCCCGGTGCAAATCTGGTCCCCGAAGCCCCACGGAGCCAGTGCCCGGCTGGGCAGTGCGGGGGCCTCGGAGAAGCGGGGAGAGGCCTCCGTCCTTTCTGCAAGCCTGGCTTTGTGCCCCGTGTCTCTGCTGCTTTCTGCAGCCATCTGAGCCGACCAGCAAAATCAAATTGAAATCAGCTGCAAATCCCACATCCAGGGAGGGAGCACGGTGGCCAGGCCCGATGGAGCCCAGGGATGCTTCTCCGGTGGTGCACAGCCCCGGCTCCTGCTCACGTCCCCGAAGAGCCCCGGGCCTTTGTGGGGGAACGGGATCCTCTGCTGGGTCTGGAGGAGGATTAGTTCTGAACGGTGGGCTCCGTGCTCTGGGAGCCTTTCTGTGCAGTCCATTAAGACTTCATAAAGCCGAGGGCTCCCCTCCCCGTGCTGAGACCTAAAGAGGGTCCGTGGGTCCCGTATGATAACCCGGCACAAAGCAGAGCAATGTTACAAAGGCCCCTAAATGCAGGGCTGGCCCCACGTGGTCAGGGCATGAGGCCGCCTGCCGTGGGGCCACCGGGTGGGCTCTCCGGGTGTGGGCGGACGTGCTGGGTCAGGGATCCTATTTATGGCCGATTTCGTGTGTGAAGGGTGAAGCTGGGGAGGAGAGGGAGTTGGTGACAAGAGATAGGGTGCTCCTGGGGACTGAGGGGAGAGGGGTCAGACGGGGAGGAAGGTGGGGGCCGTGTGTGTGCGTGTGTGTGTGTGTGTGTGTGTGTGTGTGATGGGGAAGCTGGGGTTTCTGCTCTGGGCCCCCTCGCAGGCGTCCGTGCTACAGGGTCAGGTGTGAAGGGGCTGTGTTGGTCCCGATAGTGACGACTGCCCTGTGCCTGAGACAGTCATGATGCCCATGGAGGGAGACCGGGGGTACGGGGGCTTCTCTGGGGGTAGATGTGTGGGCACACACACGTAGATGCACACCATACACACACACAGATATGTGACACACACACACAGACACCCAACACACACAGAGACAACACACACATATAGAGACACACAGACACCCAACACACACCCACACAGACACACACAGAGACACACAGACACCCAACACACACACGTACACAACACACACAGACACACACAGAGAGACACATACACACACACATACACACAACACACACACAGGACACGTAGACACACAACAAACACATAGACACACACAGACACACACAAACACACAACACACACAGATACACAACACACAATAGACACACATGCACACATACAGACAACACACACTTAGACACACACAGACACCCAATACATACACACAGAGACACACAGACACACAACATACACAGAGACACTGCCACACCTAGACACACACAGATACACGACATATACATAGACACACAGGGATATAGATACACAACACACACAGATACACATAGATGCACAAAACGCAGAGAGACACACAGACGCACAACACATGCATAGACACACACAAACACAACACATGTAGACACACACAGATACATGCAAAATCCCAACAAACACAGAGACACACAGACACACAACATAGACACATACAGACACTACTTACGCAGAGACACACTACCCACACACTACACACACATTATACACACGACACTAAACACAGACACACACCACACACACAGACATACCATGCACAACACACACATATACATACTACACACATCATATACACATATAGAGGCACAGACACACAAGGCACAACAACACCCCACACACTACATACACACCACACACAACACATACTGCACACACACACTACATGCACGCATTATTCACATGTAGACACACAACACCCCCCCACACACACACCCCCACACAGTCGGTGAGGATCATTCACTTCCACCGAGTTCTGGGTGTTATCTGAAGTGCGTTAGTGTCTACACGGGACCCATTCCCCGAGATGGTGCCTTGGCGCCAAGGTCAGGGAACACGTGAGTCTGTGGACACGGTTTCCGTCATGGGAGGAGGGCAGCCCCATGCCGTGTAAACCAGTGTTCACACGACAGTCGAGCCCTGGAACGCAGCCGGGGCCGTCCCCTGGTCACTGCTCTGTGGGTTTGCTCCTCTCAGGGAGGGACGGCTTCCGGGAGACCCTGGGGCTGTGATGACGGGCGTCATCACAGCCTGTTCACAGCTGCTCCGAGACGTGTAGGCAGCTGTCCGCGTGGCTGCCCAGGAAAGCCAGAGGGGTGGTGAGGACGCTGGACCCGGGTGGAGGAGGATTTAAAGGCGGGAGGAGAGAGCAGGCTGATGGGTGTAGGAACAGGTGTGGAAGGATCCCCTGTGGAAGGATCCCCTGTGGCTGCCACCCACTCCGGACTCTCCCTGGGGCGTGGTTCAGAAGAGGCGGACCTGGGGTCCCTCGAGACACAGGGGGTGGTTCTCAACATTTTGTGCTCAGTTCCCAGTCCACTCCGGCTCAGGGTTTCTTGAGGTCAGCCAGGCATCAGCTGTACCACGTTCACACTGGCCCTTCAGAGGCTGACGGTCCCCCTTGCCCCTGCTTTGAGGCTGGAGAGCTCAAAAATTCAGCAATGGGAATCCTATGCCCAGGCCATGCCTCTGGACTGTTTGGCATTTTCCTAGAGCGTCCCCTGGTGGGACCCTCCTGGGACACAGAATAAGGAGAAGGAGGTGTTCCTAGGAGGGAGGGAGCAAGCCACATGGGGGTCCCAGGTGTCACCAGAGTCTCATGGATGCCAGGGTTGGGGGAGCAAGGTGGGAGAGGCAAGGGCTTCTTGGTTATGGAGAACGGTGTCATTTATAGAGGTATCCCCGTGTGGTAGACAGAATAATGTCCCCAAAGACGTCTGCGTCCTAATCCCCGTGTGGTAGACAGAATAATGTTCCCAAAGATGTCCACGTCCTAATCCCCGTGTGGTAGACAGAATAATGTCCCCAAAGATGTCCACGTCCTAATCCCCGTGTGGTAGACAGAATAATGTCCCCAAAGATGTCCACGTCCTAATCCCCGTGTGGTAGACAGAATAATGTCCCCAAAGATGTCCACGTCCTAATCCCCGTGTGGTAGACAGAATAATGTCCCCAAAGACATCCACATCCTAATCCCTGTGTGGTGGACAGAATAATATCCCCAAAGATGTCCACATCCTAATGCTCAGAACCTGTGATTATTACCTCTTATAGCAAAAGGGACTTTCTAGATGTGCTTCATTGATGGATTTGGAGATGGTGAGCTCCTTCTGCATTATCCAGGTGGGATCTACATGCAATCCCAAGTGTCCTATTGGAGGACAGCAGAGGAAGGGTTTACTAAAGAAAACTACGAAAATGAAAGCATGAAAATTCAAACAAGGTGGCACTAAATAGACCACAGAGGGATGCTTGCTTGAGGTCTGAGCTGGAACCAGAAGGCAGCCTCGGCTGGGATCACGCATTCGGGCCACTCAAACTTTTCTCATGTCTGTGACTGGCAGGGAAGGCACCGTGAGTATTGATCTGCGGGTTATCCACACATTTTAGTGAGTAGGCGAATTTGCTCATGAGGAATCCGCATGTAATGAGGATGGACTGTGCCCCTGAAGACCACCGGGCCCCCATGAAGACGTGTGCTTGGGAGAATAGAACTTGCTCCCACATGCACGCACACGTGTCTGACTTTGCCGTGAGCAAGAATGTGGGTCCAGGTGGCCGGGCTCAGAGTCGAGCCATGAGTGCGTGTCTACTGCGTCCATGTGGGTCCTAGGAGCTCCACCTGCTGCATCAATGGAGCCATGGCACCCCCCCCCCAACAGTTGACCACATGGCTTTGCCCAGCAGATGGAAGCCTGCCGACCTCTGGCTTCTCCATCCCTAACGTCCTCCAGGGATTGACTGAACATGCTCAGCCCGGAAAATATCCACCGGTGCGTCGGAGTTGGGCATTCCAACCTCACCGCCAACTGGAGTGTTTTTGGAGGGGAGGGGCTACCTTTTAGTGCAGGGATGGCTGGGCACATCCCTTGGGGCTGTGGATACGTGGGGGCGGCAGGCAGAGCTTCCTTCTGGTGCTGGCCCATCTCTCCAACAGAAGATGGAGAATCCTTTTACAACAGGATTGATGGTTCGCTCATTGGCTCTTTCAATTCTGCAGCCACAATTTTCTTAATGATGTAAGCGCAGGCTCTCCTGGTCGAGAAGGGTTCCAGGATGGGTAAGACGGGGTCCATGTGTCATGGACACTCTACAAGACATGACAGTGATGGACGAGTGGCCACAGAGGGCTGGGGCCCAGCAGAAGGGTGATGGTGGACAGCCCAGATGGGACGGGAACTTCTCAAGGGGAGTCTCGGTGACACCACAAGGAATATATATTTGGTCTCTGCCTCCAGGTCACGATGTGGAGGTCCTAAATCCTTCAGAATTTCCTGGATGATAGGAGCATCTTTTGTCCTAATGAGGTGACTCCTGGATGGTTCCTGGGTGGGGCTGGTCACCAGAAGGACCACACCATGGTTAGAAGCTTGGAACTTTCAGCCCCAGCCCCATCCTCCAAGGAAGAGAGAGGGGCTGGAGATTGCAATCAAAGACCAATAATTACTGTCTTGGCCCTTGAGACAGTCGGTCTTGTCCCAGAGGAACAGGTGGACGCACTGACTCCTGGGCGGCTGCCCTCTAAGGGGTCCCAGAGGGGATCTTGCCAGCCCCTCCATCAGCTCCAGCTCTCCCAGTTCCTCTGCCCCTGCCATTGTGGAATCTCCTGCAGCTCTATCTCCAAGTCCTCAGAGGTGACGTCCAGTGACAGTGGTGTCGCCTCCCAAAAAAGCCCCATCTACTCTCATTTCCAAAGCTCCTAGGTCATCATCAATGGCTTACACGAAGGGTCTGCAAACTACGGCCCGAGGGCAAATATGGCCTCCAATTTGCCGTTTTTGTGCAGGCTGCAAGGTAAGAATGAGTTTTATGTTTTTGAGCGGTTGGAAAAAAAAAATCGAAAGTAGAGTGATATTTTGTGGCCAGTGAAAATTATATGAAATTCAAATTTCGGTGTCCATAAAGTTTTATTGGAACAGCTCAGCCCATTCCTTTGTGTATTATCTACGGCTGCTTTTGAGTATCAACAGCAAAGCTGAGCGATTGCAACAGAGATTGTCAGGGCTGCAAAGACATTTACTCCCCGGCCTTTTGTAGAAGATGTTTACCATTCTTTGGTTTGGACAGCTGAGTACTCCTCTCGCCTCTGACCACACAGGATGGATTTCGGCAGAGTCTTTGCTGAGCTCAGGTACAGACCATAGATCAATCCAATGGTCTTGGTCCAGGGCCCCGGCGATCTGGAATTCTTGAAGGCAGGAATTTTTCACAGATTTGCTGGTGGCAAAATGCCAGCGGTGGGTCCAGGTTGTGATTTGAGAAGCTTCAGGATCAGAGTCGTGGAGATAAGACCGTGACGCGAGTCAAAGGCTACATGGGCCGTGGAAAAGAAGTCCTTTGACGATGTTAGTAAGGACGTGAAGGTCGCCGTGTGCTAACTGAGGGTGAGTTGGCTGGAAAGCTATTGGCTTATGTTGGAATTTTTGTCTTCTCTTCCTCTGAAGTGATTTGAGAAGTAGGACGATGCATTTGGGGTGAAGGAAGTTCAGTGTAGGAGTGTAGCCCAGGCAGAAACAGGTTTAGGGTTGGGGCTTGGGTGAGGGTTAAATTAAGGCACGATTAGAATTAGGGAGCAGGACTGCAGAGCGGGCATTGCCCATTGGGAGCCGTAGAGGTGGGCAGCCAACCTCAGGTGTGACAGAACATGCCAGGCAGGGAAGACTACCCCAGCCCCTCTCTCCTGCCTTCCAGTCCCCCACGGGAGCCTCCTGCTCAAGGAACACAGCCAAAGGGCAAGGGCAAGAGAACTCTGTGAGGGTAGACCACGTAGACCAGCCTCATGGGAGATGGAAATGGGAGGCAGTGGAGTGAGGGTTTCAGGGGCATAGAGGGTCTCCAGAGTATTCTGTCTTCCTGGAAACAGAGGCGAGAAGTGGAGAAATTCTCAAGTTCCTGTTGACCTCAGGGTGTGTTGCTTAATCAAGTTGCTGACTGGAGAAATAGGGCTGACCTTCTCTTGCCCAGGGCTCTGTCATCCTTCTGTGTCACTTCCAATGGAGTCCTAAGGGTTTGAAGAGTGGGAGTTGGAAGGGGATGGATGTTGGGTTTATGCTCTGTAATTTGTAGTGAAATCCTGAGGGTTGGTTATTGGAAGTTGGAAGGGGACAAATATCGGGTCACCCCCTGCCATCATTCTACTGCAGTCCTGATGGTTGGTTATTGGAAGTTGGAAGGGGACGGATGGTGGGTCACCCTCTGCTTTCATTCTACTGCAGTCCTGAGGGTTGGTTATTGGAAGTTGGAAGGGGACGGATGTTGAGTCACCCTCTGCCATCATTCTACTGCAGTCCTGAGAGTTGGTTATTGGAAGTTGGAAGGGGACGGATGTTGGGTCACCCTCTGCCATCATTCTACTGCAGTCCTGAGGGTTGGTTATTGGAAGTTGGAAGGGGATGGATGTTGGGTCACCCTCTGCCATCATTCTACTGCAGTCCTGAAGGTTGGTTATTGGAAGTTGGAAGGGGATGGATGTTGGGTCACCCTCTGCCATCATTCTACTGCAGTCCTGAAGGTTGGTTATTGGAAGTTGGAAGGGGATGGATGTTGGGTCACCCTCTGCCATCATTCTACTGCAGTCCTGAAGGTTGGTTATTGGAAGTTGGAAGGGGACAGATGTTGAGTCACGCTCTGCCATCATTCTACTGGCGTTCTGAGGGTTGGTTATTGGATGTCACAAGTGGCTGGATATTAGAAAACATTTCCCTTTTCTTTCTGACAACAGTCTGGGATGGACAATGCACCCTCCTCTGTGGATCTTCTGGTCCAGCAGCTAAATGGGATATTTGGGTCTTGACGCATGTGCCTCAACTTAGGGACTCCAGAGAATTCTGGAACACAGACCATGCAGCCATGGGAAGGAAAGACGTGCAGTGCCCTGTGCCTATCGATTGCCGTGTTTTTGCTCAAAATGCGTGTGGATGATGGTCTTCTTTTCCCTCTGCTCTTCTGAGCTTTCAAAAGAGGGCATGATGCCACAGGAGGTGGTTTTCTCCCAATTCTGGGCCCCCCGAGGGAGCTGTGTTCCTGGCGTTGTGGACTCTCACTAGTTAGCAGCTTGATGCACAGGCTGGACAAGACTAATTTTGCAGCGAAATTGTGCTGAATATCAGAAAATCATCTCATTAAATTATCTTGGTGTTACCTTTCATGAATGTTACTTTGCTCCCTGAAATTGCTTTTTATTCCAATTATAGATTTTTATGGAGAAATTGTTTGATAATCTAATAATGGTTGCTTCTTCCCTTCCTCTGAGGGCGATTATGAATGTTTAATAAGACACCAAAGTTGGAGAGGCGTCATGAGCTTCTCCAAAGAGAGGTGCTCCATAAATTAATAATAGGGATAAATTATGCAACCTTATTGTGTCAAAAGAAAAAAAAAATCATTCAGGATACTTTCGACGACCGCCAATCTATTTTATATTCTGGGTTTTAGAGTTAATTAATTAAGTTATGCCCTGTATTAAAAAAACAAACGTCAGCTTTTTTAATTTTAATTTTTAGTGCACAAAAAATTCATAGAGTTCTCATGGGAGTGGGTTCCCCCCATGCTCTGATTCAAATGTGGCATTTCTAGATGAAACTCAAAATTTTAATAGGAGGGAAGTTGGTGATTGCTCCATGAGTCAGGGGTGCCTGGCCTTGGAGAACCCAAAGAGCTTCAGAGAATGCCACAAAGGATATCTTGGTTGTAAGTATTGGCTGGATGGCGAGGTGGTGAAGCCAGCAGAAACCAGCCCCGCATTTGCTTTACTCAGTGTAGCATACTGGGAGGGAGAAGAAATACACTGTGTGTTCAGCCTGCCATGTTTCTCTGGAAGTGTCAGGAATTTTTTGTCAAGACATTTTTTGGGCGTGGGGTGTGGGTGGCTGATACGTCACATCAGTCAAAGCCAATCATAAGTATCCATTCCCTTTGGCCCTCTGCATCTACCCAGTTCCTGCCTTTGCATGTGGCTGTGATGGCTGGATGAGAAGCAGCCACCTTGCAACCTTGAGGTGGTATGTGGTGAACCTGGGTTTTTCGTGTTGTCCAGTGGAGGTCATCATCTGTAGATTTCTTGTGTGTGAGGACATGGATCCCTGTTCCCGTAAGACCTGAGGTGTGTTCTTTTATGTGTATGAAAGTTCTGTTTCCTTTAAAAGAAGGTTTTGAATCAAAGAAGAGAGAGAGAGTTCAGATCAGATTTTAAAATACATTGCACTTCAGATCACCAGCATAGAGATGGACATATGTTCAAATCTTGTTAGTGTTTTTTCTAACCAACTTTTAATTCTTTCTATATCAGTCCTAAGATATCTTATTTTTTCCAAGACAAACTACAACTTTAGCCGCCCCCACCCCCAAGTTCTCTTGTGTCCTCTTGCTGATCCAGTCTCTAACCATGGTGTGCTCTGCAAAAGCAAAGACCTTCAATTAAAGCACTCACAGAGAATCTGGGCTGCAGATTTCTGCTGCGCTTGAGGAAAAGTGAGCGTGGATGGCCTGGAAAAACGGCAGTGTTGCTCATGCCTTGTGGCTTCCGACTGTCCACTCAGAATTCCAGGGGTTGCTTAAATAGCAGGTTCCCCTACGGCACTTACATCGTGGTTCAGTTTACAGAATTCCAGAGGGCCCGGAGCAGATGGAATATCTAGGTTCTAGTTCTGCCCTTTGATATTTTAGGGAGGGGGGGATTTGGGGACGCTCTCAGAGTTTGTGTGTGTGTGTGTGTGTGTATCTCTGTATATCTATCGTCTATCTATCTGTCATCTATCTGTCATCTATCTATCTATTGATCTATCATCTATCTATCTGTCTATCTATTATCTATCTATCTATCTATCTATCTATCTATCTATCTATCTATCTATCTATCTATCTATCTACCTACCTCCCTATCTATCATCTATCTAACTGTCATCTATCCATTGATCTATCATCTATCTATCTATCTACCTCCCTATCTATCATCTATGTAGCTGGCTAGCTACTATCTATCTATCTGTCTGTCATCTATCTATGTATCATCTATCTATCTATCTATCTATCATCTACTTACCTATGTATCTATTATCTGTCTATCTATCTATCTATCTATCTATCTATCTATCTATCTATCATCTACCTATCCATGTATCTATTATCTATTTGTCTATCTACCTATCATCTACCTATCTATGTATCTATGTACCTATCTATGTATCTATGTATCTATGTATCTATCTATCTAATCTACCTGTCTACCTGTCTACCTACCTACCTACCTACCTATCTATCTATCTATCTAATTATCTAATCTATCTATCTATCATCTATCTATCTATCTATCTACCATCTATCTATCTACCAATCATCTTTTTATTATTTATCTATTTTCTATTTATCTATCATCTATCTATCTATGTATCTATCTATCTAATCTACCTATCATCTTTTTATTATCTATCTATCTAGCTGTTTATCTATCATCTATTTATCATCTATCTATTCTCTATCTGTCTATTATCCATCTATCTATTATCTGTCTCTCTTACTCAACTTACACAACGATATGTGACTGACATCTTCACACTTCCTTGCATTTACTTCTGTGACATGATTTTTTCCAGCAAGGAGAATGGAGTGCACAATAAGTGTTTGGAGAATGAATAAACAAATGATCCAGTGTACACAGATGACAGAATTCACCTGCTCCCCTGTTCTTGGGCATTTAGATTCATCCCAGGTTCTGTCCCGGGGGGGTCATGGGTCGCCGGCCTCTCTGCGGAGACGATGAGCGGACTCTCGGCTGAGCTGTGCCAGGAACGACTTCATAAACCCCGTGCCCTCAAAGTGTCTTTTCCTAGGACGATGAGGGATTATTTTCTGACACATCATGTCACCAGCTGGAACATTTTCTTTTTCACAAAATCTGTCACTTTTCCTCACTTATCCTTGCAAGAGGGAAGTATTCTTTTAATAGTGGTGGTCTTCATTCACATGCAGAATTCTTTCACTCTCTGCTCTTTCTGTAAATATTGAACACCTTAAGATGCTTTAATAAATCTTATTTTTCACCCCTGAATAAAAATATTCAGTTCAGAATGTTTACTGTCAGCGAATAAAAGTAGAGAAGAGCCTCTTCTGCCTCATGGTCCCCGTGGATCCTGGCGGAAGTTATCGTTGGCCGTCACTGCTTCTCCAAGTGTTACTCTAGTTCACCTGAGAGACCCATGTCTTGAAACTCCATTGACCTTGCAGAAAATTTCAAATTACTCTTCCAGGAATTAAGTTAATTAACTAAAAGGACTCGTGTTGAAGGGGGAAATGCTTTGAGTTTTGTGTGGGGTAGAAGTAAGGACATCCCAATTGCAAACACGCTAGTGGGATGGGGACCCTGGGACTCCGGGCGTGCTGGTGTCCCCAGCTTGGACTCTGAACGTGCATGCCCAAAGGATGGTGTAGGGGAGGAGAAGCATTTTCCTTTGCCCACCTTAGGTTGTCCAGCTGGGACTCTGGCAATGAGACTGGCCAAAGACAGATCAACAGGAGAAAGATAATCACATGTTTATTAATACGTGTGTTGTGCATATAACACACAGGAGGTCCCAGCCATGAGAACCCAAAAGGGCAGTTAGAGCTTGGGTTTAAATACCAACAAAAGAAAGAGATTTGGGGCTTCTGAGGAGGGGAGGCAAGTTATGGGAAGGCGACCAGGAAAGGATGGTGAATGAGAGTATTTAGTAGGGTTTGTTACACAGACTCAAGTAGACACCTTCTCCATAGACAAGAGTTGTGAAGAGGTCTCCTCTTCTAGGTGTGGGGGAGGAAGACGTCTCGACAGATGGACATTTCCTCCAAAAATGTGAATTTTCTTTACAGAAAGGACACTTGCTCCCTGTTCTTAGAGTGTTTCCTGAGTCTGCTGGTTCTCAGTTATTTAGCTCAAAATATTTAGCTATTAATTTAGCTATTAATGTAGCTATTACTTAGCTATTAATTATTTAGCTCAAAATATTATTTAGCTCAAAATAATCCATAGACCAAAGAGGCATATTTTGGGGGTGGCGTGTGTACCCCTCAATGGAAAGCATAGGCAGCACCACAAAGGGTGTCTGCCTCTCTCAAGATCCCAGGAAGCCTTCTAGGGGCAGAAGGCTCCTCTAAGAGCAGGGCAGGGTGTCTGTGGTAGAGGAAAATGCAAGTTAAAATAAGAGGCTTGATTCTTCCTGTTGAAAATAAGTAGAGACATCCCCTTCCCTCCCTTTATATCTCCCCAACACTGTCTCTACCAAGGCCTTGGAAAGCCTTCCAGAAACAGAAGACCCCAGAGTCTCCCCCAAGACTTGAGTGGGGATTTCCAGAAGCAAAGACCCCAGAAAGCCCTTGCCAAGGCCTTGGAGATTCCTCTAAGATCTGGGCAGAAGCTCTCCACCAAGACCCTGAGAACCCTTCCAGAGGCAGATGACCATTGAGGCCTTGGGTAATGGTTCTGGAATACAGGTTAGGATTAGAGAGCATGGCAGGACAGGAGGGTTTTTGAGTCAGAGACTCAAAGAGTCCTGGGGCATGAACTGCCCATTGTTGTTTTCCTTTGAGGAGGTCTGGGTCTTCCAGGAAGGTTCTGGAATGAACAGTCAAGTTCTTTGCAACTTCTTCAGTTGTGTTGATGAGGACAGTGGGAGGGTAAAGTCCTGATGATGTAGAAAGAAACCCGTGTGGGTGAGGACCCTTAGCACCTGCCAGAATTGTCCAGGAAGAACCTTAGGAGGAAACTCCGAACCCAACACAGGAATACTGCACAAAACGTCACACTGTTTGTTCTGAGCACAGGGACCTCTCTGAGAGTCCTTTTTTGTTCATTTGTCCCATTCAGTGGAATAACTAAGGCCAGACTTGTTCTGAAAGACACAGGGAAACTGGTGGCCCCTGGGATCACTGGGCTTGGAGAACAAGCCTTAAGGGCCTCTGCAAGGGTTTTGGTGAACAAGGGTCTTGGTGAGCTGGGGCCTTGGTGAACAAGGGTCTCGGTGGACAAAGGGTCTTGGTGGGGCAGGGTCTTGGTGCCCATGTTGACTTGGGAGGGACTCGCTTGGTGTAACCAACTAGTTAATCTTGGTGTACCCCATTCCATACCAAAGACGACATCAATTTTCTCTCAGATGTGGCATTTCTGACATGCTCACCCCTGCTACGGACTGCATGTTTGTGTTCCCCCCAAATTCATATGTTGAAACCTAAGCCCAAGGTGATGGCGTTGGCAGGTGGTGCCTTTGGGAGGTGATTAGGGCATGAGGGTGAAGCTTCCATGAATGAGATTAGAAAGAGACGCCAGAGAGCTCCGTGGTGCCTTCTGCCACGTGAGGACAAAGTGAGAATATGGCCATCTATGAATCAGGAAGCGGGTCCTCACCAGGCACTGGATCTGCTGGTGTCTTGATCTCAGACTTCCAGACTCCAGAACCATAAGAAATAAATGACTTTTTTAAGCCCCCTGGTCTATGTTTATTTTGTTATAGTGGCCAGAACGGACCAAGACACTACCTTTGCCGCCATCTTTGCCTTGATGTCAAAATCCATGGTAGGTTCCAAGCCAGGCATTAGGGGGCGTGCTAGGGAAGCCAGCCCCAGGGAGCCCAGAACTGCCCAGGAAACCCCAAAGACAGGAGAACGTTTTCCTTCAGTGGAGGAAAAAGATGTTCTTATGGTTAACCTTGTGTGAAGGTTCCTTCCAGCGTCCTTCTCCCTCGAAGCCCGGACATCCAGGTCATGAGGTTGCCTGTAATTCTTGGATTTTCCCAAACATTCTGGTTTAATTAATGAGAATTAATTAGAATTAATGCCCTACAGGTGCTCTCTGCTGAAAGGTATGCCTCCTTATGAGTTTTCTTTGAAGGTCCTCTGTCCTTTCTGCTTTGGAACATTTTTAATATGTTTTGATCAAAACAGAACAGACCACATTTTCCACAGCGCCTTTATTATAGATGTTCAAAATGAATGCTTGCAGTTTTCTGAGAACTGTGTCTGCCCTCACCTCACAGAGTCATCTTAAAAAATATAATTCATATCATGCTGCTCCTTTGATTAAATGCTCTGAATGGCTTCCTGCAGGACTGAGAAAAAAAAAAATCCAGATTCCTTCCCTCAGGTTCCTACAAGATCTGGGCTTCATCTACTTCTATGATTCAACTCCAGTGTTCGTCTTCGGTGCTTCCTTGCTGGTCCTCAAATACACTAAACTGTTTCCTGCCTCAGGAGGCTTCACACTGGCTGTTCCGTCTGCCTGTAACACTGTTCCCGGAGTCTACACTCTTCCTTCAGCTGTCAGCTCAACCATCACCCCCACCATGACCACCCGGTCGTGTGTGGACCACCCGTTCAAGGTTCTCTCTCTCCCTAGCTCATGGTGTGTTTTCCTCATGCACCTGACTCTGATTGGAAATTATCCTAATTATTTGCTTGTTTGCTGGTGTTTTGGGAGGCTGGAGGGCAGGGGAGGGTGTCTCTGATGACCTATGGGGAGGGTGGAAGGAGGGAGAGTGGGCATGGGGACCCCAGAGGACAGGTCTTCTGGAACCTTCCCGTCTCCTGGAGGGCTTGCTGAAACATATTGCTGGAACCCACCAGGGATTCTGAATCAGTGGGTCAGGGATGGGGTCTGCCGTCGACTGCACGCTGAGTAGAGCTGGTTTGAGGAGTTTGTGATGGAGGCCGTCTGCTTTCCTTGTCTCAGGCCCCTTCCTCCATCCTCAAAACCACCAGTGAAGCATCTTCCCATCCCTCTCTGACTTTCCTGCCTCCCTTTTATAAGGACCCTGTGACTGCCTTGGACCCACCCGGATAATACAGGGCAATCTACCTATTAAATGCCTTTAATTTAATCATACCTGTAAATCCCCATTTGTCCTGTAAACTAAAATATTTACAGGTTCAGGGGATTATGATGTGGACATCTTTAGGGACACTATTCTGTCTACCACATGGGGATTAGGATGTGGACCTCATCTGTCTCCCCTTTCGTGTCTTCTGTCCCCATGTATCCCTGCCTGTCTTCTCTTCTTTCCGTGTTTCCTCAATTGGACCCTGAAGGAAATATTTTTACGATGCAGATCTGATTGTGTTACCCTCCACTTAAACTGCTCACATCTCTCCATCTCCTAACTCCCTGGAATGACACCCACACATCTGAGTTTCCTCAGAAGGTCCTTCCTGTACCCCCTACCCCACGGCGCCTATCACATCCAACCACTGTCCATTGTTCTGTGTTCTTCCGTGTCTCTGTCTGAGACCTGAAACCACTTCCCCCATCCCCACCTGGGCTGTCCCCGTATATCCTGCCTGGGCATCGCCCATCTGGGCGAGCACCTCCTTCTGCCTCGGGGCACCGAGCCCACCTCTGAGGCCACCCTTTCCCTTCTCTGCAGTATGCGGCTCCGTCCTGCATCTCGCCTGCTCGCCTGTGAGCTATGACGGTGGGGACCTTCTCTTGTTCACGTGTCTGGCACATGAGAGTCCCTTGATACAGCTTTGCAAATAGATGAATAAATGAACGAATGAATGACCTGATGAGTAAACACCCCCCTTTTTCCTCAGCTGAAGTCCCAATTTTTCCAACATCCTTCCAGGACCATCTAAACTTGCAACTCATCTCATGCTAGACCGGGACCCGCAGTGTGGTCATCAGATCATCCGTACCTTTCATTTTAGCCCTTGTGTTGCCTGATGGGTTTCATCAGGGACCCCTTCCTGGCCCCCCAGATCAGGATGACTTCCCCTGTCCCGTCTTCCATTTGCATCCCTCGTCCCACTATGGAATTATCCATTTCCTCATCAGTTTATTGATCATCGTGTGCCTCCTCGACCAGACGTGTGATCCAACGGGGCAGAAGTGTGTGTGCTGGTTCTGCACTGCAGACACGGCCCCCGGTCCAGTACGTTCCATCCAGAAGATGCTCAGAGTATTCGTTGAGTGGATACGTACGTGTGCTTAAATCTTCCGTGCACCTTTGCCTCCTCCAAGGGCGGGCGTCCCTTCTCCTCCTCGTGTGGCTCTGCATCCTGGCTCCCTCTTGGGGGCTGCCTGGGAGCGGGGTCTCCAAGCTGCCTTCCCCATACCCTCCTCCTGAGTGGACTGGCCAGGGCTGAAGCACGCCCCGGAGAGCGAGCTGGTTCCCTCTGATTAGACTTAAAGAGGGTGTTTACTTTCTCCCTCCCATCTCTACGTCTCTCTCTGTTCCAGCCTCTCCCTTCCCCTCTCCACTAACCCAATATTTATCCTAAAAGCCTTGGGCTCCCAGGGGAAAAATCAGACCCACAGCCTGTGCCGTTACATGCTCATGATACACAAACACGGCCCCTCCAGCAGCTGCGAGGGAGCCGGAGGGGGCGTCACTCGTTCTGCGGTGGACTCGGGGAAGCAGCCCTGGCCTTGGTCGTAGAGGATGCTCAGACACAGGGCACGGTGTTGAGAGGGATGCAGAGGTGAGGAAGTGGGTGGCATGCCTGAGAAACACAGCAGAATGAGACAGGATATTAGTCAGTAATTGTTGGTGCTTGTTGAACGTTTACTCTGCGACTGAGCACTTTGCAGGTATTAATTAGTCTGACCATCACACCTGCATTGAGAAGTTAATATTGCTATGATCCTTGCTATTAACCAAGGCACAGAGAGGTCAAGTACATTCCCTGAGGTCACTCAGCTGCTATGTGGGGGCATCAGGATTTGAACCCATCCCGTCTGAGTCCAAAAACGCCCTCTCGACCACCATGTGGGGCCAGCAGAGGCCTGGGAGGGACTTGGGTCTCTGGGGGAGGAGGTCTTCATTCTAAGTAGCCTAGATTTGGTCCCAGGGTCCAGCAGAGCCACTGCAGCTTCAAGCGGGGCTGGGTCTTGGTCTGACGGATATTTGAATCTGAGGTAATAGATGGCGAGATGAGGGTGGGGGTGGGAGGGCATGTTGCTGGGGTCTCCTGTGGTCGGAGAGTGTGTGTGGCACCTGCCAGGTATCACCGTGTTAATTCTCACAATCGTCACAGTTCTCACTGTTCCTGATGAGACATGAGGTCTGGGATGGTGGGATGCTAAGCCGTCAGCTCTTCTCCCGGGGTGCTGGTTGGAAGCCCCCATTGCAATGCCCTGACAGAGGGATTCTCCATGGGGTTGGACTCCAGGGATGCTTCACAGGAGCCTCATGAAGATCTGTTGGCTGATGAGCGTTTGGTCCATCCATGTGCACCAGCTTCTCCCTTCAAATGGCTTGTTTGGTTCTGCAGACTCTCCACGAGCATTTCCAAGTTCTCAGATCCCATGTGGGCATCTCCAGTCTATCAGCACGGGCTGTCACCCCTGGGGGTCCTGGTCCTAGACTGATTTACGTCATTCCCTTTGTGAGCTTGAGTGACCTACCAGGCTCCTCAGACTCGTGTCTTCAATGCATCTGAAAAAGGAGGAAGAACTAGAAGTTGACGTGCTGAGCATTCAACTCAAGAACATGGCAAAAGGACAAGATTGGTAAGAAATGAAAATAATATAATATGTTCAAAACAGATACATGAGAGAGAAAATCCACAAAACTCAACATAGATGCTTTGAAAACAGTAATAAAACTGCTAAATTCTGATAAACTGATTGATTTGAAGAACAACGTACTTCATCAAAGTGGACTCATGTGGGACGTGTCCTTCTGTGACCCTTATTTCACCGAGTGTCACGTCCCCTGGGTTATCCGTGTTGTCACAAACAGTAGGATTTCCTTCTTTTTTAAGGCTGTCTGCATACATCCAACTTGTCAGATCGCGCACATTAAACATAAGCAGTTTTCATTGTATATCAATTATACTCAATAAAGCTGTTCAAAGAAAAGGCACAGATAAGAAATACGTCCAGATTTAGAAGATGCCATAAATTAAAAATATAATGAGATTATTATGAACAAGCTCATACCAATACATTTGAAAATTTAAATGAAACAGACATGCAATTCTTAGAAAAATATAATTTACCTAAACTGACAAGAAATAGAAGGCCTGAGTTATCCTTTTGCTGTGAAACAAATCGAGTACGTCATTTATCATAATTATTCTCTAAAAGCCAACTTCGGGCCTCATCAGCTTCACTCGTAAATTCTACAAAATGTGTAAGAAAAAATAAGTGAAAAAATAATTCCAATCTTATGCACATTCTTCCATAAAAGGAAAAAGGAGAGGGGACTTGAGAATTCATTTTATGAGGCCAGCACGACATTGATTTTAAGGACAATATAAGCGCTGAAGTTACAGGTCAACCTGACTTCTGAGCATGTATGCAAAAATCCTTACAAAATATGGCTCAACGAAAGCCATAGTTATATAAAAAGTTATATTAAAAAAGTTATGTAAAAAAAGGTGCAGTCACAATTCACTGTGACTGAGTGGGTTTGATCCCAGCAATGCAAGGATGGCTTGTGAGTAGGAAACCAAACAGCATAATTCACCAGATAAAAGAGCAAAACTCACGTCTCAGATGCAGAAAAGGTGATAATATTCAGAGAATGGGGTGCTGGCTCAGAGAGAGACAGACAAACGAATGGAAGACAAAGACGACCTTGGCCGCTGGGACACGTCAAAAAATAGTTTGGCATCGTCTGTCACAAATGTCATGACCCAGCATCCATTCCCAGGCAGATTCCCCAGAGAGACCCACACAGGCAGGCGTCTCAGCGTCTGTGTTTAAGAAGGCTTCCATGACATTGTTCATAACACCCCTAAACATTCCTGCACACGAGATGGATAAATGAATTGTGCTACGTTCTTGTGACACAATGCCATGCAATGATGAAAATGCACATGGAGTGAAATAATAAGATTATTTGTTTATATATATTCTCGACCCCTGTTCCTGCTAATATTTGGTCCCTGCCCCTGGTCCCTGACAGCCAGCTCCTAAACCTCTTAGAATTTACTGGGTGAGAAGAGCGTCTTGTCCTAATGAGGTGACTCTTGGTGGCTCCTGGACAGGGCTGGTCACCAGAAAGACCATGTCATGACTAGAAGCTTGGGAGTTTCCACCCCACCCCATCCTCTGGGGAAGGACAGAGGTCGGAGGTTGGGTTAATGATGCATCGTGACAACGTGGTGAAGCCCCCATAAAAATCCCTAAAGTATTGGGTTCCTAGAGCTTCTGGGTGCGTGAATGCATCCACCTGTGAAGAGAGTGGAGCACCCCGACTCCACGGGGACAGAAGCTCCTGCTCTCAGGACCCTTCCAGACCTCATCCTACATGCCTCTTCATCTGTATCCTTCATCACGTCCTTCACTATGTAATAAAACAGTAAATGTGTTTCCTGAGTTCTATGAGCTGCTCTAGCAAATTATTGAACCCAAGGAGGGGGTTGTGGGGATCCCCTGAATCTATAGCGGTCAGTCGGAAGCACAGGTGACAACTTGAGATTTAGGACCGGCGTCGGAAAGAGGGACAGTCCCGTGGGGCTGAGCCCTCACCCTGTGGGGTCTGACGGCAGCTCCAGGTAGATGGTCTCAGAACTGAACTGAATTGTAGGACACCCATCTGGTGCTGAAGAATTGGTGAACACGGGAAAAAAAAAACACACAATTGGTGTCAGAAGTGTTTTGAATCAGGGAAAATGGTGAGAGTTTTTCCAAGTCACACAGCAACAAGAATGAATCCTAAAACCACGATTTCCAGCCAGTTAAGCAAGTCCCAAGAGAACGCACACAGTGTGCTTGCATTTATGGGACCCTCCACAACAGGCAAAACGAAACTATGATTTTTAGGAATGCGTGCTTCAGGGCTAAAACCATTATTACTATTTATTTACATATTTATTTTTATTGAGGTCATATGGGTTCCTAACATTGTGTAATATCAGGTGTACATTATTATATATCTATATATAATCTATATGTATAGATTGCATTGTGTTCAACACCAATAGTCTAGTTTTTATCTGTCACTGTACATATGTACCCCTTTACCCCTTTCGCCCTCCCCCCAACCCCCTTCCCCTGTGGTACCCACCAATCTGTTCTCTTCGTCCACACGTTTGTTTATTTTCCTCATATAGGTGAAATCATGCTGTTTGTCTTTCTCTGTCTGGCTTATTTCACTTAAAATCATACCCTCCAGGTCCATCCATGTTGTTGCAAATGGCACCATTTCATCCTTTTTTACGGCTGAGTAGTATTCCATTGTGTATGTATATCACTTCTTTATCCATTCATCCATCAACGGACACTTGGGTTGAGGCCACGTCTTGGCTGTTGTAAATGATGCTGCGATGAGCAGAGGGGAGCATAAATGTCTTTGAATTGTTGATTTCAAGTTCTTTGGATAAATACCAGTAGTGGGATAGCTGGATCGTATGGTGTTTCAATTTTTAATTTTTTGAGAAATCTCCGTACTGTTTTCCACAGTGGCTGCACCAGTTTGCATTCCCACCAGCAGCGTACGAGGGTGCCCTTTTTAACAAGACAAAAAATAAAATTATTATTTTTTTAAAACAAGAAAGTGAAGACCCTACCTGTGAGGATGGTAATTACCCATTGGAGGGGAGAAGGAGCGTGTAGTCCTTGGAAGGGAGGTCGAGGGGGAGGGCTGCTGGGGGCTGAGGATGCTCTATTCTTGACGTGTGGATACAACAAGGAACGTTCTCTATTCCCTGCGTTTCTGCATTTGCTTCCCGTGCACACGAGCTCGACGACTCCTCTGTTCGTTTCAGCTTCTCTTTCTTCGCCAACGTTCTCATTTGCACGTGATGGGGATTCGACACGGCTGGTGGGTCCCCACTGGACAACAGTCCTAGGAACCCTGCGCCATCGAGATAGCAGCTCGGGGTGCAAACTGTGGGTGCCCTTGGCAGCATCAAAGGATTCCTTCCTTTTTAAGCTGGATGTCTGGACCATCTCGTGTGTGTGTCAAAGGAGGGTCCATTCCTACAACTCCTTTCAAGATGACTTTCCAGCTGTGCTTTGTTATTTGACAGAAGTTAGAAAGCTTCTAGGAGAGGGGTCCCACGTGGTCCAGCCCACACACCTCCCCCACTTTTTTCTAAAGCTGCCTGACTGTGACCTCCGGTAACCTGACATTCTTGGCACAAAACATCTGATATTAAAGCCGATTGCTTTGATGCCCACTTAAGTGGTCTCACATGTTCCCCTCTGTCCGGCCCCCGCCCGGGGGAGCGAATTCGCACGTTATCACCGCCCGTGTCACGTGCACGCGGATCCTCGGGTACGGAAACCAGGACACCGTGTATGCTGTGAGAATTCCTTGTGTTGGGTTCCCGGGCGTTTTCTTTGACAACGTCGGTCGGCCGATAGGAAGCAGAGACGGCCAGCTGAGACGGGACGGCTCCTGGAATTCTGGAAACAAGCCGTTTCAGAGCTCCCAGGCGGGAAGAAAGGGGCCCGTGTCTGCCCCGGTTGACAGGGCATTAGAATCTCGTTTTTCTTTGGGAACACCATGCTCGGGCCTCCTGGGGCCCCTCAAGCAATCGATATTTTGGGGAAATGCATCCGTGGGCCGGGCTTTTTGGCAAAGCAGCTTATCTCAATGTGGCTGTGATTTACGAGGAGTGTTCGGAGGTCTTCGGCGTGGCCCTGCAATTCTTCCCAGAGCCGCCGCATGTGTTTTCTTTAACCCGAGGTGAATGGACGTTATTCAGAGCGCGTTTTCAGTCTTTTTTTTTTTTTTTTTTTTTTGAATTCGTTAAAAAAATTCTCCAGTGTTCTTCAACCTGCAGGAGATTTTCTCTTCGGTTGCATTTTCCATCCTTCTGCGACGGTTGTGCCATGAATAGGCCCCCATTCCCAGTGTGGCCGTGGACGGTTCTCATCCAGGACGGCCACGCTTGGACAACTAGATGTCGAGAAACTGTGAAATTAATAAAAACATGAAGGCAGGGAGCGACGTGGGATGGTTAGGTCTTATTTTATCATCGGAGGATGTTAATACACACGTCTGTTTATAACCACTGTCGTCCCACAAGGTAAAATCCTGTGACACCCCAAAGAGAATAGCGGACAGCCCTTCAAGTGGGATAAAATTGCACTACACTGCACTTGCTGATGGACTGCTATTTTTAAATTTCTCTGCGGTTTGCTGAAAATAGTCGAGGGCCAGTATGTGGAGCGACGGAGGCCAAATTTGTGCACGATCTGGTTCTGCTGTGGCCGACACGGAAGCACAGACGATGTCCTCCCCGTGGTCTTCGACGACGTGGAATGTCACAGGATTTAAGACTTTTCTCCTAGATTTTTATGAGCAATTTATTGCAATGCACCTGGTAGCCTTGGCTGGAAGGAAATATGGGAGGTTTTGTTCTAAGTTAGCTATTAATGTACTAATTTTTAAAAAGATCGTATGCAAAAGAGCAGAAGCCCACAGCCTAGTGAAAATCAGGTAAAGAATAAAAAAATCCACTGAGTCAGGGGTGTGAGGGAGGGAAGGAGAGAGGGAGGAAAAGACGAAACATGAGATTTTTAGGGCACAGGAAATAGTCTGTATCTCAGGCCCGTTGCATAAATGCGGCCACACCATTTGTAACCTTTAGGAGTCAGCTTTTACCCCTCAGCACAACCCTCTGCAGGTTTATCCAACTTGTGACATCGACAGTTACGTTTCCTTTATTGCCGAGTACTGTTCCAAATGCTACGCATTTTATAAGAAAACTAGCAAGCCCCCGTCGGCCTCGTCCACCCCAAATATGGTTTGCAAACTGTGCACCTGTTCCCGGGGCTGCGTGCCTCCGTGTTGACGTGGGCACAGAGCTGTCACGAATGCGTGTGTCCATCTGGGAAGATGAGGACCCTGCGTGTTTCCAGTCCCGGGTCCCACGCCTCCCACCCTCCTGTGTGCAGACAATGGTCGTCACGTCCACGGTCTCCCTCACTCAAGGTGGATTTGGGCCCTTTGGCGGGGCTGTGACCACTTCTCTTGCATGACTTTCTGTTCTCCCTGCAGCTGATAATTGCTTCCCTCTTCCCAGCTTCATTCTTGATGCCGTCGCTCGGCTTTCGCCCCAAATGCCCCATCACAATGTCGTTTCCCACATGGCCATGCAAAATCCTGGCCTGTGTCCACCCTCCTCCTGTTCCAGGTACAGTTTCTCATCTCTGCAGGTTCACGGGCGAGCCTCTTTCGGCCTCCAGGCTGCACGGACCCCTGTTTCTCCCTGCTCTGTCTTCCGCCCTTGTTTGGCTGGAGCACATTCTGCAGGAGATTTCTCAGAAAGGAAGCTTTCTGTCTGGTTTTGTTTTGTTTTTTTTGCTGTTGTTTTGTTTTGAGAAGGTCAAATACAAGACCAAGACTTCGAGAAAGAGAGACTGTCTTCAAAAGGATTCTTGCCCTCAGGGGGATGGGGCATTGCAAGCATCTTACAGGTTGGCAGAAAAGCGTTTTTCTTTTGTGAGGAGGGTACACAAATCTAGAAGGAGCTGGGTGTCAGGGCAGGATGAGCGTGTGGGGTGATCTCACGTGGATCACTGGAGGTCCCCATCCCCACAGTCAGCTGTTCTCAGGACGGCTGTTTATAGAGCGACTGTTCTGCATTCCAAGGCTGGTTTAAGCTCACATGTTGGCAACGTGCAGAGAACTGGGAAGGAGAGCAGCTGAACCCGGGTGGCTAACCAGCATCTGTTCTGATTGATCCGTGCAGACGAGCAGTTCGGCTCATAGTTTACGAGACAAAGAGGGGAATTTGAAGGGTCTGTGTGCAGCTTGAACTGGATCAACAGGGGGCGTCCTTCAGTCTTAGCTGAGTCACATGGGGACGGAGTTCTTTGCAGGAAGCCGTTTCCCAGAGCATAAAGGCTGAGGGGAAACTCTTAACCCTCGCTGTTTGCAGGAGCACAGGGCGGGGAGGGGTCAGCAAAGTCAAGAACGTGTAGTTTTGTTTTTCTCTGACTTCCCTCCCACCTTCGCTCACTTCTGGGCTCCGTCCTCCAGGCTGGACGCTTCCTCCACTGTCACGAGACACCTGGAAGGTGTAAGAAGTTTCCCGGAAGATCTAGGGTGTCAGTGCATCTTGTTTCTGGAGAGGAAAGCTGACCTTTCTCTGAGGAGCTCCCAAGTGGGGAGACCAAGTGGTTTCTTGGAAGGTAGAGCAGTGATAAGTGACCACAAGCCAGGGGCTTAAACCACAGGACTTCAACCTCTCCCAGTCCCGGTGACCAGACGTCTGAGGTCAAGGGGTCGCAGGGCCGTGCTCCCTCCGGAGGCTCCAGGGGAGGGTCCTTCCTGCCTCTTCCAGCGTCTGGGGCTCCAGGCGTCCCTGGGCTGGTGGCCGCCTCCCTCCATCTCTGCCTCCGTCTCCACGTGGCTTCTCCTCTGTGTCTGTGTCTCCTCTTCTGTCTCTGATGAGGACACTGTCATTGGATTTAGGGCCACCCTCCTCCAGGACACCCTCATCTCCATCCTTCACTCAATCACACCTGCAAAGACTCTGTTTCCAAATGAGTTTCCACTCTGAGGTATGGGGCGGTGGTTAGGACTTGAATGTATCTTTTTGGGGGGCCACCATTCAGCCCACCTTGGAGGGGAACATCCAATGTCTGTGTGTGGCGGGCGGCAGGTGCCTGACCCCCAGTGTCTTCATTGCCACCTGGCTGGGGGTGACTGAGGTCTCACGACTCTGAATGTCCACCTACCTTTGTCACCCTCCTTGGGGTGAGGGGGCGTCTCTCCCTGCCTTCAGGGCCTGGGGGCTCCCTGGTCCTCGCTCTCTGTCCACAACACCCCATGGAGCGGGCAAGCTCCCCGCATGTCCAGTGGCCACAGACACTTCACTGCTGCCCTCCCCATCCTGGCTCTGCACCCACCTGCCTGCCTCCCTTGGTCCTTCTTCCCGTGGGTCGACTCCTCTGTTGGCTCGGGCTCCTAGCTTGCTGAGCCCACTGCCTCTGCTGCCCGCGTTGCCTTCCGGAAATATGGCTACAGCTCCATTTGGGCATTTTTATTCTCACAGTTCTCCTCGTTCTGCCGGACTTGTCTTCTGAAGCCTTCCTCCCATCTCAGTGGGATTCGGTGGAGGGGCAGAGTGAACCCCACATCCAGGCAGCCAGGTTGAGCTGACGTCTCCTCTGTTCATCCTCGTGGGGATGTCACCTCTCCGCTCACAGGTGAGAGGGGTCGGGCATGTGGCTCAGGGCACCAGCTCCCATGATAATGTATCCGTTTATAATCAGAAAGTTAGTATATAAAGCAATCAGCACGTAGAGGCAAGTGGAGAAAAAATGAGTAAAATTTAAAGGATCCTCAAAAGTGTAGACACAGAATCACCACACGACCCAGAATTCCACTCCTGCATGTGCACCCAAAGGAATTGAAAACAGGAGTCTGAACAAATAGTTGTAGGAGAATGTTCACAGCAGCATGTTCACAACAGCCAAAAGGTGGAAACAGCCCAAGTGTCCATCGATGGATGAACGGATAAACAAGATGTGGTCCGTCTGTACAGTGGAATATTACTCAGCCCTGAAAAGGAGTGAAGCACTGAGACAGCCACAGCACGGATGGACCTTGAACACATGCTCAGTGAGAGAAACCAGATACAAAAGGATACACAGTGTGTGACTCTATTTATGTGAAATGTCCGGAACAGGCAAATCCATAGACAGAAAGTAGATAATGGTTGTCAGGGGCTGGGGGAGGGGAATGGAGAGTGACTGCTCATGGGGATGGGGTCTCCTTTTGGGGGGGATGAGAATGTTCTGGAACCAGATAGAAATGATGGTTGCACAACATTGTGAACACCCTAACAACCACTCAAATGTGTACTCTAAATGAGCGAGTGGTATGGAGTGTGAATTCTATCTCAATAAAGCCGTGAATCAAATCGAAACAAGAATGTTCGCCTTAGAGCCCGACCCCTGGTCCAGCGCCAGCCCCCAGGCCTCACCCCCTGGACGCTCAGTCAGCTCTGGACTCCGGGTAACTGTGGGGTCTCGCCGTCACACCAGGTGGTGTAGACAGGGCACTGAAGACACTCAAGAGACACTGCAGCATGTGGGCATTCCTGGAACTGGGCATCCCCACCCACAATTAATTCCAAAGGGAGGGTAGTGTCAAAAGTTTAGATGAATCCCAACCCAGGGATGAGGCTTCCTCGAGAGGCAACTTCTGAAGCTGGCATTTCTGCAAAATAGGTGGACGCACTTAGGAAAGCCAAACCTGCTTATGGAAAAGCATCATCTGTACATTTACGAAGGAGACAGCACTATCTTTGATCAGAGGGGCGTCGCGTTGTCCTTTCAAAAATGGACCGTGACCCGGTGCCTCACATGGGGCGAGCGAGGGCCGGTGGGAGAAAGACAGAGACGTGTTTGCGGTTCATCCGGGTGGCAACCTTTTGTTTTCTCCATCATCCATCACGCGGCCCTGACAGGTCGGGCGGGGCGTGTTTGAGCTCCTGTTTATCTGACAGCCTCATGCATCAAAAAGTAGCAAGTAGCCGGAGATCAAAGTGCACGGCTGGCTGTCGGCTCTCGAGGTAGGCGAGCTGTTTGTGTCTCTATTGGGAGGTGACAGTTCCTTGTAACCGGCGTTGGGTTGGGGGCTGGTGTGCAGAGGGGAGTGGGGTGGGGGCTCAGTGTCTTGCCTTCCCCAGGGCTGCAGGAGTCCCTTGTCCCCGGGCCCCTTTCCCTGACATCTGCGGGTCCTTTTGTGCATGAGGGCGTGCACCACCAGGCTGGCCTCTGAGCCGTGTACAGGGGCACATCCCACTGGGTGGGCCTCGGAGCCGTGTACAGGGGCAGGCACCACCGGGCAGGCTTCAGGGCTGTATATGGGGGCAGGCACCACCGGGCAGGCTTCAGGGCTGTATATGGGGGCAGGCACCACCGGGGAGGCCTCGGGGCTGTGTATGGGGGCAGGCACCACCGGGCAGGCTTCAGGGCTGTGTATGGGGGCAGGCACCACCAGGCAGGCTTCAGGGCTGTGTATGGGGTCAGGCACCACTGGGCAGGCCTCGGAGCTGTGTATGGGGTCAGGCACCACCGGGCAGGCCTTGGAGCTGTGTATGGGGGCAGGCACCACCGGACAGGCTTCAGGGCTGTGTATGGGGTCAGGCACCACTGGGCAGGCCTCGGAGCTGTGTATGTGGTCAGGCACTACCGGGCAGGCCTTGGAGCTGTGTATGGGGGCAGGCACCACCGGACAGGCTTCAGGGCTGTGTATGGGGTCAGGCACCACCGGGCAGGCCTCGGAGCTGTGTATGGGGGCAGGCACCACCGGACAGGCTTCAGGGCTGTGTATGGGGGCAGGCACCACCGGGCAGGCCTCGGAGCTGTGCATGGGGGCAGGCACCACCCGGCAGGCCTCGGAGTGTGTACAGGGGCACGCGCCACCGGCAGGCCTCACAACTAGCCCAGCGTGGCACACACACGCTTTCATAATCCCTACTCCTGTGTAATATCTGTGGAGGAGACGGAGCCAGCCCCTTCACACAATGGAATATTGTCCATCTGGCGAGGGCCGGATTCTGTGACTCGCTGTGATGGATAACAGGTTTACCCACAGCCTGACCCAGGCTCAGGGGGCAATGCCTGCATCCTCTTATGAAAGACGCCCAACATGAAAGGGAGGAAGCAGAATGATGGAGGGAAAGAAAGCTAACGTGCAGGGAGACGGGGAGAGGAATTCCAACGTTCCTTTCCATTAAGTTCAGGATGAGCCTGCGGGTGCAGAGACCGTTTCCCCCAGAGAGTTCAGAGATGAGACGGACAGGCCACTGTCCGCGTGTAGGCGCGTCTTGCAAAGTTCTCCAAGATGCCTCCTTCACCGAGGTGTCCTTTGAAGGTCACGATAATAATTTGTAGATATTCTGAGGTGCCAGGAGTTTACTAAAGCAAATACGGGGGAAGTCATCCCAAAAAAGGAAGCCTGTTGCTTTTAGGAATTCCGTTTGTTCTCACATTGGGGTTGGAGGAAGAGGTCCGTGTCTTCTGTGTTTTGCCCTCCACTGATATGTTTAATTTTAAACATTTCGGAAATAACACACGGTCATAAAATCTGGACCACAAAGAGAGGTTCAGGTGAGGTTCTGGGTGGCAGATTGCCACAGTGGATTTTTCCAACAGAAACGGAAACTGTTGAAATTGTCTTGATGCCGAGAGTGCACCACCCAGCCTGTTGTCTCAGGTGTTGGAGAGGAGAGGTGGGATGGGGGTCTGCCCATCAGCAGTTTGTTCTGGGCGGATGTTGGGAGAACTGGAGATGGATTTGAGAAGCAGAGGTTCCTATGGGGGGCACGTGAAGGCAGCCATGTTCCCAGGGCGTGTGGGACATCCGTTCGTTGGAACTAAAGTGAAGCATCGTTAACGCAAGTCCCCATCTTGGGGAAATTTTAATTAACAAAACTCTAGAAGAAATTTTTGAAATTTTCAAAGCCATTGATGACCCTTTTTAGTAAACTGAGATGCACGTAGTGATTTTTCTAGGATGCCGCCCAGGAAGGGCCGCTTCATAGGGAGGTGAACGTTCGATGCCGTTCCCAGTAGACCAGTGATCTCCGTGTCCTCCTCTCTGTGGGGCCGTGGTCTTCGGATGCCTTCCGATGCCTCTGTGTGATATTTACCCTCTTTGTTTCCCCTTCCTGTCCCCCTGCCTCCATCCACTATGACCTTCTCTTATGATAAATCCTCAACAACGACAGGATGGAGGAAGACGACCATCATCTTCTCCGGCCACGTTTCCTCCAGTTTCCACAGCTAAACATGTTGCTTTCAGCGGCTCTCTGCCTCGTGGGGGCGATTCCTCCTTTTAACCATGTTCTCTCTCTTTGAAGCTGCGTGGTTGGCCCTAATTTTGCTTCGTGGGTCGGGTTTTATCTATGAGGTGGGATGATGCCTCTTCCTCGGGGGCGGGCTGACACTCCCACCTCTGGTGTTTGAGCGACCACATTCCCAGGGTCTTCACTGTGACAGGAGTTGTATAAAAGCCCACTGCTGTGAGAGTAATTCTGGGGCTGTTTTTTGATTTCTTCTAAGCGGTGTTTTGATCCTGCCACCTGGCTCCACGGTGGCTGCTTTTCAACTTTGACCGGCCTGGAACAATTAGGAGTGTCCTCCCGGCCGAGTCTGGAGGTGGTGGGGTTTCGGCTGGCTGGCTCTGCGTGGAGCCGGGAGGGGAGGCTGGGTCTGTGCCCCCGGGTCTCTGTCCAGGTGTGTCAGTTGTGCACAGAGACAGGCTCGCGTTTGCATAGCAATCGAGGCGATTTGCATGCGGCCGCCTGAAAAATCCCCGAGCACCAGCTGAAGGGAGATTTAATATGAGTCCTCAGGGTGGGGGGACAGGGAGCTCCATGGAGCAGCTGTTTCCAGCTCCCGGGAGGGCAGAGAGGAAAATTAAATTAAATAAAAAAAAACAGCTGTGATGTGAACTGGAGTGGGCAGGAGGTCAGCTAGATTTAAGGGGGGTCCTTGGAAGAGAGGGGTCCCGGGCACCCGGGTGGGGGCTCACCCAGGTGAGACCCCCCCACCCCCACCCGACCGTGGTCTTTGTCCCATGGCTTCTTGTGCCGTGTGGTCCTGGAGGTGTGTGCGAGGATGTCCCGATGGGTATTCTTTGGGTGTCAGCCTGGGTGCATTGGAATTGTCTGTAGTTCTTTTAACTCTCAAGTTTTATTATGAAAAAAATAAATGAATAAAACACCCAAGTGTACGAAAAAAGCTAAAAGAACCCTAAAAAGGACATGTATGAACTCACCACCTAGTTCAATGATTGACATTCCGCCATTGTTGATATGTATGTGTGTGCATCTCAGATATATCTGTGTGTTTGTACATATATAACTCATCTATACATCATATAGATGAGTTATATATATATATGTATAAATGAGTTAAAAATATATATAGTAAGTTTATTTGTTTAAATTGTATTCAATATACTTGTTTATAGAAAGATAATACATGTATATGCAATAAACAACTCTTTTAAAACCGATTTCTAAGTAAGTTGCCTATAGGATGCTTTGCCCCACAATATCTCAGCGCTCGGATTCTCAGAATAAGTCTATTCTCATAATACACTATCGTTTCCACCCATAAGAAAGTTAATGAATTGTAACTCCTCCCGTCATGTGACACCAGGCCCTCCTCCCAGTGTCACAGGTTACGCTGGGTTGTCACGTCTCCACCGTCTTGATCTAAAATAGTTCCTGCACTTTTCTCATTTTAGGAGCATTGACTTTCTGTCCAGGAGAAGCCACAGGTGGTCTGTCAGATGGTCCCACTGCTGCTGGTGGGATTGTTCGTCAGTGGGAGCTGGGTGATGACAGCTGGGTCTGCCCATGTGTTTTTCACATTTGCAACAAGAAAAGAGCCCAATGGTGATGTTTTGGCCCCTGGGAATCCCTGCACCCAACAACAGTTGGTTCTGGGGTCCACCAACGGTCCTTGCCCCAATCGATGTTTCATTGGGATTGGAAAACGGCCCTTTGCAATCCTATTTCTTTTACGTTGATGAGCTGGCATCCTTCTCTAAAGAAGAGTTCCCAACCCCAAATCGACTGGGGATGGAGTAAGTCCTAAGAGGATTAAGTCATTATTTCCCTTCAATTTTCCAACTAAGAAGGTGGGATGGTAGCTGTCTCCAGGGGTGAAAACCTTTTTCCCTTCTCTCTTTTTGAGGGTCACGATGGATTCAATGATTCACTTTTTTAATTGTTTCAGTGGGTTATGATCAGCTGCAAACATTGTTCCTTCTCTGTTGGATGCTCACCGTGTCCCCCGTCTGCCGGTGGGGCCCCTTGGAGCCGGCTCCTCTGCCCTTGACGCAGGCCCATTTGTCTTGGGTCCCTTGCATCCAGCCATGGCAATCTCCAGAATCGTCTTAAATTTTCCCGCATTCAGCCCTGAAATTGTCCATTTCTCCAAGAAGCTCTGGTTCCTTTCAGCGGGAAAATATATTTTAAAATACCAGCATTTACAATGTGCGGGGAACTGTGTTTTTTGCAACTATTTAAACTTCAGATAAGAATATCTTAGAGGTCAACTTAAAAACATGTGCTGGGATACAAAAGGTGCTGTGCCTTTAGAGGTCCTGAAGGTCTCGCATCTCTCAGGGACGTGGACAATGACCAGGTTGGAGGGGGAGGGAGGAGCGGGCAGCCCCATGCTTCCTGGGGCGTTGACGTGGCCCCAATGTGCACAGAGCAGTAGGCACAAAGCTCAGAAGAACCCATGATGCCTTTAAAACACAGCTTTGATCTGTAAAACCACCTTACCTCTGTGTCTTTATCCCGAAGGAATATTCGCTTTATGTAGAAGCTCTGATAGAACTTACTGGAAAAGTGTGAGTGTTGTCGATGGGCAAGAAAAGTCAATTCATGCTTCTGTGGTTCTTGTTTCATTGATTATTTATTTACTCATTGAACAAATATTATTGGCGACCTACTGTGTGCCAGGCTCTGTAAGAAATGATGGGCAAAGAAGATAGGTTCTTCATGTGCTAAATCAGAGGGTCTCAGCCTTGGTACTAGGGACATTTGAGACTGGACCATTATCTGTAGTGGGGCGTCCTGAGCACTGTGGTGTGTGGAGAGCATCCCTAGTCTCCACCCACCAGAGACCAGGAGCATCCCCTCCTCAGTGTGGCAACCAGAAATGTCCCCAGCCATTGTCAAGTGTCTCCTGGGGGGCAGAATCATCCCCAGTTGAGAACCATTGCCATTAAGAGATAGAAAGATAGATAGATAGATATATGATAGATAGATGATAAATAGATAGATAGATAGGTAGACAGATGATACATAGATGATAGATGACAGATAGATAGATAGAGATAGATGATAGATATAGACAGATAGATAGATAGATAGATGATAGATAGATGATAGATAGAGATAGATGATAGATATAGATAGATGATAGATAGATTATATATAGATAGATAGATAGATACATAGATAGATAGATGATAGATGATAGATAGATGAAAGATAGATAGATGATAGATACATGATAGATAGATAGATGAAAGATAGATAGATAGATGATAAATAGATAGATAGGTAGATAGATGATACATAGATGATAGATGACAGATAGATAGATAGATAGATGATAGATATAGATAGATAGATAGATAGATAGATAGATAGATAGATAGATAGATAGATGATAGATAGATGATAGATGACAGATAGATAGATAGATGGATACATAGATAGATGATAGATATAGATAGATAGATAGATGATAGATAGATAGATAGATAGATAGATAGATAGATGATAGATGACAGATACATAAATTCTCTCATGCTAGGTCAGGGTTTCTCAACCTTACACTATTCACACTCAAAGATGATGACTCTCTGTGTTGGGGCATCCTGCGCACTGTAGAGTGTTGAGCAGCATCTGTGGTCTCCACTCACCAGATGCCAGTAGTGTCCCCTCCTAAATTGTGACAATCAAAAGTGACATCTCTCCCTGCGGCCTTACAGTGTTGACTTGGACCATTTTCTGTGGAGTTTCCTCATTTTTATAAGGTTTTATGAAGAAGGGAAAATGGGAAGTTTCCTCAATAAGTTAAACATAGTGTTACCATATGACCCAGGAATTCCACTCCTAAGTGTGTACCCCAAACAGTTAAAAACAGGTACTGAAACAAGCACACGTACACACATGCTCATATCAGCAGTATCCATAAGAGCCAAAAGCTTGAAACAACCCAAGTGTCCATCAACAGATGAATGGTAAACAGAATGTGTTCCATCCATATGGTGGAATATTACTCAGCCATGAAAAGGAGTGAAGCACTGACACAGCCACAATGTGGGTGAGCCTTGAAAACATGATGCTCAGGGAGAGAAGCCAGACACAAAAGGACACATAGTGTGATTCCTTTTATATGAAATGTCCAGAACAGGCAAACCCATAGACAGAAAACAGATTAGCAGTTGTCAGGGGATGGGAGAGGGGGAGGGGGAGTGACTGCTTATGGATATAGGGTCTCCTTTTGGGGTGGTGAGAATGTTCTAGAACTAGATAGAGGTGGTGGTTGCACAAAATTATGAATGTGCTAAATGCCATTGAATTGTTCACTTTAAAATGGTGAGTTCTTCATTAGGTGGTAGATAATAACAACAATAAACAAACACATAGAGACAGAGATTGGATTGGTGGTTACCAGAGGGGAAGGGGGGAGGGAGGAGGGTGAAAGGGATAATTCGGTACATGTGTGTGGTGATGGGTTGTAATCAGTATTTTGGTGGTGAACATGATGTAATCTATGCAGAAATAGAAGTATAATGATGTAAACCTGAAATTTTTACAATGTTATAAGCCAATGTTACTGCAATAAACAAAAAATTAAAAAAAAAAATGGTGAGTTTTTTTTTCGGTAAATCTCACCTCAAAAAAACAATTTTTGAAAAACAAGGGCAAATAGCATCCTGACAACCTTTGCAGGTGAAGCTAGATTCCTGGATGCTGGTAACGCCAATGAAAAGCGGCGAGACCCAACCCGGGGAGGTTAGAAACATGGTCTAAAAATGTCAGAAAATGCCAGTACACGGAGAAACGATGAGAAATGCTGAGCGTGTCGGGTGGGGGAAATTTGGAAGCTGTGATGCTGAGGAAGACTTGGCATGCTGGTTTGTGGGGGCAAGTGGGGCTCCTGTGTGCCCTGGAATTATACAAGGAGGGCCACGTGGCATAGACGAGAGATTGGAGAGACCCAGGGACAGCTCCA
Source organism: Ceratotherium simum simum (assembly GCF_057802395.1). NCBI lineage: Eukaryota > Metazoa > Chordata > Mammalia > Perissodactyla > Rhinocerotidae > Ceratotherium > Ceratotherium simum. Next base: position 375,854 of record NC_141941.1, read on the forward strand.
AGTGCATGCTGTTTGCTGTTGAGGATGTTCAGGTGTGGACTAATTGGACAGATTCTGGAGAAGAATAATGGAGGTCATTAGGGAGACAGGGGATTGATTGCGAGGAAAGATGAAAGGCTTCCAATATGTAGGGTTGGTTGAGTCACTACTGGGGGGGTCCTCACATAGCCTATGCATGCTTGAATCACAGAAAGGCCAACGAGAGCAGAGAATTATTTAGTGAGGCACAAGGAGTTATAATTAGGAGGATTGGGATAAAAGGAAGGTAAATTGTAGGGCTGAATATCGGGGAAATGTGCTCAGACAGTGCATCTCAAGAGAAATGATGGAAACCCATCGTACGCAGTTTGACAAGATGAAATGCAAGAGCAGGTTTTACAGAGAGAAAATGTCTCTTGAATCTTAGGAGAGGTTTGGAAGTTTCTATGTGATCCCCATCTCTCATGCTTTGATTCTGTAATTTTATGTTTTCAGAGACTGACATAAAATAAACGACATATACGCAGATCCAAGCTGGTGAGTTGGTGAAGAATTTGGTTTTCTGGTTCTGTGATGAAATTGTTGCAACTGTGGGCTTTTTGGCTTCAATCAGAAGACAATCGAAACTGATGGTTTTGAAGAATACTCATGAGGTTGAAGAGATTTAGGGATTTTATTCTATTTTTTCGTACACTTAATGTAGCAACTTATTTCAAAAAAAGATTATTTTAGGCTTTAAAAGAATCTCAAAGAGCTTTGCAAAATGACGAGTTTCAAAAATAGCTTCTAAGTCACGCTGGGAAGGAAGTTACATCATGACCATGGAACCGCCCTGTGAGAGAGTTGAGTGTGAAGCAATGTTGAAAGTCACAGTTTTTCACTGTGCTTGGAGTTGGGGGTGCCCAGGGGTGACCAGGGTCCTGCCAAAATTTTGGGATAAATGGCACTTTCCATGAGTATGGAAGGATGGAGGGAGGTGGAGAGACTAGCCAGCCCGGACCACCTTCACTGATCGTCCAGTGTCGTGGAAATATCCTGACCTGCCAAGTGGACATGACCGTTCCCTGCCTGTGCCAGGATCAGAGACAAAGACCCGTCGAGTAGGGGTCTTGGGTCTTGGGGAGCTTCATTCATGGACTTGAGCTCAGAGGACCACCATCCATATCTGCATCCTCTCGGCATGCGTTGTTGTTGAGGATACTGGTCTGCCTCTCCTTGGGACCAAGCTTCTTGGAGGCACCCGCCATGGTTGCACAACGAGGAAGCATGTAATTTTGGGCACTCTTGCTCTTTGTCCCAGGATTCCGAGGCCCCCATTCCCAAGCAAATCTGAGCAATGACTTTCTGCTCTTTCCCTCTCTGCCTCCTTCTCCTCCACCCCACTTTACAGATTCATATCACCATGCTGCATCTGTTGGCAAAAAGGCAAGAGCAAACGCCAGGGATTTAGGCCCAACCTCCTACACCCAGACGATTACGGCCGTTCTTTGGATATGTGACCACAAAAATGACCAAGATCTGGAAATTTCCATGATGATAAAGTGAGACTCTCTCTGGATGTCTAGCCCAGCGTCACACTCCAGACGGGAGCTTCCCCGTGGATGGGAAGGAACCACGTCAAGACCCACGAAACCTCCCTCCCAGCAAACTGGGTGAATTTGCAGGGAAGGGAAGCAATTTAGAGCCCTCAGTTTTAGCAAAACCTGGGCGGCTCGGTACTCAGACTTGTTGCTTTTAAATGGTGCAGCTAAATTATAATTATATTTCCTCCCGCGATCCCCAAAGAAGAAAGCTTTTGTAACAAGACCCACCTTGGCATCCCACTATTATAAATCTTCTGATGTGGACGCAGGCTGGCGATGGGAGGGGGAGTCCCCGGGGTCTGTGGGTGGGAAGCCAACACTGGCCTGGGCCACAGTACCAAGGGCTCCATATTTATGACGCGTGGGTGCTGGAGGAAGCACAGGGTCTGTCCTGACTCTGGTGCTGCGAATATTCAGCATGCTGTGGGTTCCTTCATTGCTTTTCTTTAATTTATCTCCCGGCAACTGGAAACTAAGCGAATTCCTTAAAACTAATACACTTTGTGCCAAGAAAATGAATGGGGGCGGCTGAAGGCTTCCAAAGGCGGCACTAATTACTCGGGTGATTTGTGGCATCCCTCACTCCTAACGGTTTTGTGCGTGAAGAGCGTTAAAAATGAAAACACGAAACGGGAACCGCCCGCCATCCTGGACGGACGCAGCTCTCAGGAAAGGATGGAGGGCTCCCAGCCGCGTGGCCAGCCCGCTGCGTCCACGTCCCCAGGCGGGAGGGAGTCCGGCCCCTCTCTGGCCTCAGCGCCCTCCTGTCTGGGCTGGGAACCCACCGGAAAGGCCGGGTTCCCTGAGGACGCATAGTTCTGCCCTGTGTGTTTTGCAAACCAGCCCTGCAGAGGGTGGGTCTTGCGCCCGGCGTCCCATGATGCTTTTCTGGGGCAACCGCTAGGAACATTCCTGTCCTAATTTTGTGGCGGCACATACTTTCCAGCCAAAGGCCTTTGAGTTCAGCTCAACGGTTTCCATCTCGATGCCCCTTCTTCCCAGAGGTGGGTTTGGGGGGCACCGCCTGCCCAACGGGTCTGGGACATAGGTACCGTTCTTCCAGGTTTGTGTCTGTATCTAAGTGTTTGCAACTCAGGATCCACCGTGGGGAGGCCGGGAGGAGAAGATGGGGCAGGGGGAGGGCCCAACGCCTCTGAGGAGTTATTTAAAGAATGTTCTAAAACCAAACCGTTGGCTTGGATGAACACAAACCAGGATGTTCCCACCCACAAAAACACAGCCTGCGTTGGCCCCCGTCTTAAACCTGTGAGACGGGAGAGAACACTGAGGTCTGAGATGGTAGAGCCCGAGAAGACCAGACAGCCATAAATCCCAAATAAAAATACAGTCCCAGGCAAGTGGGAGCGAGTACATCATGGGACGCCCCCAAACTGGTCCCAAATCTTGAGTTGAGCTCTGTCCACGGCTTCTGACTTTTGTGTCGCCGAGCCTTTGTGAATATCATTGGTCATGTCGGAACTAAAATCAGACAGGGGACACAGGGTGGAATTCTGAACTGGTTTTGTAAAGGGGAGACCTCCATCTACGTGGATTTAGGGATCTCTGTGAATTCGAGTTTGAGCCGCAGGAACGGATAGGGAGGGACAGACTGTCTCCTCCGAGGAAGTGGGGTTGTGTGTGGGTCACGGAGCATGGACAATGGAAATTTTCTTTATATCCCTTTGCATTCTTTGCCTGGTTCGAATGTAGTTTAAAAACACAACAAAGTAGGAGGAGAAAAGAAATCCCGTAAACCTCTATCAGTAGAAGGGAGGTATTTCTGAACGACTAGAGATTTTTATCCCCATTTTTCTGAAACATGATCCAGAATTCTGTGGGAGCTTCTTTGAGTTGGAATAACAGGTAAAAAAGCTAACTCTGGGCTAGGTCTGCAGACTGGTGTTGAAAATATAAAATTAAAAAATAATAATAAAAGAAGGTCATTATTTTCAATGAAGAGGAAGCAAAAATAACGAGAACATAGAAGAGGAAGCAAAAGAGGTATTTTGAAATTCTTTTGAAGATAGTATTGCTGGATTTTTGCTGAATATCTTTTAGCTTTGCATCGACCCAGCTCTTTCTACGGAACAGACACTCGACAATGGGGTTCACATAAATTTCGGGGTGACCAGGGGACGGGTGCAAACAACAGCTCATGGTACGTCTCTGACTCAGAGTTTTTGCCACACCTGGCATTACTTGGGCAATTCTGTAGCCAACGGATCCCAGGTGCAAAAGCATCTTTTAAACCCAGGATTCCAGGTCTTTGAATAGATGCTGCTTGTCCCCACTCTGTCTCTTGCGCTTTTGTTAGAATGGAAACACTTCCTGCTGTATCTGAAGGCGTTTTGTTTTAAATTACTGCGTGCAATTTTGCATAGGGTGAAACTGAAGTTTCAGTGCCAAACCATATTTAAACTGGCAAATGAAAAGCTGCACCAAGCGAGTTCCACTTGACGTGGAAGCTCGTGTCCGACATCCCTTTCGTCCTGTAGTGTTGTGTTTCGCTGTCAGCGCCATCTGGACGGGAAGGGTGTCATCGCTCTTGTCTATGGCTCTCTCTCCATTGATGGGGATGAGGGCTTGGTAATTGCAGGTATGGAGCAAACGCCCTTAGGAAGGGCCATGACATGGGCGTGTGGGGTGCCATGGGGATCTGAAGGCAAGGTGGGTGGGGTCATAAATTTGGGGGTCCCTCCCACTGAGGCCTCAGCCCAGCCTCTGAGGTCTTCACCCTCGTCCCTCACACACCCGATGGGGGCATTTCTGTAATTTTCAACTACAGGTTGTACAGACGCAACGACCAATGGATGGCATTCTCTGCGAATTATTCTTCCCATGACGTGAACCACTCGGAACATTCTAGCAGGCTGCCATCAAGTTTGTCCTGTCTTACAAATACCCCACAATCCTTCAAAGATGCTTGAAGCAACATTATTGGTGCAACCAGAGTTTTATCTGATGCCAACAAAAATAATTTCTGATCAAGGTAAGAATGAATAATTTCTGGTTACAAAGTCTTGGTAAGTATGGAATACTGGTAAATGATTTCCGGTTACAGAATACTGGTGATGGCACCCAGTGCCACTCACAGGTAACAATTTCTATTATGGAATGTTGGTTAATGATGTACAGTAACCGCACGTGAGTAAATAATTTCTTATGACAATCCCAGCAAATGATGTGACTAACTGGATACTCTCCGGGGGCGTAGGCTTTGAAGGCGTGGAGACGTGGTCTCCAGGATTTATAATTTGAGCGTTCCCAGGGTGCGTGTCCTGGGTAAGGATGCTGTGTCCCGTTTCCTGTGGGGGAAACCCACCCACACCCTCGATCTTTTATAGAAGCCAGAAGGACCACATCGGGAGCTTGGAAATGAAGGACACCCCTAAAATTGGTCCCAGTGAAGGAATCCAGGATTCAGGGTTCATGGTGAATTCTCCCAGACAGATGTCCATAGGCGTGTCCTGGGGTGGCCGTGACACGTGACCACAGGCTGGGGGGCTTACAGCAACAGGAATTGATTCTCTCCCAGTCCTAGAGACCAGATGTCTGAGATCCATTCCGGGGATCAGGGTGTGGACGTGTGTCTTAGTCTGTTCTGGCTCTTATAACAGAATCCCGCAGACTGCGGGCTTATAAACAACAGAAGTTTGTGGTCTGTGGTTCTGGAGGCTGGAAGTCTGAGATCGAGATGCTGGTAGATTCCACGTGTGGTGAGGACCCTCTTCCTGGTTCATAGACGGCATCTTCTCGACATGTTCTCACGTGGTGGAAGGGATGAGGGGCTCTCTGGGGTCTCTTTATAAGGACACTAATCCCATTCATGGGGGTCCACCCTCATGACCTCATCACCTCCCAAATGTACTGCCTCCTAATTCCATTGCATTGGGGGTTAGGTCTCAATATGTGAATTTTGGGGAGAAACCAACATTTGATCCATTGTACCATGTATGCAGGGTTATTCTGGCAGCCACATGAGGATGAAGACTTGGAGATCTTTGGCATTGTTATTCAGCCTACCGCAGGTATCTTCGTCTATAAGATGTGGGAGATGACGGTAGATAAGTTATGTGGAAAGCGTTTGGCAGTGTCTCCAAGTTATTGAATCATCAGAACCATTATTATTTCTCTCCTTTCTTGGGCTGTTGCATGCTGTAAGAGTAATTAATAATGACAGTTGTAGCTGGGAATTAATCATCATGACCATAATGATGGTCATCTAGACCCTGACCTAATGTTTCTAGGCCCACGAGGAAAGAGAAGATGCGATTGTGTGAGTATGTTTAGTGTGCAAAGAGCGACAGGTTGGGGGGAAGGAAGTTTCCAGAATTATGCACCTGGACGTCCTGCTTCCAAGACAGGTGTGGGGAGGGGGCCTCTGCCCCCAGGTGTGAAGGGCGTTGTAACGTGATCAGTGCTGGAGCCACTTAGGGGCCAGATGTATGGATCTGGTTGGGCAGTATTTGGAAACAGGGTCTTTGCAGACGTGATTAAGTGAAGGATGGAAATGAGGTCGTCCTGGAGGAGGGTGGCCCTAAATCCAATGACAGTGTCCTCATCAGAGACAGAAGAGGAGACACAGACACAGAGGAGAAGCCACATGGAGATGGAGGCAGAGATGGAGGGAGGCGGCCACCAGCCCAGGGACGCTTGGAGCCCCAGAAGCTGGAAGAGGCAGGAAGGACCCTCCCCTGGAGCCTCCGGAGGGAGCGCGGCCCTGCGACCCCTTCATCTCAGACCTCTGGTCCCCAGGACTGGGGGAGGGTGAGTTCCTCTGGTTTAAGCTCCAAGTTTGGGGTCATTTGTTACGGCTGCCCCAGGGCACTCAGACTCCGTGGAGGTGAGGGGTGGTCACAGGCCTTGCGAGGGCTCTGGGAGCAGGATATGGGACACACAGGTGTGGAATGTACATTAGAGCCCTACTTTGCAAAGAATTCACGGAGAACGTGCAATCTCTGGGCGATTTGGGGAGACCAAGATGGACCCTCAGTTCAGGGGACGGTTGTTACCTGGATGTCTTTGTCGGGGAAACCTTAGAGGAGAGGAGAATGAGGAAGCCTGTGTCGGGCAGCAGGGCAGAGCCACCCTCACATTTGGGATTGGGCTCGTCTGGATCAAGGAGGGAAGTCACTCATGGGGACGGGGAGACGGGCAGCGTAGGGCGTCTTGGGATAACACAGTGGCTTGGGGCTCCCTCCTGGAATTTTTGCTCAGCTGCCCTTCAGAAGTCTGCCCGGTAGACCAGCCGGGGTCACAGCCACGCACCAGACGGTGGCAGTATATCCTAATTGCAGGCAACATATTAGAGAAAATAAACAGCTTTTTTTTTTTTCTTAAAACGTACATAAGCAGCACTGTTGATTAAAAAAGAGTGCAAGAGAGAAAAAAGGAGAAAGAAAAATTCAAGTGTAATTTCACCACCCAGAGATGGCTCGTGTGTAGAGTCAGCAACACCATATATTTGATCCATATAAAATGGAAATATATATGAGTAATTTGATGCATATTAAATGGAAATGTATATATATGAGTATATTTGAGGCATATAGAATGGAAATATATATATGAATATATTTGATGCATATAAAGTGGAAATATGTATATGAATGAACACATTTACGTGCAGGATGGGAACGCATGGCAGGTCCGTCAGGTTACCTGCTTTCATAATAATTGACATGAATATCTTTTCTTGTCAGTAGTTGTGCATCTTGATTATCATTAGCTGATACCAACATCTGGTCTAACTCAAGCCGTCCTAGGGCAAGGATGCTGTCTCTTTTCCATTGCTGCGTCCCTGGTCCCGTCACGGCGTCTGGGAAGGAATTCTCTGTCAAGCACAGGACTGTTGTATATGGCACCCTCCTTTATCAGACCAGCTCCTCTGAGTTGGAGAAATATGTCCATAGAAATGCTCACAGAGACCTCTCCTGACCTGCCCGCCTGTGGATGGAATTACCACAGCCAAGTGGGCACTTTCCAGGAGCACTGGACGCAATCTTAACGCCACTGGGGGTGATCATTCTTTCACATCTATGACGACGGGAGGAGCGAAAGTTATATTTTGTGTTTCTGTCCATATTAGACATTGGAAGTAGTTACATAGGGATTGTCTTTGAAAGCCAGCGTCCGAGTGTTGATTTTCAGAAATTTGGAAGACAAAACGTGTGCCAATATCAAGGTGATGTGTACCTGCTCAGAAGCTGGCATCCCGTGATGGTGTTTATTTTATTTTTAAAAATTATTTTATTGAGGTCATGATGGTTTATAAGGTTGTGTAATTTCAGGTGTACATTATTATTTATCAGTTTCTGTGTAGACTGCGTCGTGCTCACCACCAATAGTCTAGTTTTTATCCATCACCATACATATGTGCCCCTGTACCCCTTTCGCCTTCCCTCCACTTCCTTACCCTGTGGTACCCACCAATCTGTTCTCTTTGTCTGTGTTAGTTTATCTTCCACATATGAGTGAAATCATGCAGTGTTTGTCTTTCTCTGGCTTATTTCACTTAACATCATACCCACAAGGTCCATCCATATTATTGCAAATGGTACAATTTTGTTTCTTTTAGGGCTGAGTAGTAATCCATTGTATAGATGTACTTTATCCAATCATCGGTTGATGGACACTTGGGTTGCCTCCGTGTCTTGGCTATTGTGAATAATGCTGCAGTGAACGTAGGGGTGCATAAATCTCTTTGGATCATTAATTTCAAGTTCTTTGGATAAATACCCAGTAGTGGGATAGCTGGATTGTACGGTGTTTCTATTCTTAATTTTTTGAGAATTCTCCCTACTGTTTTCCATAGTGGACTGTGTTATTTGAGAAGGGGCCGTGGTGAGCTCTGGTCTGCTCCCTGGGCCCTCACGCTCTGAACCCGACATGACCAACGTGGGCCGTTGACGGTGCCAGGACCATCCCTGCTCTGATATTGCAACAGGGCCAAGATTTCATTTTTCTATGGAAAGTGGCTTTCTGTGTGCAAATCCATCCCCAAAGAGGTGTGAAGTCGTCTGAAAAGGATTAGAGTCTTTTTCCTGCCCAAACAGCCGGGGCAAAGTGGAAACATTCCATAAACGTTAGCCCCGTGTCATCTTCTGCATTTTTTTTTCTTTTGCATTTAGCAGAAAACTCAGGCCTCTTTTCAGGCTAACGAGAAATATCTGTGAACCTCCTGCTTGTCTCTTGCTCGCAGAGAGTGACAGTTCTGAACGGGCTCTGGAAATCAAACCGTTCTGACCCAGCGACATTTCCATGAGTCAAGTCTAAACGAATCTGATGCATGTGGATTCAATTTACTTCTCGACACGCGGGTTGAGAGGGCTCCGGCAAAAGCTCGCTTGCCTTTTTCCTTTTCTCTTGCCTAACCCCAAACATTCGGGCGACGGTCGGAGGTGTTTTGATAAACAGCAGAGGCCTCCGGCTGCTGCGGGCGTGAAATATGAAAGAGGCAGACGCTGCTGCTGGGCCCCCGGGGAGGAGGCGAGGGTTTTGATGTGGTCGGCGAGGAGGCTGGTGTCCGGGTACCTCGGGGACGGGGGGTGGAGAAAGCTGCAGAGACTGAGCGGGATGGCAGAGAAAGCTGTGCATGTGACCTGGGGGGCTTTTGGGGCTGCCCGGGGCCTGGGGGAGGCCAGAGAGCCTGTAGCTTCCAGCCGACTGGAGATTGCAAGCCTGCCCTGTCATCGGCAGGGTGCAGCCGCTCGGACGTCCCCATGTCCCAGGCCCAGCTGCACATCTGCTGCCTTTCTGCTCAGATTCAAGCCCCGGGTGAGCTGGAGGAGTTCCAGCCGCCCCTGGGGTACCTGCACCCCGACAGTTAAAGGGCCCACCGAGAGCAGGGGAGAGGGGTGTCGACGAGCCGGGAGCAATCTGAGCTCTGGGAAGGTTCTAGGAAAGTCGGATTCCACGGCTGCGTATCCGCATTTCTGTCTCTTTATTTCTGGGAGGGCCCGGGGGGTGGTGTCTCCACAGCCTAATGAATTCGAGGTGAGGAATAAAAAGTGAGACATGTCACCAATTAGGTAAACATGTCACCTCTGCTTTGGTCAATAAGAATTACAGGCGGGCACCTTCTCCTCATGGAGCATTGCTGTTTCCAGCCAGACGGGGGGAGAGGGGCTCCTCGCCTGTCGAGAAGCCATCGGATGCGTGAGGAGGGTGGGGCGGGGGTCTCTCGCGGGGGCCCCTAATCGTGGTTGGTATCCGCTGTCAGGAAGACGGCCCCGGCGTGGAGACGGCGCCCATTAGAGATAAAGCAGCAGGTGATGGAGACAAATGGGGTCTTAATTGCCCAAGAGAGGGGACATCGCGGGCTGGCCCGGGAGCCGGCGGGGTTCCTGAGAGGAGCCGCTCCGGGACGGCCTCGTGCCCCGGAGTGTGGCCGGGCTTCGGGCACCGTGGATTCTGGACCGTGACAGAAAGGTGGGCTGTCCAAGGTGGGTGGGGGCTGTGATTGACGGCCACTTGTTCTTGCTTTGTGGCGCTAACTGGTTTGAGCAGGGGTCTTTGTATCTGGGGGAGAAGAGCTGGGCGTTTTGTGAATATAAAGACTTAACCTTGCCCAGAAAGGGCTGTGGCCTTTGCCCACAGCTACCGGATGGTCGAAATCCTTTGGCGTCACGCCTGATAGGAATGTCTTTGTCTCAGGGTGTTCGGGCTGCGGTCACAGAATACCCCAGACTGGGGGGTTGATAAACCACATTATTTCTCAGGGTTTTGGAGGATGGAGGTCCAAGATGAGGATTCCGGCAGATTCTGTGTCTGGTGAGAAGTCTTCCTGGTTCACAGGCATCTTCTCGCTGTGTCCTCACGTGGTGGACGGGGTGAAGGGGCTCTCTGGGATCTCTCTTATCAGGGCACTAATCCCATCCATGGGGGCTCCACTCTCATGACCTAATCACCCCACAAAGGTCTCACCTCCCGACACCATCCCCTTGGGGGTTAGGATTGCAACCTATGAATTTTGGGGGGACACACACTCAGACCGTAGCAGTCTGTGTGTGCCTGGGTGGGGGTCCTGGGTCACAGTGGATTGTCTAACAGTGTGTTTTGGGGTGAGGGGTGGTCACTCTGGGCAGTCAGTGTGGAGGCCAGCCAAGCCAGGTAGCAACAATGTGATTTAGGGTTAAGGCCTATGAGCCATGAGACAGAAATTGATCTGGGAGATCAACTATGTGGGCAGTCAATCAGTCGATCAATTGATTGATCAATCGATTAATGCATTGATTGATCGATTGATCAATTGATCAGTCATGCATACAAATGGAGGCCCCGTAGAAACTCTGAACGTGGAGGCTCAGATGGGCTTCCCTGGTTGGCAGTCTCCTGGGAATTGTCACACATTCGTGCTGGAAGGTCCTGCTCTCCTGACTCCGTGGGGAGAAGACGCCCATTGAGCAAGTTCATGCTCACGTCTCCGGATGTGGCTCTGTCCTTCCTCTGCTAAAATACACTGTATGCTCAACGACACCCAAATCCTCAGCTTGGCACTCAAGATCCCCTGGACCCCTGCCTCAGTTTCCCTCATATCACCCTCCACCTGAGCCCAGGTGTACCGGACAGCTTGCTCCTTACGGAAGAGAGCCCGCTGGCTCCACCTCCCCCTGGAACGGCCTCCACGCCCCTGTACCACATTCCACCATCACTCAGAGTCACTTCATACCCTCCAGTCTGCCGTTCCCCCCCGGATACCGTTATCCAGGTTCGTATTGGTGGGATTTATTTTAGAGCCATTGCTTTTGAGTGCATTTCTCCGCTCTTGCACGGCGATAAGCTACTTGGGAACACGTCCTGTGTCACATTCCAATTTCGTGGTTCCTACATCACCCTTTGCGATTTCTTGCACATAGCGCTTGTTGAAGAAATGTTTGATGGACATTTGTTGACAAATTTCCCCCCATCCTATTGACTCCTGCAGTGATCAAACATCTCGGACGACATATTTTCCTGTCTGTAGACCCACCCCATTCTTCCTGCCTGCCTGGCTACCTCACAAGGCTTGGCTCCACGTCCGTAGTCTTTGGAGAGCCTCAAGGTTGGAGATGAGCCGGAGGAAGGCTCTCCCTCCTTGGTCTTCAGAAGGCATCTCTTATCAGAGTCTTATCTGATGCTTTCCTTACAATTTTCTGCATTTGAGCTTTGTTTCTCCGAGACTGTAAACTCCTAGAGGACAGAGTATGTGTCTCATTTTTCGAGGTGTCTCTCGCAACTACCAACTACGTCTTCCTGCTCTGCGCCATCACTGTTTGTGCATGGATAGCTCATTGCCACAGCCCATCTTCTCAAGGTGGGACCAAGCATACCTCATCGAGGATTGTTAGAGAGACAGTTGTTTTGGGGATCAGGAGACTCTAGTTCAATTCTAGTTTGGGGATCTTCCAAACTCAGAAGTAATGTACCTCTGAAAAATAATTACATCCAGCCTGTTTTGGAAGAGCCTTGAAAGGTTTATAGTGTCTTAAAATAAAGCAGGTGCCGTAAAATAAATGAGGCAGTCGACAGAAGGTGGAAGCAACCAAGTGCCCATCAATAGATGAATGGATAAACAAAATATGGTCTATCCACACAGTGGAATATTGTTCAGCCATGAAAAGGAAGGAGATTCTGACACATGCTACAACATAGATGAACCTTGAGGACATGATGCTCAGTGAAATAATCCAGACACAAACTGTGTGATTCCACTGATATGGGGTCCTTGGAGTCAGCAAATTCGTAGAGACAGAAAGTGGATGGTGGGTGTCAGGGGCTGGGGGAGGGGATGGGGAGTTAGTGTTTAATGCGGACAGAGTTTCAGTTTGGGAAGATGGAAAGTTCTGGAGACGGTTGCACTGTTCAGAGGGTCTCGGTGCCCCTTTGGAAGTCTCTTCTGGGTGAGGCCCCCATCTCCATTCAGGGTGAGACCCCAGGGAGGCAATGCCAGCCCCCACTTTGTAGAGGATGTCTGTGGGAAAATAAAGTCCACCGGACTCAGGACTTCCTAACAAGTATACTCATTGGTGGATAACCACAGAAAAAAAGGATTTTACCGTAAAATTGTGAAATAGGCAAGGAGGAATTTAAAAAACCCACCAAACACCTACATGTTGAATTTTTGAACAATTTTGTGGAGGTATAATTTACATACCATGAAATTCACTCTTTTAAGCGTGCAATTGTATGCTTTTTAGTAAATTTGCAGAGTTGTGCAACCATCACCACAATCTAATTTTGGAATCTTTCTGTCACCTCAAAAAAGAAGCCACATACTTATTTACAGACGGTTTCCTGACCTCCCTCCCCGACCCCCAACCCCCGGCAACCACTAATCTACTTTCTGTCTCTATAGATTTCTCTTTTCTGGACAATTCCTATAAATGGAATCGTGTACTGTGTGGCCTTTTGTGACTGGCTTCTTTCACTTAACATAATGTTTTTGAGATGTTTTTACTAACCTACCAAGCATCATGTTTTCCAGATTCATCCACATTGTAATGTGTATCAGTGCTTTATTCTTTTTCATGGCTGAGTAATATTCCACTGTGTGGAGGGACCACATTCTGTTTATCCATTTACCAGTTGATGGACACGTGGGTTGTTTCCACTTTTTAGCTATCGTAAATAATGCTGCTAGGAATGTTTACACACCAGTCTTTGAGCAAACATATGTTTTCATTTCTCTTGTATAGATACCTAGAAGTGGGGTAGCTCTCGTATGTTCAACTTTTAAAGAAACTGCCGACACCTTTTTCCAAGTGGCCGGACCATTTGATATTCCAGCCAATAGTGTACGAGGGTTCCTGTTTCTCCACAGCCTCACAAATACTTGATATCTGTCTTTTTAAAAATTATAGCCATTCTTGTGAGTGTGAAGTGGTATCTTGTGGCTTGAATTTCCCTGATGACGGATGGTGTTGAGTCTGAATGTCAAAATCCGAATAGTTCTGAAGCAGACGCCAATGTTCTTTCATCGTATAGGTTTTTGGAGCAGCCTTTGGGATTTAAAGGATTTGAGTCAACTGGTTTCTTGTGGGGCTATTTTTTCCTGCAGGGAAATTCTTGCTCGTCTCCTGGCACCACAAAACGTGAGGAGAGCTCATGAGAGAGAGGGATTCCAGGTGTGACTGAATAGGCCAACGTGGTTTTATCATCTTAATCTTCTTGATGGCAAAGGCCATGGCTTGACTTGGTGTCTGTCTGTGTCCCCTGTGATGCTGGATTTGTGATGTCGCTGGTGGCAGATTTCTTTGGTCTCCATTCTTAATTTCACTGTCACGGTTGAGAGGACTCAGCTGCCTGAATGAAGGCTCTCTGGTTTTCCGAGCTGCGCTAACCAGCCGTTCATAATGTCCACAGATGCTGATGAAGCGTGCACCTCCTGGGAGTAAATGCCCCACGTTTGTCGTACAAGAGACGAGAGCGTTTCTCCCCCCGCCAGAGCCCGTGCGGATCAATTAATTAGGCTGCTTTCACTTGTGTCTGAGTTTATTTTCTGCTTACACGGAGGTTTCTCTGGCTGCACCAGCTGACTCGTTTCCTGAACAAATTTCAACCGTCCCTGTTGATTTCCTGAGGCAAAGAAAATATAAGTTTCTTACGAGAAAATACTTTTCCTACTTATAATGACAAAGAAGGCAAGGGGAGTTTTCTGCTGTTTAAAAATTCCCTGTGTGACAAAATGCACATTTGAGCTTTGTATGACTTACAAATAGATGGCCCTAGCTCTCCATAGACAAGGGCGTGTGGGATTCTTGGGTGATGCTAAAGAAATTTGGGGAGGAATTTTATCCTTCAAAATATCAGATAGTCTAATAATCTAAATGTAAGCTGAACATACATACACGATTTTTTCTTACATATCCATCCATGCAGTATCCATCCATCCATCCATCCATCCATACATCCATTCATCTAATATCTACCCATACATCTACACATCCATCCACCCATCCACCCATCCACCGTGCATCCATTCACTCATCCATCCATCCACCATCCATCCACCCATCCATCCATCTGGTGTCCACCCATCCATCCATCCATCTAATATCTATCCATCCATCCTTCCACTCACCCATTCACCCATATACCCACCCACCATCCTTCCATTCATCTATCCACACACTCATTCATCCATCCATCTGACATTCGTCTATCCAACGATGCATCCATCCACCCACCCATCCATCCATCTGGTGTCCATCCATCCATCCATCCATTCATCTAATATCTACCCATCCATCTACACATCCATCCACCCACCCATCCATCCACCCATCTACCCATCCTTTCATCCATCTGTCTGTCCATCCATCCATCTACCCACCCACTATCCTTCCACTCATCCATCCACACACTCATCCATCCACACACTCATCCATCCATCCATCCTTCATTCTGTCCATCCAGTCCTGGCTTGTGGGTAAGAGACGCCAGCAGCCTCAGCAGTGCTGATGGGAATGGAAGTAAGAAGAGGACACAGTCACCCAGCAGAGTCATCCTACATTTCCTCCAAAGCTCTGGGATGACCCCATCCTCCCACCTGCTGATCTTCACTCTTTGCTTCTGTCCAGTCCTGTGACTCATAGCACTTAGATGCTGATAGACATTGAACTAAAAATGTGTAAGACTCAGGTGGATGAATAAAACCTTACATGTGTACATGAAACAGCTGGCAGGTTTCAGACGTATTCTTCAGGCCGACAATGCAAGATTCATGTTTGAAAGGTGTTTCTTGCCCATCTCTCCTTCTTCCAGGAAGCCTTCCGTGGTTGTTCGTGTCCAGCTTGCCAAGACTGGAGTTGGCAT
This sequence comes from Ceratotherium simum simum, assembly GCF_057802395.1. Lineage (NCBI taxonomy): Eukaryota > Metazoa > Chordata > Mammalia > Perissodactyla > Rhinocerotidae > Ceratotherium > Ceratotherium simum. The sequence continues at coordinate 391,210 of NC_141941.1, forward strand.
CTGTTGGCTGGAGAGCCGTTGAGTTGAGCCATTTCACTTCCCCACTGTTTACACAGTGCACGCTGGTGCCTTGACGGTTTTCACAGCATATTCTGTCCCAGCCGCCAGGATTAGGAATCACGCTTCCTGCTTTGTCGTGTCGCCACGATTCCCCACCTTCTCTCCTGCAAACACGCAAAGACACACACACAGAAAATGTTGCAAATCGTTTATGTAGACTCTGCAGGAAATTCAAATTAGGTACCACATTCTGAAGCTCAAATATGGAGAACCGGGGCAGACAGTAACGGCATCTCATACTTACATATTTATTTGCATCTTATCTTGTGCTTCCGAAGGTGGTTTGCCGTCTCCCATGAAGAAAGGAAATGAAGGTGTGTATGTGTATAGTGTGTATACACGTGTCTTTCTCTACGTGCATATATGCACACATCTATGTATGTGTCTGTATACATGTATATGTGTCTTTCTATACAAATATGTCTCTATGCATATGTTCATAGGTATATTGCAAGTGTATACATGCACACGTCTATATATGTGTATATGTCTACATGTCTCTACACACATATTTCTCTCTATATACGTGTATGCATGTGTATATACATAGAAACACACTTCTATCTGTGCATGTGTCTATATATGCATATATGTCTGTATATGTATTCTGTCTAATTCACAGACTATGAAGCCTGAGTCAGTGCTGCACTCCTGTTCATGGCTGAGTAATATTCCACGGTGTGGATGGACCACATTCTGTTTATCCATTCATCCATCCATGGACATTTGGACGGTTTCCACATTTTGTGGCCTGATACAATTTTGATGGTACAGTTTTTTTAGGGTATGAGAGTTTACCTAGGAAGAGGACGTGTGTGTGCAACACCAGCCCCACGAGATTATCCCCACAGCCAGTCCTGGGCCCCCATCTTTAGTTTCACAGGTCAGGACAGGGGGGTCCAAGATGCGACAAGGAGGCCCCAGCTCACCTCCCGCTGCAGAATTCATGCATCCACCTCTTGGTCCCCTTGTGGGATTCCTCCTCACTGCCTGGGGTCTGAAAATGTAATTCTGTGCAATGCAGGAAGTGCCATAAAGTTCCGGGGGTGCAGGTCTTTCTGGGGGTGGCACACGGCCTTCTCTAGTTGGACTCGCTGAGTCTGTGTGTGACCACCTTCCTTTTGCTAAGGGGTGGGGAGTGGAGCCCCCGAGGGGGGAGACCATGTCTGACTCACTCGCTCAGCTCCTGATCCAGCAAGTTTTAGACCATCGTCACTTGTTTTATAAATGCACGTCTTCTGGTGAATACATAGGTGGGGGTCATCTCTGTCCCTTTCTGTCTTCTCTGCGCCACAGACTTAGATTCCGAGAGAATACAGCCCTACAGTTGGTGAAGTTTTTATAGATGGCGTTTGGAATAACTGTGGAATTACGTGTTATTAACACTTTTGAAAACAATAGGAATGTAACACGTATCACACGTGAAGTGCTTTCGATATTTGATATCAGTGTTTCAAAGTGAACAGGGCTGCAGGGCTGATGGTGGCCGAGATAACTTTAGGACCATATAGACGTGGCCTGACGTGATATGGTTTTAAAATAGGTTACGGAGGTGAAATGCACAAAATGTACAATTAACAATTTTAAAGTGAATGGTTCAGAGGTATTTGGAACATTCACAATGTTGTGCAACCATCATTTCTATTGAGTTCCAGAACATTATCCTCAGCCCTGAAAGGAGACCCTGCCCCATGAAGCAATGTTTCCCCATTCCTCCTCCCCCAGCCGCTGGCAACCGCTAACCCACTTTCTGTCTCTATGCATTTACTTATTCAGGGCATTTTATATAAATGGAATCACACACTATGTGGTCTTTTGTGTCTGGTTCTCTCACTGAGCATCATGTGTTCAAGGTCCGTCCACATTGTAGTGTGTGTCAGTGCTTCTCTCCTTTTCCTGACTGTGTAATATTCCGCTGTGTGGATGGACCACATTCTGTTTATCCATTCACCCATCAGTGGATATTCAGACACAACTTTGATGAACAGTAAAGAAGCTACTGCCTCTTCTGTCCTTTCCCAATGACTCTGATTTTTCAAGCAGAAATTCTCAATTTTGTGCACATATATCTTTACCCATCTCTAATCTTTGTGGATCTCCTTTTTCAACACAAATAGGAGAGCTCTTGGCTGGCATGGTATGCACACAGAGCTTAATGATCTCATTGTGCTTATTTTTCTTTATTCCCCGGGTTCTGTTTTATTTGTGGCCTGTGAAGATGGCTCTGCAGATGACTTACAGAAGTATTATAAAGTTGCCTCTTAAAATAAATTTATTGGAATATAAAAATGAGTCAGCTTTAACAGAAATACTCAGTCTAGAAAGTACAGGTGGGCTGGGGATGTGGCAAAGAGTCATAAAGGTGGCTTGCATGAGCAAAATGTGAGAAACCCTACAGTCAATCATTTCAGCCTCACAGCAAACCTATAAGACAGGCAGAGATTCTGAGCCCTGAGTCCTAATCTTTCTCATCATCCAGTCTCTGGGTGATGAAATGGGGGTTCAGAGATGCCACAATCCCTAAAGTTCACCCATGTCGAGCCCTTCAGGTCTATCCTCAGTGCCATGTGGCCTTGCTACGTAGCATTTTATCTATTTTTGAGTTATTTTTCTCCCCCAAATGCATAGAATCACGGTCTCAATCTTGATCTCTTATGATGGTTCTATTTACATGTCAACGTGGCCAGGCCAGTGCACCCAGATATTTAGCCACACATTATTCTGGATGTTTCTGTAAATTTAGTTTTTTAGGTGGGACTCACATGAAATCAGTAGACTTTGAGTCAGGCAGGTTGCCCTCCATAATGTGGGTGGGCCTTGTCCAATCAGTTGAAGGGTTTAAGAGAAAAAAGACCACCCTCCCTGGAGGAAGAGGGAATTCTGCCTCCAGATGGTCTTTGGACTTGAGCTGCAGTATCAAATGCTGTTTGGGTTTCAGCCTGCTGAAACCCGACAGAGTTTTGGACTGATCAGCCTCTACCATCGTGTGAGTCAATTCTTCATAATAAATCTCTCCCTTTATGTATACACATACACACCTTCTGTCAGCTCTGTTTGTCTGGAGAACCCTGACGGATCCATCCCCCTGCCACACAGCTCTGCTAAGTTGGCTTCCAGCTGGGAAATTTAAGAAAGCATCCGGGCATCTCATATATATAGAGAAATTCCCCACCTGAAACTCACTGTCAGAAACCTGACCTCAGGTTTAAATTTTATACAAGCTTTGCCAGAATCCAAACCCCAAACCCAGAATCCAAAAATCCGGCTCCAAAGCCACTCAACACCCCAGATTTTGCATCGGGGAAACGGAGCTGACACTCGCTCAGATGGTCCTCAAATCCTCCGCACTTTTGGGGCTCCATTTCGGTGGAAGAAGCATCTTGAATCAACGCTGGTTGTTGCCTTGAGCAGGCTCTGCATGTGGGGATCACACTGACATCGAGGGGTCTGTGAAACGAGAGGGAGATGCTGTTCCTACATCAGCCTCCATCTCTGCACGGGAAGAGGAAGGCTGTGCCAGCGAAGCCGTGTTGGAGCATAGAAATCCTCGCCGGGACCTTATATGTAATTTCCCCATCGCCTCCGCCTTTCGGCTGAAGTCTGACCCGCAGCCTCAGCTGTGTCTCCAGCCGAGGCCACGTCCTGTTTGCAGACACCCCTTCTGTTCTCGTCCTTGTCGCCGTGGCTGCATTTTCGCTGAGTGGCTTTTGTGCAAGGGGGCAGGCTGAGGCGCTCGGTGGCTGAACCGGCAAAGAGCCGAGAATTTCTGCCTTGGTCCTCTGCATCTCGAATGGCAATGAAAGTTTGGACTCGCCAGGCTCTCAGACGACCTGGGAGTCAGGACACGAAGGAGATGTCTGGGGAGGGCTGAGATTTTTCCAGCACGGGTTTCCCTTCTGCCCCTACAAATCTGGGCACAGAATGGTGCATTTGGCTGGAAAAAGCCAGAAGCGCTTGTGGGGCTGGTTGCCTCGATTCTCCTGAAGCCTCAGGGGACGCAGGGGAAAACCCCACATGGAAAAAGAGAGCCACTTGCATTCTTCTCCCCCGCCCCCCAGTAACCTTGTTAGCCACATCGACTTCAAGTCGCCTTGGGCCAGAAGTTACGTTGCTCGTGAATATACATCAGCCCTCCCTGTTCTCCTCGGCACCGTTGTCTCCCACCCCGCACTCTGCTCGCTGCTTCCTTCCCCTTTTGTTGTTCCCTCCACTCCTTATGAATCTAAGGAGCAATTGTCACTTCTCGTTACGGGAACTAAACGTACGAGAATGGATGGGGCTTTCTACCTAATGCTGTTACCCGAACCGGGTTTGTTTATTTAATGAAGAAAACGTCAGATCGCATCTCCCATCTCCTGACGTCCCGATCCCTGGCAGCTGCTGGTGGCAGATTTCCTGAAACGGGGTTGCTGGATTGACTGATTTCATTTGCACGCTATCCAAAAGTGAAAGCAAATGAACGAGCTCCTCTGATGTAATACATTACCTAAATTTGTGCTTTTTTGGTTTTTAAGTAGATGTCCCAAGTGTCATGAGATGCCGGGCGGCAGAGGCGGGCAGGACCCATTCTGACTTGGCAACTGCAGTCCGTTTAGATGCGAGATGAAAATCTCCCCTGTGAGATGTGAGCTTGCCCAACGAGAGACATAATCGCTCTTCTCATGCATTGCCAATTTCAGGGACGAGGACAGCAACCAGGGTCAGAAGCTCGCTTTGCAAAAGTGACAACTTGTCATGTGCAGAGCCATTGACTCAGAAGCCACTTCATAATGATGAAGGATGCACGTGGCTCAAACCCTTGAGTGGTGGGGTGGCAGTGTGCCCATCAGGGGCTACGTGCATCACGTGTCTGGCCTTTCTGGGATGGGAGGTGCCAGCCACCTTCAGACGGGCCACCTTGGGGCTGGTCGCCAGGAGGAGGATGGATGGAAGCAAGGATGGGGGATGGATGGATGGATGGAGGATGGAGAGTGGATGGAGGATGGATGGAGGGATGGATGGAGGATGGATGAAGGAGGATGGATGGATGGAGGATGGATAGAGAGATGTATGGAGGGATGGATGGAGGATGGAGGGAGGGATGGAATGAGGAAGGATGGAGGTTGGATGGAGGGATTGATGGATGGAAGATGGAAGGAAGGATTGATGGATGGAGGATGGACGGAGGATGCATGGGGGGTGGATGGCGGATGGATGAAGGAGGATGGATGGATGGAGGATGGATAGAGAGATGTATGGAGAGATGGATGGAGGGATGGATGGAGGGATGGTTGAAGGATGGATGGAGGGATGGATGGGGGATGGATGGTGGATGGATAGCAAGATGGATAGAGGATGGATGGAGGATGTATGGCGAGATGGATGGAGAGATGGATGGAGGAGGATGGATGGATGGATGGTTGGAGGATGGATGGAGCAATGGATGGAAGATGGATGGAGGGATGAATGGAGGCTGGAGGGAGGATGGGCTTCCCTGGGCTCCATCAAAGGCAGGGGGAAGCATTCACTCTCGGCACGCTGTTTAGGTTACATTCTCCACCGTGACCAAGACCACAGCAACCTTCAGAGAGCACAGAGAGGCGACACAATCTGTGTGCGTGCGACGTGACAGCGCGGGGCTCTGAAGCGCGCGGCAGAAGACCCAGTTGTGAGAGCGTCTGGCAATTAAAAATAATTGGGAAGCAGGTTTCGCTCGGCTCTTCCAAGCGTGGGGCTCCCGTATAATGATGTTTCATTAGACATGCTGAAAGCTATGCATTCCGTATGGCCGTGGCAATTAAGGAGGATCAGAAGGGGGAAGAAAGAGGAACGTTAAAAACACCCCGGCTGAGATTAGCATTGCATGTAATGGCCACTTCATTAACTAATTGATTTCTTATTAGTTACAGGGAGCAGCCGCGGTTCGAGGCTCTGCGCGCGTAATTAGCGCCATTTACACAATTAGCCGCTCGCTCATTTTGCAGCTAAACATCCTTGGAATCGACCGCAGCCGTGTTGCTGTGGGCCATTCGACTCACTTTATTTTATTTTTCTTGCTAATATTGGCTTAACCTTCAAATCAGAAATTCTCTTCCCCCGGGGGCCTCACCATATTTAATCACGATGCATTTAACGCACAGAGAGCGGCGACGTCGTCCGGGCTGCACGGGGCTGCATCCTTCTCTGTGCCTTCATTTAAAAAATTATTTTATGGGTGTCATAAAGCCGATACCCTTCCCTTATGGAAACAGTCTCTGGATGGTTTGTTCCCCCGTCCCCATCAAACGTGATTATTATGACTGTGTGTTGCAGCCGGCAGAGGGAACAGCTGTAAGCTTGACCGCACGTATCTATTTGCTGATGTTTCGAGGACGTCGGCAAGGTGTCTGGCTGGAATCAGCATTTCGGATGCTGCCGTCTCTTCCTCCGACATGCAGATGCATTTGTGGGAAACCGGCTGCTGAGAAGCTGTTTAGACCTCAGCTAAGACGCGAGGGTGTTTTTAAATGACTTCTGTGGCTTATGGCAGAGGGAGGGCTGAGTTTTAGGGGGGACCCTGGATGCAGCGGGGTCTCTGGTATAAAGACGGCTTTTTATTGTCTTATGCTTCGCAGGGAGTGTCAGTCCCGGGGACTTTGGCAGGGACAGATGATGCTGTTGACGGAAAGGGTTAAATTTCGAGTCACTCAGGCCCAGTCTAGCTTAATGTGACCATTGCCTCCTGTTCTGGGCTGAACTGGGTCCCCCTAAATTCGCACATTGGAGCCCTGACCCTCAGGACCGCAGAACATGGCTGTTTGTGGAGATGGGTCTTTACAGAGGTGATGAAGGTAAAATGAGGTCACTAGGGTGGGTCCTGACCCAATAGGACTGGTGTCCTTATGAGAAGAGGAGATGAGCACACAGACACGCACAGAGGGACGACCAGGTGAGGACACGGGGAGAAGACGGCGTCTACACGCCAAGGAGAGAGGCCTCAGGAGGAACCAGCCCTGCCCACACCTGGATCTCAGAGTCCAGCCTCCTGGACTGAGAAATAAATGTCTGTTGTCTAACCTGCTCTGTCTTTATTATGGAAAACCTAGAAACTCACATATCCCTCCTTGCTCCAGTGCTCATAGCCCTGCCAAAGATGACCAGCGTCCCCCAGGCCTCTCCTCACCTGGAACCCTCCTGCCCCCACCCCTGGGATGCGGGTGCCTCCAGCTGGAGCCCCTGAGCCTGTAGCCTGTGGAGACATCACAGCTGAACCTGCCACCTTGGCCAGGTCCTGGCTGTAGGGGTCACCTGGGACAGCTGTAGGTTACCACCAAATGGGAGCTTAAACCACAGGAATCCGTCCTCCCCCAGTCCTGGAGACCAGACGTCTGAGATGAAGGGGTCGCAGGGCCGCGCTCCCTCCAGAGGCTCCAGGGGAGGGTCCTTCCTGCCTCTTCCAGCTTCTGGGGCTCCAGGCGTCCCCGGGCTGGTGGCCGCCTCCCTCCATCTCTGCCTCCGTCTCCACGTGGCTTCTCCTCTGTGTCTATGTCTCCTCTTCTGTCTCTGATGAGGACACTGTCATTGGATTTAGGGCCACCCTCCTCCAGGATGACCTCATCTCCATCCTTCACTTAATCACATCTGCAAAGACCCCACTTCCAAGTAAAGTCCCACTCACAGCTCCCAGGTGGGCATATCTTTTGAGGGGCCACCACTCAACCTACAACCTTCGCCTCTCTGCACCTGTGGCCCCACCTGAGAAAGGAGAATCACACTGCTGCCTTGCAGGTATGTGGTAAGGACGACGAGTTCGGGAACACAGGCACCAGGCACACAGCTGGCCCTCAGGGCTCAGACACTGCGACCACCACGAAGCAGCAACACACTGTCTGCGCCATCTCTGACCCAAAGGATAGAAGCTTGTGTGCCCCATCTTCCTGCCAAAGAATGGAGCACAGAGCCCCTCAGTGCCTGGAGAGGTGCAGGCAGAATGCATTAGAAGACCCACTGTTCCAAATTTTTTTGCTTGAATAAAAGTGCTATTTATTTATTTGTTCTTTGTTTCTTTTTACCATCTTAACCATTTTTAAGAGCACAGTTCAGTGTATTAAGTACACTCACATTATTGTGCAACCATCACCACCGTCCATCTCCAGAACTCTTCATCTTTGCAAACTGGAACTCTGTCCTCATTAAACACCAACTCCCCACCCCCTCCCCCAGCCCCTGGCACCACCCTCTACTTTCTGTCTCTATGAACTTCACTCCTCTAGGGACTTCATATGAGTGGAATCATATAGGATTTGTCCTTTTGTGACTGGATTATTTCACTGAGCACCATGTCCTCAAGGTTCATCCACGTTGGAACATGTGTCAGAATGTCCTTCCTTTTCAAGGCTGAATAATATTCCATTGCATGGATGGACCACATTCTGTTTATCCATTCATCCACTGATGGGAACTCGAGTTGCTTTTGCCTTTTGGCAATCGTGAACAATGTGGCTATGAACACGGGTGCACAAATTCCAAATATTTTATAAGTTTGTAAGTTGTAAGAAATTGTATCTTGAACTCTTTCACGGGGGCCATTCTCCCAGCAGAAATACCTCCTATTTTATCTGGTAGATAAAAATAATATGTGTTAGATAAATCCTACAGAATTTATGTTTATTTTATGGGATCCAAATCCAAGATGGCGGCAGCCTCTCTACATTGAAGAAGAGACACTTGGGCTGAGAGTTAAAGACAGTCTGGAATTGTCCATAAAGATTCTGAGGCTGGGCAGACACAAGTGGGGATGACCCAGCCACTTGCGGGCTGAGTGACCATGGGTAAATACCTCCTTTCTTGTCTGGGAAACAAGGATCTTATCTCCCTTTTGGGTGACTGGAGGATTTAGCTGGTTCCTGGTCTTGCATTCAGCTGGAGTTTGATAAACAATCATTAACCCATGGCCACACCCACTATTCAGATGGACAAGATGCTTCACCTTGGAGAGACGGGACTTTGAATCTCTCGGTGGGTGTCGGGCAGAGCTGCTGGTTGCCAGGGGAGACGAATGGTTTGGACCCAGACAAGCTGAATGAGAAATGATGGTGAGATTCTAAGGAGTGGCCCCGGGAGAGAAGGCAGAGGGACAGTTGGGGTGGTGAGATCTTCCGTCCATCTTCCGTAGATGCCCCGAGATACAGGTGGACATTTTGCTGTGCAATGCAGCTGTGTTTGTCTTCCTTTTCTCTCCATCACATACCAGGTTCTGAACCCTCCCAGGATCCCTGGAAAATGTGCACAAAATCACAGATCTTGAGGCTGAAGAACCACTCATTTTTCCTCCACTCCATGTCTATCTACCAGTCACATCCATCTAACAGAGGTGCTAATACCTGAGCATCATTCTGGGAAATTATTTAGTAATGCTCATAGTAAGACAACTGGTAAACTAAGTTACCAGTTGAAATTACCAACTTTCCATTGGTCAATGAAGGTTTAAAATTGTGCTCAGTGCTCATCCTGGACTCAAGATTGTCAAGTTTGTTATGGGCATTTTCTTTTTTACATTCTTAGGGAAACAATGCTGCAAAAAATCAAGAAGAATGAATTCCTTCACTCATAACATAGGTATTGAGCAGTACATTATTGTTCAAGTACATTTGTTCCCGCCCTCCCCACAGCTATCTCTCTGGGTGGAGTACACGTTTCTGCCTGAAATGAGTTTGCATCATCGGGCTGCCCTCTTGCAACTCTGCCATCACTGTGAGAAGAGTGTTCCTGAACAGCTGCTACCCCCTCAGCCCAGGACCCAGGATGAACTGACGTGGTGCTGAGCTGAGCCCAACTGGATCACGAAGCATGGCTGCGTAGCCGTGCCCAGCTGCAATCAGCCAAGTAAATTTGAGTAAGCAAGAATAAAGGATCGTTCTTTTATGCCTCTGATAAGGGACATTTTGTTACAGAGCACTAGCTGACTGCTACAAGCTAGTTTGGAAGGCTCTGTGCTACACGACTTGGCTGAATGCAAATACATAAAACTCTAATGCTACCCTCATGGAATTTTAAATCAGTAGGAGAACTAAGATATGCATATAAGTTAATAAGACTGAGCCACATGGAATTGCTAACAGTTGACCATTTCCAACCTTTGAAAATAACAATTTCATACCATTCAATTTCATGCCATAACGTTATTTTTAAGAAATAGACCCACAGGGAACACAGGAAATATCTCCCGTTCACATATGCCCTTCTGCATGTCTGTATTTGCCAGGTAAAAAACGATTAAGAACTACAGTATAAATGTTATTAATTTAACTATAGGATTATGGAATTTAATACCTGAAGCAGCTTGGGAAATTATATAGTGTACCTGGTCTTTCGTGTTACAGGTAAAAACATACCTACAAGAAGATTATCTACTCAAGTCAGAAATCCGGACCTCAGATAAGTCAGAACTAGAATCCAGACCGATAATAGGCATTCTACCATATGTCTCAGCAAAAAGACAAAATAGTATCAAATAGGGAAACGCAGGATTGATAAAATGGAATTTTATAAAGTAATTCACCACACTTTGCTAAAATTCACTATAATAAAATTTTGGCTCATTTTATTAAATAGGAATAATGCCAGTCTTAAAGATTGAATAGCAGGTATTATAGAATATTGTAAAAATATGCTTACTTTCAATGCATAGAATATTAAAAATTTCCAAGTTTTGATGAATAGTGTTTGGGTAGGTAATCTGCTCATTTGATAGACAATAATAATTAGTCCCATATTTTTAGATGTAAAAAAAAATGCTTCCAAACTACTGAAAGTCTCGCTTTCTTAGTAATTCCGACTTCTCCCCTGAAATCTTTATGCTTTTAATTTACTCAGAGTCTTTTCTTAATAGCTAACACTAAGATAAATTTCAGCTCAAATTCTGAATTTATGAGATCCTAATTAATGAGGTTTTATTGAAGAGAATCTTGTTCCCGATGTAATTTTAATGTCATCGTCATCAATTATCTCAGTAGCCCAATAGTCCAAACAAAGCAAAGTTTAATTTATTTCTATCAAACAAAAGTGAAACACACACACACGACAGAGTCATGAAGGGGGCAGAAATGAAATCATCCTGGCATCCATCTTGAGCCATTGAGCCCCTGCATCTCGAGGACCGCATCTATTTTTAAAGACAATAAATAGGGCTGGTGCTGCTCCTGATTTCGTCCCCCCGGGCAGAACCATGGGAGCTCTCCTCCGGCCGCATCGCCTCCCAGAGGAGAACGCAGAGTTTTCAGACGATGACCCCAGGATCTCCCTCCACCAGCCCTTCTCTATAGACCGGCTAACGGAAGAAGACAACACTTACCCCGTTAATGGCTTGGCTCCTGGCTTTCTTTGAGCTTTCAGCTTTTAATTCATTGGATTGAAAAATGGAATAAAGCAAGAAGACAGGTTGTAGCAATGACACACAGGATGAACTTACAGAAATAAGGCTTAAAGAAAGATTTTAAAATAGTGCCACTTCCTTATTATCACGGGGTCCATCCATCCATCCATCCGTCTATACACCCATCATCCATCCACCCATCTGTAGTGGAGAAAAAATATTTTTCCCTCTACCCTTCTGAGTTCTTGGATGGGATCTGCATAATAAAAGAGAAATTGAAACAAGAAAAACAAATGGAAGTTTAGTAACGTAGATTCCTCTTGTATACGTGGGAGATATCCAGGGAAAAATGAGTAACTCAGAGTGGTGGCTTAGAGCTCCAGCTTCTCCAACAAAGAACAATACATTTGTGGAGACATGGCAGGACAAAGCAAAGCAAAGGCTTCCAAGGTTGGCAAACTGTGGAAGGTAAACTGATGGTAGACAAAACCTACTTAGTGAAATTTCTTATGTAGACTCCTCTGGGGCCATCTCCAGGCTGATAGGGTCTAACGCTGCCTCGGGTGATTACCTTTGTCCTTCCTGATAGAGAGGGGAGGAGGGATACCTTGAAAATGTATGTCCTGTTTTTAGGCAAATAGGGGAGAGCAGGGAGCTTTTCTTCGTATCAGCTTCTTCTCAATTGCCTTCAACTCAAAATAATCCTTATGCTATAGTGGAATATCTTGGGGTGGCATATCTGCTACCACTCACATCCTTTCTTTCCCTCTGTCCATCCATCCATGCATCCATCCACCTATCCTCCATCCATTTGTCCATCCATCCATCATCTATCCATGTATCCATCCATTGTCCATCCATCTACCCATCCATTATCTATCCATCCATGCATCCATCCATCCATCCATCCATCCATCCATCCATCCATCCATCCATCATCTATCCATGTATCCATCCATTATCCATCCATCTACCCATCCATTATCTATCCATCCATGCATCCATCCATGCATGCATCCATCCATCCATCCATCCACTCATCCTTCCAGCCATCATTCATCCATCCATCCATGCATCCATGCATCCATGCATCCATCCATCTATCATCCATCCACCCACCCACCAGTACCTCTTTCCTCCAGCACCTTGCCAGTCTTTTGGAATGTCAACAAGAGTGCAGTCTTGCCTTGTCTTCAGATGAGTTTATAATCTAATATGGGACTTCAGCATAGACACAAATAGAGCAAAATCTTGGTCTGGGGTAGAGGGGAGGTGCTGAACCCCTGGAAGAGGGGAGTTTAGAACATCAGAGCATGAGCATTGGGTTCACACAGACCTAGGTTAGTCCTCCCATCTCTTCTTGTGACTTGACATTGGGAGAATTAACTATCTAATAGATGTGACTCCATCACCCCATTTATACAGCTGTCAGATTTAGCAGAGAAAGAAAAGATTCCCAGTTCAATTTGAATTTCAGGTAAGTTACAAATAATTTTTCAGTACGACTATGTCCCAAATCTTGCCTGTCTCTTGTATTTTATCTGGTAACCATATTTATCTGTAAAATGGGAATCAGAAGACCTAATTTGTAAGGTTGTTGTGAAAATTAAACGAGATGGACTTTGAAACCTGCTTCTTCTATGGGGACTCCAACTGCACACATATTTGCCCACAGTTCACGGATGCCCTTTTTACTTCTCAAGTCGTTTTTCTCTCTGTGTTTCATTTTCAATAGCGTCTATTTCATTGTTTTCAGATTAACTAATCCTTTCTTCTGTAACGTCTGATCTGTCCTCAATCTCACCCAATGTTTTTTCATCTCAGCCATTGTAGTTTTCCTGTGGAGAAGTTTGATTCGAGCCTTTTTTGTGTCTTCCATGTCTGTACTTAACATGTTAAGTCTTTCCTCTAGCTTTTTGAACAAATTGAATGCAATTATAAGAACTGTTTTAATTTCCTGGTTTTCTAAATCTAACTTCTTTATCAATCCTTGGTTGGTATGAATGAATTGATTCTTCTCCTTATGATGGGTCATACTTTTTTTCTGCTTTTCGTGCCTGGTAATTTTGGATTAGACACCTGACATTTTTAGTTTTACCCTGTTGGGTGCTGGATAATTTTGTGTTCCTGTAAGTATTTTTGAGCTTTTCATATGCCATTGAGTCCCTTGAACATAGTTTGATCCTCTCACACCTGCCTTTATGTTTTGTTGGGTTGGAACAGAGCAGGATTTAACTTAGGGGCTAATTTGTCCAACCTATTGAGGCAACATCGTTCTCACTATCCCACCCAAAGCCCCATGAACTGTTGGGTTTTCCAATATGGGAGGTGGGAACAAAAAGTTTTGGGGTCTGTGTGTGTGCAGTTGTCCTCAGCTCGGGGAACCTACCAGGTACCCCTGGGGTTCCCTCCCTTGTGCGTTGCCTGGTGAGTCTCTCAAGACTGTAATTTGGGGCAGTCATGGGCTCACCTCCCTCATTTCCCGTTTCTCAAGGGTCGCTGTCTTTCATTGCCCCATGTCCAGTGTCTTTAAAAACCGTTGCTTCATACATTTTGTCCACTTTTTTGGTTGCTTCAGGAAGGAGAATAAATCTGGTCCCTGTTATTCCATCTTGGTCAGAAACAGAAGACTGCATCTTTTTTTTTTGTTTGGTTTTAAACTTATCTTTGAAGTATTTAAAAACTCTTCTAAAAAAGCCAACATTTTACAGTAGATATTATTTAATTAATATCTACCCTATGCCAGGATTTTGCTTACATCATTGCTCATTCTTCACGACTACTTTGTAAGATAAACATTTCCTCTGTTTTGCAATGAAAAGAATGATGCTCAGACATAATAAAAGGCTTGTCTGGGGTCACATTAGCTGATAAACCCTTCAGCCTGGCTCAGTCTTAAGGCCTTCTGAGCCTAAACATTTTTTCACTACACCATTGGTTTACCTGCATAGGAATTATTTAAATGTACTTAATTAAAATGTAGATTTCCCAAGGGTTAGGGTCGGGGTGTGTGGCTATAAAGGGATAGCATAAGGGAAATTTGGGGTGGGGGGTGATGGAACTATTCTCTATCCTGAATGTGACAATGTTTACATGTATCTAAACACGTGTTAAAATTCACAGAACCGCAAAACATGCGCACAAAGTCCATTTTACTTTATGATAATATAAAATGCAATTTTTTAAGTAAAAAAATGCAGATTCCCAAGCCCTACCCCAAGCCCACTGAAACTCAATCTGTGGAGATGAGGCCAGAGAATCCTTATTCTAAACAGCATCCCACACGGTGGATAAACATCCCAAGAATGTAAACACACCTCATTTTGCACTCGTCAGAGGGTGCACTTCTACAAAGTCTTATTTATTGAATTTCTTCACTTACGTCCATTCTCCCCATCTCCAGCGGAAGATGCAACATTTAACTTTCTGAATCAACTTCTGAACTCCGCTCTCTCTGTCCTTGCTTCTCTGCCCTGTGGGATTTGATCAAAAGCGATTCTTTCAAGGTTTTGCCATGCGGCAGTGTTCTCACGAAAAGGAATTGTTTCAAGTCGAATAAATAAACCATTGTGTATCACGGCGGTCCAGATCCTTGCTTAGTTTTACAAAGCTCCTATAAATCCACGCCTCCGAGCATTTCTTCGGGCATTTCCTTTGGAGGTTGGAGGTGAGCAGGAGAAATTGAAAGGAGAGGGAGGAAGAAGGGCAGGCGAGGAGACAGAATAATGGATGTCAGAGCAGAGTGACACAGAGTCTGTGTGTGCACTGGGCGAGGACCTGGGGAAAAGGAACATTTCTCTCAATTTCTCTGGTACCTTAAATAAGGGTTTCTCAACTGCAGCACTATTGACATTTGGAACGGGTAATTCTCTGATGTGGGGCATCCTGTGCACTGTGGGGTGTGGAGCAGCATCCCTGGGCTCCACTCAGCAGGTACCAGGAGCAGCCCCTCCAGCTGTGACAACCAGAAATGTCTCGAGATATTGCTGTGTGTCCCCTAGGGGGCAGAATTGCCCCCAGTTGTGAACTACTGTAGTAGGTAGAAAGATAGCTAGCTAGCTAGTTGATAGACGGATGATAGATAGATAGATAGATAGATAGATAGAGGTATAGATAGGTAAGTAGAAATACAGATAGATAGATAGACAGATACATAGATAGATACATACATAGATAGATAGATAGATAAAGAGATAGATAATAGAGATAATAGATAGATGGTAGATAGATAGATGATAGATAGATATAGGCATAGATAAGTGGGTAGAAATAGATGTAGATAGATAGATACATAGATAGATGTAGGTATAGATAGATAGAAAAAGATATAAATAGATTTAGATAGATAGATGATAGATACATAGAAAAATAGGTACAGATAGATAATAGATAATAGACATAGATATAAAGTGATAGATACAGATAGATTGATAATAGATGGTAGACAGATTGATAGATAACAGATATGAATAGATGATAGACTGAGCCGATCGATCAATCGATAGATAAATAGATGAATGATGGATGATAGATGATAGGTAGATAACTAGAGAGCTAGACAGATGAAGTCTTTCATGCTAAGGCAGATCTCTCAACCTTGGCACTATGAATATTTGGGGCTGGACCATTCTCTGTGGTGGGGCGTCCTGTGCACTGTAGGGTGTTGAGTGGCGACCCTGGTCTCCACCCACAAGATGCCAGTAGTACCCACCTCACTCCCAGTCCTGATGATCAAAAATGTCTCCAAGTGCCCCCTGGGGCACAAAATCGCCCCTGGTTGAGAACCACCACTCTAAGACGTGGAGGTTTAGGGGCGCTCAATAGACACAGCATGCATATCGCACCAGCTTTTGTCTGCACGCCTGACGTCTTATAGACAAAGCCACACATCACTGGATGTAAGTTATTTGGGAAGTCCAATTTACAAAGATCCCTTTTGCTTCCATTTTTGAAGCTGTCATCATGGACAGGCTCCCTGTCCAGGTAACTTGCATTATGCCCCTTGCAGCTGGGGACTATCAATGTATTTTAAACTCGAATCCACATATCATCCTGTGGCCCACATCTTCTACCCACGGTTGACTCTGTTACAACAGAAGCTCTCTGTCGCTGTGACGGTTTCCTCTCTGCATAGCCAAGAAAGACGAGAGGTGTTCGGGAGAGACGCTCTACCCCTGCTGTGGGCAAGGCCCTGCTGGAGCTTCTGGACCAGAGCTCAGGCAGCTGCAGGCTTTGTGGAAAGTCTGAAGACTGGGCCGCCATGAGTGCTTCTCCCCTTCCCATCCTGAGCAAACATGAATGCCACAGTGAGCGTCTTGCATTTCTCTGTGCTCTCAACTGTGGGAAGCACACCCTCTTACGTTATTACATTTACACTTCCAGCTCTTCCGTTTGCAAAAACCCAAGCAGGAACCATTTGTTCTCCAGGAGGGTCATGGAGTGAGGGTCATCAGACCCTCCTTGCCTTTGAGTTCCAGTCCAGACACTCTCTTCCCCCTAGCATTCCCTGGTTCTCTGGCTCTGTGAGACCACAAACAGCCTCCAACAGCCCTGCCTGGGGACCCTCACTAGATCCCAAGATCTGCCAATTTAACATGGCGCCACTGCCACCAACGAAGACTTGGCCTCCAAGATCTTCTCTTGTTGCTGCAAGGATGGCTGCCACTGTTGGCTCCCATAGTCCAAGGGCGTTCCAACAGCATCAGACACATTCCTTCTGATTCCAAGGACAGATTCTCACCAAAGACGTTTGAGAAAGCCGCTTGTCCCACAGTTGTGTGTCCTCAAAGTGTGTTCCCTTGGGATTCCACAAGGGAGGTAACTTGTAGCACCCAAGTAGGTCTCTAAGGCTGCACAGCTGCTAGGCTGTCTCCCAGATGGGTGGATGGGTGGATGGATGGATGGATGGATGGATGATGGCTGGCTGGCTGGATCGGTGGATGGATGGATGGGTGGATGGGTGGGTGGATGGATGGATGATGGATGGATGGGTGGATGAATGGATGGATGGATGGATGGGTGGGTGGGTGGATGGGTGGGTGGATGGATGGATGGACAGACGGGTGGATGGATGGATGGCTAGGTGGATAGATGGATGGATGACTGAGCGCATGCATGCATAGGTATGCAAGTGGGCGGATGGATAGATAAATATACACAAACATTCTTTAATAAACATGATTTTTACTTTATGCACTCTTGTCTTTGTTCTCTTGTTGCCTTCAAAGATAACATATCTATTTTCAAATACTCAAGAAATTACTTTAAAGACATTCACTTTGTAAACGGAATAGATGCATTCCAAATAAAGTCAGAGGCCTCATTAAGAACTTCACTCATGTCTCATCCCCTCCCCAGAGGTAAGTACCATTGTCACTCTCTGTATGGTCTTCTAGGACTGTGTACATTTAGACACATTTGGGCCTGTTGCAGGGTGTGTGTGATTGGTTAAAACATAGACGGTATCCCATGGTATGGTTGTATGTAAGTTTCCAAAGTTTCTTTTTTGACTAAATCTGTCTTGGAGATATTCCCCCCCAGCACACAGAAACCCACCTCATGCATTATATCTGCTGTGGATTTGACAGCATGGATCCGTCAATTCCCCATTGAGTGGACAATTAGTTCTGTCCACATCTCTGTCATCAAACACAAAGCTGCAACAAGCATCCTTAGTCATGCCTCCTGGTGCCCAGCTGCGATAGTTTCTCCAGCAGAGACACATAGATGTGGAACTGCCTGGTCACGGGGAAATGTGCATTTATCTGTCATCGACACAGCTAACGTGCCCTCTAAGGCATGGTTCCAAATAGTGGAATTTGTTACTGTAATCCTTACGAAAAAACTTACAGGGAACTTACAGAGTTCCGGGAGCACCACCAGCCATAATAATCATGTCTCTACTGCCTACAAGACTCCCCAGCTATAGTGTTGTAAAGACTCTGTCTTCATGGAGCCACATTGACATCCACGAGCATCTTTCTCTGCCTTGTTCTTTTGTGTTTGCCCAAGAGTGGGTGTTCACAGATGGAAACTCCATGCAGAGCTAAAAATAGCGATAACACCCATCTGGTGGTTAACGAAAGGCATTCTCTGCCATTTCTTGTTTTGCAGTTAGTAGTCATGCCCATTGCTAGCTTTCCTAGAACTAAGAAAACCTGATTACAGGATGACAGAACATAGAGAAGAATGGTTCACACTAGGATTGTTCGTCTTCTGTCATGAGTGTGTTTGGTGGTGTTTGGGAACACATAGAGGCAACTGTTAGAACATCCAGTTCTGGGTGTCTTTAAGTCTACCAGCAGGAATCGAATTGGGCTTCCATGGGTGATTGATAGACATTTGGCTGGATGACATGAGTACCTGGGCTACAGTGATCTTTTGTTTCATTTCAGTAAAGTTGACGCAATTGCAACCCATCCTACCCCGTCGAGACATTTTGGTGACAGTGGGCAATCTCTTGGCCTCATGCATGACATCTGGCATCTGGAGGAATCAAAAAGTCAAAGTATAAATTCGGAGGTTTATCCTACATCCTGTTGGAGCCCCGTGTCCATCAGGAAATGCGTGTCTGAGCTGGACCCTGTCCACAAGCCTCCTGACATAGTGATGCTCAGGGAGGGTGGGGGACGGCTCTCCAGCCCCTCTGGACGTGCTCAGGAGCAAACTCCTCCAGAAGGAGACATTGCAAAATGGTCAATGTCCAACACGGACAGGGAGAGACATGAGGATGAAAAGTAGGGAGAAAATTAAATCAATCCTTGAGTTCTCCTAAGAAACTGCAGAAATACCCATTCTGCTCCTTTCTTTGGGTGCCCCCTCCAAACCAAGGAGCACATCCTACCAGAACTTTCGCTGCGAAACTGCCAGGCCACAATCGAGGAGGAGGAAAAGGATGAAAACAATGCTAAAAAAAAAGTTTGGCGCCAGAAACACGTGCAGTAAAACGATGGAAGGAAAAGTATTTGAATTTGAGCAGAAATGCCAAACTTTAGATGGTGAGTCGCAGGGCAGCGCATGTGCAGATGTCCAAGCGGACAGAATCTGGCAACTCAGGCTTGACTTGAGCCTTGTCTTCTTGGGACCCTTGTCCACTGGCATCTCAAGACATGTCAGTGAGGCCCTATGCTCCTCTGGGGGCAGACAGTTCCATTAGCGGAGGCTCTACTTGTCAGAAAACGCCCCCATCCCTCCCTTCCACTTTCCCGCCATCGTCCCATATTCCCCACATGTTCTGCAGAGGATGGACGACTCGTGCTGTTTGGTTGAGCCGAGGGGAAAAAATAATTTATTAAGGTGGAAAGATCTGACAGCTCTCAGAATTTCAAAGCTCATATTTGACTTGTGTTTTTTTTTTTCCCCACAAGTGCTGAAAGTTAGCGTGAAACATTTTTAACATGACAAGAAAACGCATGTCAGAGAGTGAATACTTTACGAGTCGGAGTGAGCTCTTTTTTTTTTTTTTAGTGAGTGGGATTTTTATTAATAGATTTTTTTTTTCGCCTCAAAACGATTTCTAGGTCTCGTTGTGAGTCTTCCTGCTTGGGGCATTCCCTTGACTTTCTCGTTGGCGTTTTGAGCAAGATGAGGACCAATTTGGGGCTGTCAGGGATGTGCTGGTTTGCCGGGGATCTTTGGAATGGGATGTGTGAGGTTCACCTGAGCGGAGCGGAGTGCACCTGTGGGTCCCACTGACATGAATGGGAATTATGCATGCTCACCAGTGGGAGGATAAATCCCGGTGTCTTTAAGAGTCTGCTAGCAACACACGCACTTAATTGATGATCCACCATGTCATGTCACAGCCCGGATGAGTGACACACAGGTGCCAAAGGGATCGAGATGTGTCTGTCACTTCCCTGACAGCTCTGGAAGATTCCGCCAAATGCCACAGCTCCTGCTGCATAATGGGGCTCTGCGAGAGCCAGGTGGCTTCCCTTTGGTCTAAAGGGGAAACAAAATGTCTGGGAAATCCTTTCCCAAAAGGAAGACTTGATGTGTTGGGTCTTGCCATGTCGGCAGAGAACTGCTGCAGAATCGGAACGAGGATGGGTGCCTGTCTTCGGGGAACACCCCCGTTGGAATTCTCCGGAATCCCCAATGGCCCAGCTTGGAAACCAAAGGTGGCCTTGGGGAACCTCCCGGAGGCAGACGGGTGGGTGGTCCGGAAGGATGTGAGAGGATCCAGCCGGATCCGAGAGGCAGTGAGTCAGTGGGGCGACTGGGGCTGGTTGCCTTTGACACCAGGTGTACAAAGCATGGACCACTTCTCCGGTGAGATCCCCACAGCCTGGCCACCCCAGTCCCACATGATTACATGCAAAGAGATGCCCCAGACCATTAATCCCCAGCCCTCTCCTCCTGGGTCTGCAGAAGATTCCTGGCTCACACCTGCATCTTCAGAGCCCTCCCGGGTTTGCATCTGTCTCCATGTCAGCCCTGTGACTTTGGGCATTGTATTAACTTGGAGGGCCGCCATTACAAAGGGCCGTAGCCTGGGTGACCTAAATAGCCAACATAAATTGGTTTCTCACAGTCCTGGGGGCTGGAAGTCTGAGATCAAGGTGTGAGCAATGGAGCCTCGGTGATAATCCTTGATGGAATGTGTCCAACGTGCCTTCTCTTCCCTGTGTGGAGGGGACGAGAATGGTCCAGAAGGGGGAGATCCTTCGCTGATGACCCGTGAGCAGCCAGCCACCTAATGGCTCTCCAAGATAAGTCTTCTTTCCACGTCACAGCTGAATTCACTGAGGCTGAGGAGTGGCCAGTGATGTTGCCAAAGCCGGGCCACCAGTGATGGGTGGAGATGGGCTGGCTCCAAACCCATCCCCCCAACAGCAGCGTCAAGGAGTGCTGGCAAGATGGCGGCCACGCCAACTGGGAGATGACAACTGGGTCTCCTCACAAAATATAAATAGGTGCTGAGGAAGGGCTCTGAGGTTGAGTTGATGTCCCAGGATGGGGGAGGTGGGGGGGCAGGCTCCTCCTCCTCGTGACCTCAGTCTCCCCTCAGACTCACTGTGGGCCGTGTCTGAGATCCTTGTCTTCTCTGGTGCTTGGTGCTAGTGCCGGTGATGCTGAGTTTCCAAGGGTATTGTCAAGTTTTCACCTCGGTTTCATAGGTCCTGACATAAAACATGTGTTTGGAGGTAAATGTGGTTTGAATCACCCTCTTCTCCTCCCAGAAGAAGGTTAGGAGGGTCCTGTCGATGGAACTCATCAGGGCACCTGTTCAGTGTTTGGAGCTGGCTAGACGGGCCGAGATGACTCACCGATCATTAGCGGAGGGGCCGGGCATCGGCTCGACACTGAACAGGTTCTCCTGGGGAGGGACGCGGGGTGGGGGCACAGGGGGGAGCGGAGGGCTCGTATTGGATCTGCAGGACAAGCACGTGGAGAAGTGTGTGAACGGGAGGCCCTCTCCACCCAAAGATGTCCTGGGGTTGAGTGTGGTGTCAATGGTGAGCGTCTGGTCCCGAAAGTCAGATGGGAGAGTCTCCCTCGTGCTTCCTTTGTGAGTGAGGCTAACATTTCCAGCAGCTTTTGTGAATTTAGGTTGCACTTGTGTGACCAAATGGTTAAGTTTTACAGTGTCGGGGATGGAGAGAGAGAGAGATAGGTGGGTAGGTTAATAGATCGATAGATGTACACATAGATAGACACACAGATAGATGAGAGATGGATAGATCATAGATAGCTAGATAGATGATAGATGGATAGATAGGTAGATAGATAGATAGATAGATAGATATAAGTGGTAGATATAAATTATGGATAGATAGATGATAGGTAGGTAGATAGATAGATAGATGATAGATGGATGGATAGATAGATAGATGATAGATAGATAGTTATAGGTGGTACATAGATGATAGATACATAGGTAGACAGACAATAGAGATAGAGAGGTAGGTAGGTAGATGACAGATGGATAGACAGATAATAGATAGATAGATACATAATAGATGGATAATAGATAGGTAGCTAGATAACAGATAGAGATAGATAGACAGATAGATGACAGATGATAGACAGATAACAGATAGATAGATAGTGGACAGAGAGAGATAGGTAGTGGGGTAGATAGATAGATGATAGATATATAGGTAAATAGACCTGTAAATGATAGATAGATATGGATGGAAAGATGGATAAATGTGTGGATTAAATGTACATGGATGAAAGACAGATGACAAAATATAGGTAGATAAATAGATACACAGGATGGATAGACAGATGATAGATAGGTAGATAGAGAGATAAATGACAGATGAAAGATTAGATAGATATGACAGATAGATAGATGGATATGGATGGATGAAGGAAGAAAGGGAAGGAGAAATATTTTGATCCATTAAATAGCAGAAGAAAAAAACACGTGTAAAACATTTTTGCAGGATCAAGAATAGAAAACATACCCCGTGTGTGTGTGTGTGTGTGTGTGTGTGTGTGTGTACGTAAGAGAGGGAGGGAGGGAGGAGGGAAATAGATGTTGATTCATTAAACAGCGGAGGGAAAGCCTCGCCCAGCGGATGAGGTCACGCCACAAGCTTGAAAACTGGTGACTGATGCTCGACCTGAGAGGTCTTCTGCATGTTTGGAATTCAGGCATCGAATTTCACGCACATTACGTTTGAACACGATCATTTAATTTTAACGTCGACCCCGTTTTCCAGGAGACGGTATTTTGGACCACGCCGAGGGAGGGAGGCTTTCTGACGAAGTGCATCATCTGGCGATTTGCAAGGAAGCTGGAGGCATCGACAGCGTCCACTGGAACAAGACTTTCCTCTGGTTTGCGAAGCTCCTTCTTTTTGCACAACCGGGGCCCCGTGGACCTGACAGTGGTTGTCCCGTCTGCATACGAGGAAGCCGACTCTCAGAACCGACTTTCCCAATATCCCCTAAACCATTCGGGGTCCTTTCTGGAACAGGGAGCTGCTTCTTGCTCCAAGACCCTCCATCTCTGTGACTCTGTTTCCCCCACCTCCCTGGAGAAAAGGACGGGGCATCTCCTGAAGACGCCTTGAGATGGAACCCACCTGGCTGTAGGAGTGAGGCTCCGGGTACCAGGTTGGGGGGCATTGGATGAGGTGGTGGGTGGGAGAAGCCCCAGTGGAAAGGGACCCTGGGCTCGATGTGGGTCAATTACGGGATTTTTCACCTCTCAGAGACTCTGCATCTCTGAAACAGCAGAGAGAGTGTGCGGACTCCTACGTGAACATCAATACCCCTTACAGGTGAGAGGAGTATGGATGAGGAGGAGAGGGATGGAGGCTTGGCGTTCAGCCTCCAGGGATTTGCAGGCTCTGCCCCAGCGACCACAGAGATACGAGACAGGGAGGGACCCCAATGGGCTTTGGCATTGGAGAGTGAACCCCCCAGAAGAGACAAGAGTAAATGAATCCTTTTGGCAACTCATTGCCTAAGTCCTAAGTATTGGACTAATAGAACTGACACCTAAGTTGGGTCTCGGTGTCCACAACCCTGGGTGACCCGGCCGTCCCATCACCTCCTTCCCTCAACTCCTCTCATCCTCCCACTCGCCCATCCAATCCCAGCCTTGGCAGCCTCTCTGCTCATCGTTGCACAAGCCATGCCCCTTCATGCCTCAGGACCTTTGCACTGGCTGTGGTCCTACCTGGAGAGCACTTTGCCTGGTTATATGGCTGGTTAAGCTCTCTCCTCTTGACTGCCACATTTGATCAGGACTTCTCCCACCCACCAGCAATCACGCCTGGTCCTGCTGACTCTACACCACTTTTTTTTTTTAATTATTATTTTATTGAGGTCATACTGGTTTATAACATTGTGTAATTTCAGGTGTACATTATTATATTTAAGCTTCTATACAGATTGCATTGTGTTCACCACCAATAGTCTAGTTTTTATCCCTCACCATACACATGTGCCCCTTACCCCTGTCATCTTCCCCCCAACCCCTTCCCCCTGGTAACCACTAATCTGTTCTCTCTGTCCATGTGTTAGTTTATCTTCCACAGATGAGTGAAATCATACCGTGTTTGTCTGTCTCTGCCTGGCTTATTTCACTTAACATCATACCCTCAGGGTCCATCCATTTTGTTGCAAATGGGAAGATTTTGTCATTTTTATGGCTGAGTAGTATTCCACTCTATACATATCCCACATCTTCTTTATCCATTCATCAGTGGATGGACACTTGGGTTGCTTCCACGTCTTGGCTATTGTGAATAATGCTGCAGTGAACACAGGGGTGCATAAGTCTCTTTGAATTGTTGATTTCAAGGTCTTTGGATAAATACCCAGTAGTGGGACAGCTGGATCATATGGCATTTGTATTTTTAATTTTTTGAGAAATCTCCATACTGTTTTCCGCAGCTGAGCCACTTACTTCTTTTCTCCCTGATGTTCTCCATGGTTGGGGCATTTGTTGCTCACGCTCCATCTCCACTCCCTCCCCAGAAAGCGAGCTCTTCATGGGCAGAGACCTGGGTCATTTTGCTCAGACGTGTCTAAATGCCTGACCAGTCGCTGGGTCATCGTAGGTGCTGGACAAATGTTGGTTGAATATTCGAGCCTGGATGTCCCCATCTCAGAGGGGGTATGAGGGGCTGAGCCATCCCGGAATGACTCACCCTGAGGATGAGCCTCCTGGGGGGAAGGGGGCGGGAGAGCTGACCGCACGTCCCCGGGAATGGCTCCAGGTCACATCCCTGGGGTGAGTCATTTCCTGAAGCTGCACGAGGGCAGACGTGGACAGTGGAGGACGGCATTCAGGACGACACGGCTGCTCTCTTATAAGAGGAGCTTCAACCTCATTCACAAGTATGGCCGACATCAGCTTTTCTGCATTTTTCCCTCGTGGAGACGGCCGCCTTGCCCGTGTGCATCTGGAACCCAAGTGTCTTCCTCTCGTCCTAGGATAACTCGAGACTGTGCTCTGTGGGACCCAACTCTCCCTGTTGGGAGAGGACAGTGGTCTGTCTTTGGCCATTTCAGAGGAGACAATTGACCCAGCTATTGGCTCAGTACATTGGCAGAGCCTTCTTACCTGCTGTGTGAGCGTCCTGGGGCCACCACACAGATGATCACAAACCGGGGGTTTAAACCCCAGGAATTCACCCTCCCTAGTCCTGGAGACCAGACGTCTGAGATGAAGGGGTCGCAGGGCCGCGCTCCCTCTGGAGGCTCCAGGGGAGGGTCCTTCCTGCCTCTTCCAGCTTCTGGGGCTCCAGGTGTCCCCGGACTGGTGGCCGCCTCCCTCCATCTCTGCCTCCGTCTCCACGTGGCTTCTCCTCTGTGTCTGTGTCTCCTCTTCTGTCTCTGATGAGGACACTGTCAGTGGATTTAGGGCCACCCTCACCCCAGATGATCTCCTTTCCATCCTTCACTTAATCACATCTGCAAATACCCTATTTCCAAATATGGTCCCATTCTGAGGTCCTGGGGGTTACAATGTGGATGTGTCTTTTGGGGGGACACTCTTCAACCGTCACACCCCAAAACAGCAAATACTTGCATCCGAGATCCTCGCTGCCCTGTTCTGTCCAGTTCTCAGCAAACACCTCTCTGGAGGCCTCATCGCCCAGGTGACCAGCTGGAGCAGAGCACGTCCATCCGTTTTCCCAGTCAGTGGGGAGACCTGGCGTCCTGGGAGTGTCCAGGGTCATCCTCAGAGACAAGAGGTCAGGGGCGGGTGCAGAGGAAAGGGGTCCCCAGATGGCCCCCCTGGAATAGTTTTACATTCTGGGCATCTATGAAGATTTGATCAGACAAAGGACTCATTCATTCATTCATTCACTTATTCACTTGCACATCTTTGGAAATCTTCTATTCTGAGCAGGTGCTGGGGAAGCTCTGAAACACAGCATTGAGCAGACTCGGCTTCAGCCGTTTAACATCCTCTGCCTGTTTGCGAATTGGTCAGACGACCGGAAAACAGAGGGTTGAGGGAACCTTGTTCTGCCCCTCGGGGGGCTGCTGTCCCTACAAGGTGTTGAGAGCTCCTCCAGGGACATCACAAAATGCAGGGACCATTGAGCTGATGGCTTCTCCGTGCTCATAAAGCAAACGGACCTGAGGCTCTGGGGATGCAGAGGAATTCCTGATTCTGCCCCCAGAGAGAAATCTGAGGACGCAGCCTTTGGGGCGTCCTGAATGGAGCCCCCCACGTCATCCCTTGTTCAAGGCTCCTTCGGGTACCACAAGTGCCGATGTGGCCAGCGGAGCCCCAGGAGTCAGGGAGGATGTCCCCAAGAGGATGGAGGTGGCCGAGCCTCGAGGAAGGAGAGCAGGTGGGCGCACCAGGGGGGCGTTTCAGGGAAAGACGAGGGGCTCTGAGTGTGCATGGAATTTTGGGTCAACAGGACTATGATTGGGAAGG
The DNA here is from genome assembly GCF_057802395.1 of Ceratotherium simum simum. NCBI lineage: Eukaryota > Metazoa > Chordata > Mammalia > Perissodactyla > Rhinocerotidae > Ceratotherium > Ceratotherium simum. The sequence goes on from NC_141941.1 coordinate 417,966, forward strand.
TCGACTGAAGGAGGAGAAAGAGATGAGGACTCAGAGACTCACGGGAGCTTCTGGCCACATCCTGGGGAGAGAGGGTGTGACAACGTTCGTCCAGGCACCATCGATGCCATCGGGGTGCAGCTGTGGACAACACGGTGGGGTTCCTGCCATGAATCCATACGCCGGGGGTCTCGAATGGGCGACTCGGCCCCCAGGAGACACCCAGCAAGGTCTGGAGTCACTTTTGGTTGTCACGGTGGGCACAGGATGCTACTAGCCTCTGGTAGGTGGAGACCAGGGATGCAGCTCAACACTGTACAATGCTCAGAATGCCCCACATCAGAGAGTGGTCCAGCCCCGAACGTCCACGGCGCCGAGGCTGAGAGATGTTCTGAATCTTGATTGCTCTGGTGATGGTTCGCTCGGCCGTGGTGGACACACTGCAGGATGAGTCAGGGAATTAGGAGCATCGTTGGCCTGGGTACCTGGAGTCACGTGTGGATGACAAACTGTGACCTGAATGGAGGGCAGCCTTCCAGATGGGTGTGTCCCAAGACCGGAGGCAGATTCGGGGGACAGCTTGGCAGGTGTGCCCGGAGCAGGGGGTCCACGTGCCAGACGAGGCCACGGCGGTCGGCAGCCGCCGGAGCAGGCAGAGCCCGGGAGTCTGTCTGTGCACAGCTGTTGGGGGGGGGGTGTCACCAGGGAGGGATGACAAGGTCAGACTCCACGTTTAAAAGACCTCCCCGCATTTACCTCTGTGGTTTTCCCCAAAACCCATCACCCCAGTGTAACCAGGAGAAAAGCATCAGGCCAATAGAGGCGTGTCCTACAAAATTTCTTTAAAACTCTCAAAGTCACCAAAGATGAGGAAAGTCTGAGAAACTGTCACAGCCAAGCTGATCCTACAGAGAAGTGATGATATCTTGAGTGGGACAGAAAAGGCACATTTGGGAACAAATGTGGACACCTAAGTAAAACAGGGACTTGAGTGCGTGATAATGTGTCCGTCTTGGTTTATCAATTGTGACAAACGCCCAACACTCACGAACGAGGTTGTCCATCATGTAAATGGGGTGGGGCATACAGGGACTCTGCACCATCTCTTCAATTTCTCTGTAGATCGGAAACCATTTTATGACAAAAAGTTTTCTTTTAAAAGTCCGGCAGCGGACTATTGTCATTAACCGTCTGCACGGTCTGTCCGATGATGGTGCAGTCAGCCCCTCCTCCCATTCAATGAGAAGCCAAGAATTGACAGTGAGCTGGCCTGCAAAATGATCCGTCCCCTTGTCACGGGCTGGTTCCCTTCCTCGGTGTCGGGGGACTTAGTCCACAAGGACTTAGCAAATCCTTGAACTTTCACCTGTCTGTCTTTTCCTCAAAGGCACCTTGCTTAATGTCATTACAATGGTTCAAGGAAAGCAAAATGTGGATTTCAATGAATCGTGACCCACTGGTATGGACTGAATGGTGTTCACCCCAAATTCTTATGTTGATGCTATGACCCTCAAGGGGTGCGGTGGTGTTAGGAGGTGGGCCTTTGGGGGTGATTGGGGTTAGTTGAGGTCATTAGAGTGGGTCCTGATCCAATAGGACTGGCATCCTTATGAGAAGAGGAGGTGAGCACACAGACACACAGAGGGACGACCACGTGAGGACACGGGGAGAAGACGGCGTCTACACGCCAAGGAGAGAGGCCTCAGGAGGAACCAGCCCTGTGACACCTGGATCTCAGATTCCCACCTCCAGGACGGGGAGACCATCAATGTCTGTGGTTTAAGCCACACGGTGACCTAAATTGGTCCAACAGGAAATTGGGGGGTCATCCGTTCTAACAGGAATTGGTCCCGACCCGTAGGTTACTTTGAGCATTTAAAGTTAGTTTGGACGACAGGGAGGGAGAGAGGGTTAGAAGGAAGATGGTGCAAATTCTCAGCAAATGATTGGAAATTCGTTGTATTGTCTGCCGGATGTCGTGTTGAGTATCTCCGATGATGGATATAAAGAATCGTGCATGTCATTTTAAATGCAATTTGTGTTCTATAGGGGCGACCGCTTTTTCTTTTCAGGCCTTTGGAATCCAGAAAAACCCCACGCTCTGCCTGAATTGGATCCAAAATAAATACCATTGAGATGACCACTAATGAGGGAAAGATCCACGTGACTGACGTTCACACTGGAAACTGCCGAAATTCAACCAACTTTGAGTATGAAACAGACACAGTCCCCGGGAAGACGTGCAAGTGGGTTTTCTTTCTTTTTGCTATTTTTTTATTTTCTGAGCAGAAACTAATGATGGAAAGAAAAATGATGTTTTCATGTCTTTTATGGAGAAAATACTTTTAATCCTCCAGGACATTATTTCTACAGACGTTCTCGCGGTGCTCGGGCTTTTTCCACTCAACGATGTTGCCTTGAAGAACTCGCTGTTGTGTGGTGCGTGCACAGAAATTGTGGTGTTGTGTGGGGCGAGGCTTCTCGTCTGCACTTGTGTGGTGTCTTGTGTCCTATTTATCGGCGAGATCTGGGTGTCGTGTGAAATGCGTGTGCGTGGATGTCGTACAGACGTGGCTTCTGTGTCCAAGTGTGCACAAAGGAGAAGGAGAAAAAGACAGAGAAAAAGGAGAAACACGTTGTTTCCGTGTCCGAGTCACAATTTTAAAGGAGCAGGAGGAAGTGGGGGGAGGAGGGAGGAGGATGGAAACCAGGTCTTGTTCCCCCGATTCATGGTAATTAGGACATCATGGCTTTCTCCGCCGAGAAAAGAGGAAAATACGTTTCTCCTTCCCCAAAGACGCTCTCCAGGAGCATCTGTGAGCGACCACAGCCCACGGCCAGCCAGATGTGTCCGGTGCATCTCTCGTCCCACCCGGGCGATCCCTGGCCCCCCTCGGGGATGCTCGGCCCTAATGAGCTGCAGTCACACCCCGAGACCTTCCCACGTCTCCATCCGTCCTCCCGGGGGGCCCAGCCTGCTCCCTCTACCCCCACCCCTGCCCAGTGGGATGGAATTGGAGTCGGATGCAGAGTCCCGGCACGGGGTCACCTCTGCGTCCTCATTCGGGGTCGTGTCTCTGTGATAACAGGGGGGCCGTGCATTCCGTGGAGGCGGAACCCTCTGTCCGTAGGGTTGCCTCCAATCCAACCGGGCCCCCCTAACTGCAGAGCACACACCTGGCTTCGTCCCCGGGACCCCTGTCTCCTGTTATTACTGCTTCCCGTGCCGAGGGACCGGCTCTCCGGGGCCTCTAATTGGGGAGGGCGGCCGCGCTGCAGAGGTGGACACTGTCGGGTCTGATTTCTCTTCCTCCTCCAACGCAGGACATGACCCTCTTTGGGAATGCTGATTTTTGGATTTTTGCAGGCGAGTCTGCCCCAGATACAATTTTCTCTGACATTAAGAATACATTGAGAACCAAATACTTTTTTTTTTTAAGCGTGCTTAATAAAATCCATACCTTTAAGAGGAATGAACACCTATTTTGGAACAGGCCAAAAGTGGGGCAGAATGTGGCAAATACCTTTGCAGTTTGCAGTCAAATTGCCAAAAATTATGTGGCATTTAGCTGGCACTTTTTCTACCTCACGCGTGTTGTTATATTTTGCCCTTGGTGGGCAAGATATTTAAGAAGGACGCTACCCGGAGGGAGACCGACGTCCCCGTCTTCCCGGGTCTGAGGGGTCTCCTGGGGGGCAGAACTTCCAGACCCCAAAGTGGGGAGTCCCAGGTCACCCTAAGCGTCAGAGGATGGCCGATCCCGGGGGCATGTGTCGTGTGAAACCCTGGCCACATCTGCATTTCTCAAACAGCTTTGTTTTCTTTCTTTGGTTTTTGTGTTTTTTAAAATAGACTCTTTTTTTTGAGCTGTTTGAGGTTTATGAAAACACTGAGGGAAAAGTATAGGAAGTTCCCACGCACCCTCTCAACCGCCCCCCTGCAGAAATTGTCCCCTGGTATTAACATCATGGGTGGATGTGATACATTGTTGCAATGATGAGCTGATATGGATACATTGTTGTTAAGTAAAATCCACAGTTTGCATGAGGGTTCATCTTGGTGTTGTACGTTTTATGGGTTTAGACAAATGTATAATGTCACATATCCACCATTTTGGTGCCATGCGGAGTAGTTCGACTGTCCTAAAAATCCTGTGTCCTCCACCTATGTATCCCTCCTTCTCCCCTAACCTCTGGCCACCATGGATCTTTCTACTGTCTCCCGAAGTTTTTTATTTTGATTTTTTGAGAATCCTGTATTTTTTTTAATTGATGGGAAATTTACACGCCATAGAATTCACCATTTTAAAGTGTACAGTGTGCATTTTGCACATTCACAACGCTGTGCAACCAGCACCTCTCTCTAGTTCCAGAACATTCTCATCGTCCCCTATGGAAGCCTTAAACCCGCGAGCAGGCATGCCCCATCCCCCTCCTCCAGCCCTGGCACCATAAATCTGCTTTCTGGCTGGATGCATTTGCCCATTCTGGGTTCCCACAGTGTTTTCACCATGAATTTGTGCCCTGACAATGCTGCAGACTCAGAGAGAGGGACTGTGTCCGTCTCCACAATGTCTTCAGACGCAAACACCGACAGGACTCTCGGCTCTTGTTAGGTTCTGAAGCGCAGGGCAGCGTGGCGGTTGGGGGTCCCCGAGGGTGAGGGAGTTTCCACCAGGCGACCTGAGGAAGGGCCTCCCACGAGAGAGAGGAATGTTAATGGGCCATCTTGGAAAGGCCGGTCCTAGCTGGGCACCAGTGCAGGCAGCACTGGCCCGGGCACTGGAACAGACCCGGGTGCCCATCCTGGCTGCGTGGCGGTTGTACCCGGGAGCTGGCACCAAGCGTGCAGACGGTGCCGCTTCATTGCATTCCTTACGTCCTTGAGAACTGTTCTCACATGCCTATCATAACTTGCTCCTGCCCCTCTTATCCCAGTGGAAGCGTGAGCAGACTTGATTTTTATTTCCTGCTTTAGCAAATGAAAGCTCATCCTTTGCAAACACATGGGAGAATCTATGCACGACTGGCTGGATATGGAAACAGATTCGACAGAGGAAGCAGATGCTTTTGGTGGTTATTCGTAGGCAGTCCATAGACAGTGGTCAACAATAATTAACCAAATAATGGTTTTTAATCGTCAATCCAGAGCGGCGAGAAGCAAATTCTCTGAGCCCAGACCCTGGTCTAAATTTAAGAGAGGTTTTCTTCAATTTAGTGTAAATTGGCCAAGAGACATACAACAGAAATATAAACCTGTATATTTTGCCGTCTTTCTTCAGACGTAGAGGCAGGTGTCCACCCGGCCGTGGGCTTTGTGCTTCCCTCGGGCATCAGAGGAGGTTATGGGGCAGAAAAAGAGAAAGTCGTTTCTGTTCTGGCCGCTTTCTCCCCCAGACTTATGTCCTCAGCAGAATTTCTCTTTTCGATGGTAGTTTTCCAAGACGATGAAGACGGAACTCTATGCTTTCAGATGTCAAATTCCGCCCCTCCCTCCAAAAGAAACAAAAATCTTCAAAAAAAGTCAGAGTGTAAAGGGTCTACCAGCCCCCTGTCACTCAAGAATCAGTTCAGAAATGCGTCTTCAGGAGACGCCCGCAGGATTTGAGGTGAGTGTACTCGCCAACTCCTTCCTATGGATTCCAACGTTCGCTTTTCAAATTGTTCCTTGGATATGTAATTCATTTTTTAAATGCAGCCTCAGAGACTTGATGCAAGGAGATTGGACATAAATAGGCTAAAAAGTGGATTTGTTTTAAACGGAAGTGTGTTGAATGATTCCACTCAAGGTCTCTGTGTTTCTGTTGCGATGTCTACCTCCAACCCTGGGAATTGCAAAATGCACGTTGTCTGAACCGTAAGTCCTGAGACGTCCTCTAGGTCCCTCCTGGCTGTGGGGTGGAATTTCAGTTTCTCACCTTTGCTCCCTGCACGGAGGCACCTTGCTTCCCTGCTGGACGCTCAGAGCTGCCGGGAAAGGGGGAGAAAGTCGTCTTTCATGGAGATGAAGCCACCCCGATGGAAGGACCGTTCGTCCCAACACCTGAGCTGCCCGTGAGGTCTCTTCTGTTGCATTTGTGTGCACAGAACAGACTTATCAGGAATGGATGGGCTTGCCTCCTCTGTGGCAAGGATAAGTCCGGGGAGACGCTCCTTCAGGCCATTTTTGGGGCTCATGTGTGTTTTTTGCACAGACACACCCACTCCTCCAGGCCCACCACCTTCCCCGTGAGCAGCTGTCTGTGTGGACGTCCCCGGGAGGCGTCCCCTCCCCATCGCTTCCTGCCCACTGCCTGTTGCACCTCCTGACTCAGAGGGACAGGCCTCTGCTTTCGGGCTGGTCGAGGCACAGGTCTGAAACCTGACACACCACGGCTGGCGTCCTTCCAGTTCCGTGGTTGGGGTTTAGGGCAACCTGTTTCCTAATAAGGCCCAGATATAGGACGGCCAGCCATGACTTCCATTTCTGCAGATGCCGGATGCTCCGGCATCGCCCTCACAGTTGTAGTTAGGAAACGTTATTCTGCAAGCGAGGAAAAGTATGCAGTGTAGACCTGAGGGGACGGAAAGTGAGCCCACGTGCACTTCTGTGCTCGAGGCTGGCATGCATCCACTATGGACGGTGTGTTGTCCGCTCCGTGGCACGGAGGGGAGAAGCCATCGTGAATGGTTTGGGAGCATCCCCGCCCTCAGGACCCTCAAGAAGCATCCAGGCCATGTCTAGCTGGGGAGGGAAGCCCTTCCTTTGGAGGAACATCCACAGGCAGAGAAGCTACAAGAAGCCACATAAAGATGGTGGCCCTTCATTCATGGATGAGTTCATGGCACCCGAGCTCCTGGTTCAAACGTATAATTTCAGAAATGAGAACTTTGAGGGAAAGTCTAAAATTGTTTTATGAAAGCAATGTATACAGACGTGTAAAACAAAATGACAGAGGACACATGCAGATGAGACTCCATGGGGCTGTTTCGAGTGGAAAATTAATGAATTGGCAGGTGGGTTGGGAGATGTCATTTGGAGGAACAACATTTGCATTATTTTCTCTGTTTTTTTTTTTTTGTCTAAGGAAAAGGGAGTTGTCTTCAGGAATGCATTTTTGCTGGGTCGGGGCATCACAAATGGTCTGAACGGATGTCTTGGAGCTCAAAGGCATTTCTTATGGCCCAGTAAGTGTGGAAGTCAACACAAGAGCATGGAAAGAAGGTCCATTAATGGACTGAATTGTGTCTCCCAAAAAGATATGCTGGCAACCTGACCCCCAGAACCTGGGAACGGGATCTTATTAGGAAACAGGGTCTTTGCAGATGTGATTGAGTAAAGGATGGAGATGAGGGCGTCCTGGAGGAGGGTGGCCCTAAATCCAATGACAGTGTCCTCATCAGAGACAGAAGAGGAGACACAGACACAGAGGAGAAGCCACGTGGAGACGGAGGCAGAGATGGAGGGAGGCTCCCACCAGCCCAGGGATGCCTGGAGCCCCAGAAGCTGGAAGAGGCAGGAAGGACCCTCCCCTGGAGCCTCCACAGGGAGCACAGCCCTGCGACCCCTTCATCTCAGACGTCTGGTCTCCAGGACTGGGGGAGGGTGAATTCCTGTGGTTTAAGCCCCCCATGTTTGGGGTCATTGTCATGGCCGCCCCAGGACCCTCATCCAGGTGCACACAGACCAATCACACATTCCCCTTTAGCACTGAAATTGCATTCTTGTACAATTAGTGAATCATAGAAAGTTTGTTCCTGTCCCCAATCTGAAGCCGAGAGACACAATGTAACAGAACAGCTGCGTGGTTTTGAAGAAGTGATTTCACTCTGGTGGGCCACTTGTTTGCCAGACGTGTCTCTTGTCACTGTTTTAGGAGTTCCCAGTCCCTTGTTTCGGGGCTGGGGGTCTCCATCGTGCTTCCAGACGCCTCCTGCAAAAAGCACGGAGGAGCAGGACGAGCACGGCGACAGCTTAGCAGATGGTGGAGCCTCAGGGGTCTGGTCTTCTGTTCAGACAGAGACTGAAGGGTCTGCGTTGGGATATGGAGAAGAATGAGCCAAACATCCCACCAGAGTGAGGGCTGATTGGTGACTCAGTTCAGAAGATGAGAAGAAGGAGGTGAGGAAAGAGAAAGAGTTGTTATGTGTAGACAAGTGTCTGCATATGTGTGTGCATTTTCCCTGAAAAGGAATCACACTAAACACACAGTCATTCAAATTAATTTTGCCACTGAACTAGTCTCCCTGGACATATCTCCACCCCACCGCTCCTGGTCTACCAGATCCTTATTCTTGGCTGCGTAGTATTCCACATCACAAACAAATCACAAAGTTTAGCTCAATCCTCTCTGGATGGACACGAAGCTACTTCCAATATTTCAGCATGGCCACCAGAGCGCTGTCGACATCCTACTCCATCAGGTGTCTTGTCCCTGTGGACAAGCATGTGCAGAACGAGGAGCAGGGAGATGGCTGGATCACACAGCCCAGGCGCTGTAACTCTTGACATGTTTGTCCTCTGGGAAGGCTGTGCCGATGCACGCCCATGTCAACACTGTGGTAGAGGTCAAGTTCCCCAGATTCCTCGGGCATCACCGCTTATCAACCTGCACCGTCCCTGCTGGTCAGAAAAGCGAAAAGCGGTCTCTCAACTTGATGCTATTGTCTAAATTGTGTTTTTCTGACTTTGAGCTTCTCTTTCATGGTTTTAACAAACAGGTGTGGCTCATTTTTTTTTAAAACAGCTCTTATCTTTTGTTGCTTTTTTTGAGCTGATTTTTTTCTCCCTGAAAATGTAGGAATTCTTTGCATATTAAGAAAATTAACCCTTTCTTTGTATGTTTTGCAAATCCTTTTCCCACATGACCAACAGTCCTTTTATTTTGTTATGAAGGATTTTTTAATACAGAAGTATTGAATTTTTATGAAGCAAAATGTACCGATATTTTCCCATACGGCTGCTGGCTTTTGTGACATCTTGAGAAAGCCTTGAACTATTCATTTAATGATACAAAATTACTAAATTCGTATACATATTTACATATGTAAATTCTTATACATATTTGTATCATTTATGATATAAAAATTACTAAATTATTGTACATATTTACATATGTAAATTCTTATACATATTTGTATTATTTATGGCAACAAAAATGACCAAATTCTTATACATTATGTATACCTATGTATACGTACTAAATTTTTATACATATTCTTAAACTAAATTCTCATACATATTTTCTCTGTTTTTGCAGCCATATCCCATATCTTTCATTAACAGAGTAGGGCAACTTTATGTCCTATCTTCCTAATAGATGGGTCCACCATGTTATTTTTCTTCTTTTGTCAGAAGTGTGCTGGCTATGTTTGCGTGCTTGATTTCTCAAAGACCTTTAGAAAATTTTTTTTATGCCTCAAAAATTAATTTTACTGGGGTTATTGAGTTTATAAATTATTTTAGGGAAACTACGTATCATCTTGTTTTCTGAGAAGCAGACGTGTCTTTTTATTTCACGGCAACTTGCTTTCTGTGCCTCTAGCTCTCAGTGCATCTCTCCATTTCTTGCATCTGGAAAGTAGGAAGGTCTGGGCCGGCCTGGAATCTGCGGAGCAAGACTGCTCAGGTGGGCACAGGCGTGTCCGTGTGTAAAAGCCCCCGGTGGTCCCGTTACATGCTCAGGTTCCCACCTTCCCATCCTCTCCCCAGGCCGAGAGCCACGGGTTTGCACCACACCAAGAAATCACAAATCTTGAAACTACGGCCTTTGTATGTTCACTCCAGACTTGCATTTTGGACATAGGACGCCAGTGTTCTTGGAACGCACCCCGGCACTTGGAATTCCCTTCTCTTGAGCCTCCTTATAAGTTTACAGTTGATAACAGGGCAAATCAGCCTCCAAACGGTCAGGTCTACAAAGCCTCAAACTGCATAGGATGCACGCGCAAAGTGGCCTCAACAAATGGAAAAATCAGCTGTCATTTCTTTAGGGATCTTGTGAAAATAAAAGTCATCCACAAAGACCCCCAAAGCATCCTCGATTTTCAGGCCTTATGTCCATCATACCACAAGCTCTCAAGCTGGAGAATTGTTGAAAGGTAGAAAAAAACAGCATTCTCTAAATGTTATTTGCATCGGCGGCATCTTTCTTTTAGGACCCAAAAGACCCCGGATGGACAATTTTGGTTTGGGAGTATTCGTGTTACACACAGCGAAGTCTGTTTAAAACATTTCTTGGGCATTGCCTTGTTCTGTTGTGACGAAAAACCACCACACCTGAAAACACTTTACAAATAATGTTTAATTACACTTGTGGTTTTTTGTTTTAATAACGAAACAGATATACTCAACGAGAATGAGTAAAAATGAACATGGGGAGAAATTTTCATTTGAAACTTGAATGTACGTGTCTTTTCCCGTTATTTTATCACATCATTTATGTGGAGGAAGATCATTTAAAAGGAATTCTCTCTTTTTTTTTTTTTTCCTTTTCCTCAATGTCTAGCCACACCCCTTATGGAACAATGCATCTCCGTCTGCAGATTGGAAATATTAATTTACTCGTCTAAGCGTTCCTAAATTCTTATGCATCCTGGGTCCACTGGCAGGGAGAGAAAGATTGTAACAAATGGGTTACACGAGGCTGCAATATTTTTAGCTACTGTAACAAAATGTGCAACCATCTATGTAACCGATACAATGTAACAAATTTGGCAGAAGGGAAACGGGGTACGGTGCCTACGTTCACATAGGGTGTCGATGGGTCAAAGTCGAGAAGCTCAGACAGTCCGGGTGGCCCCTGCATCCTCAGCCTGCTCTCCCCCATCGTGGGTCGCTCACCTCTAATCAGAGCCCCCCCCGCCCGTCCCACCCTTTGGCAGCCGCTGAGGACCTGATTATCTATAAATTTATGGGGCTCCGCAACGCCCGGCCTTCCCCTCCCGATAATGTTTCCTGACACATTTCAAGAGACGCGGCTGATGTGCGAGGCATTATGTACGCGGGGCCGGCTGTACGCGGGCGATGAGCCGGTCCATCGGAGACCTCTGGCTGGAGAGAATCGCGCCAGGAAAGTGGTTTCCATGACAACGTGCCCCTCAGCTGTAGTTAGGCGAGGAAAAATAGTTTTATGATTATTTCAATGAAGTTTCTCTTTCTTTCTTTCTTTTTTTTTTTTGGCCTTTTTGTTTCCGAACTGTATGGCGTGGACTTTTCGTGGACTCATCTGTAAACGGAACCTATCTTTGCATACATATATATATACATAGACAAACACACATATGTATGAACCTGAAAATGCTGTCTGCAAATGCTTCACGGGTTGAGCATGAAGCCGGGATTGGGGAAAAGACGGATGTGGTCCTTTTAACGGAAGAGTCCAAACAGGATGAGGGTGTAGGTTGAAAAGGGAGGGGGTGTTTGCACCCCGAAGGCAGCATCTTCCCAGGCATCTTCGTCCTATTTCCCCGCTGGATTTAGGGGTCTCTAAGGGTGCCTCATGCCAAGCGGTCCCCAGACCCCTGCCCCCTCCCTGCCTTTCCACGGTGCTCTAGAAATGGGACAAAGACGCATCGGGTCTGTGTTAGGGAACCAGAGACAGCCCCATACGAGCCTTCATTGCCTCTCTCTTTCCTGAAGAGTCTGCTCGCTGGGGGGAAAAAAAAACCTGTCTGACACGAGTGTGAAATTCATTAGCGATGCTGTTCACCTGTAACAGCCGCAGTGGTGACAGGTAATTTTGAGGCTTGATTTTTTTTCTCCCAACCCCTCTGACTAGGGTCCTGGCGGTGCCTCCACATTTGTACCAGGCTGCAGATATTTTGAAAATGATCACTTGTTCGAAAACCGCTGGGCGCCGCTGAAATTGGGGCCGAGGGGGAGAAGGCTCCCGGGTCCCGACGGACTCTGTGGATCTGGGGGCTGGGAGGGCCGTTGGGAGCGTGTCCTCAGACTGGCCACCCCAGTTCCTGTGTCCTTCATCTGGGGGTGCAGGGATTCCTCAAAGAGAGAATGACTTTCTTTTTGCCAAAGAAATAATGTGCCCTCCACCCCTGCCCATCCCCATGGGTATCCTTAAAAACACTGACTGTTGCGTGTTTGCAGAATATTTAAATAGTTCCACTCAACGCTGGTAAGTGAAGTGGAGACACCGGCTGAACTGCTGTTGATGAGAAAGTGAATTTGTACAAATTTGGGCAAGTCTTTTGGCAGGATCAATCGGCATTCTTAAAAAGTTCTGGATTTGACACAGAAATTTCATATCTATGACTCTGCCCTAAAGAAAAATCTAAGGCACAGAACAGAGAGTCCAGGAAAAGACCCATTTGGGAATTTAGTCTCTGTTAAGTGAGCGCAGCATTGCTAATTGGCGGAGGAAAGTGAAGACTGATAAATGGTGCTGGCTTGATTATCCACTTATTTGTGTGTACGGGGAGGCGGGATTCAATTAAGACAGATCGCTCCTTCAAATCACACACAAAAATTCCCCAGTGGAAGATAAATCTTAATGTGGACAAACCCACATAGCTCCTTGAAGAGCATATTAGAGAATGTTTTCACAATTTTACAGGGAAAAACCCTGTCTTAGTGACCAAGAAGAGTGCCAGATTTGACTACAGAAAATAAGTTAAAGAAATCACAACAAACCACAGTGTAAACAAAATTAAAAAGACAGCAACACAGAGAGAAAACATTAGCATCGCCTAAAAGATAATAGCTTAATAACCATAATATATAAAGAGCATCCACAAAGCAATAAGAAAAAGCCAAACAACTTGATGGACAAGTAGGCAAAGGATGTCATTCATTTATTCCACAAATATTTTTTGAGCATCTACCATGTCCTGTGGGTCACAATATGGAGAAAATAGACAAATATCGCCACCAGCATGGAGTCTCCATAAAAAATAAATAAGCAACTTGTGTAATAGCAGGAGGTTACATCCTCTTGCTGCACGATGAGAAACAGAGGGAACAGAGCAAAGTCAGGGAAGTTTGAACTGTTACCAGGGAGGAAATGCACCAACAAACAAGAAAGAGATGCATTTTGCCTTTAACATTGGCAAAATGTAGAACGATTCCAAAATCCTGGGCTGGCACCGGTGGGGGGACTTTCATGCTCTGACGCTGCTAAACGGCCAAGTTGGGGAAGCCGAGAATGTGATCATCTACGAGATCGTAAGCTCGCCCGAGACATTGCCACCTGCATGTGGTTTACTGTGTGTCAGAATAAGCTCTTGTTTTCTTCTCTTTATATCTGCTTTTTAGCAAAAATGCATGCAGTCACGATAATAGCTGTGTCATCAGAGGTAGATACTACAGCCTCAGCTCTGAAGACAAAATGCACTGCTATATTTTTCATTTTCTGGCAGAGAACTTTCTGTAAACTGTTTCTGGTGGTTAAAAGCCCTTCTGTGCAGCATCATTTCATTTACGGTCACGTGTGCAGTGCCGTCCACCCCATTCCCCGTTATCGGCCCGAGAAAAGTCCATACTATAATATCTCCCCGACGCCAGCGCTGCCATCAACGCTGGGAGGATTGTCCACACTGATAAATTCAGTGACCCATCCATTGCAAATAGGATGACGCTTTTTAACTAGATTCGGAACCTTGCAAATATCTGGGACTCAGTTTCCTCTGCCAAGTGCGAAGGACGGTGCTTCTCTAGGATCCCATCTAGCTCTCAGATGGCTTCTGCACTTTAGTTTAAAGATGCCTTTTGCAAAAGCCAATTAGCAAATGCAGAATATGGTGAAATAAATATTATAAAACTGAAACTCCTCTCTTTTGCCAGTTCACATAGGAGCCGTGCACGGGCCGTGGAGACGGGTGCTTTAGGTGGACGTGAGGATAATGGTGAAAACTCCATACAAAGCTATTTTGTGTCCAAACTACAAAGATAACTAAAATTTTTTAAAAATATGCTGGGATTATATACAAAGATAAGAGTTCTTGGAATGTAAATGAATTCTTGGGGGTGAATTTTGGGGATCGGCCATTTTTTCGCCTGGACGTGTGTTGGTCGAAGGATCCTGGCTTTTGCTGTAAGATTTGAATTGCTTCTCCCTTTGGATTCTGTTTGTATTCTGGATCTTCCTGGTTTCAGTCCCTTTTCGGGGCTGATAAACCACGAAACAGGGAGCATTTCTCTCCTCTTGCACTTAGAAAAGTTGCCCACAATTGTTTTCTACGGATGGAGAAACAGGTGGACTATTTCTGGGAAGGCCGGAGATGCACTTTTCCTTGGAAGGAGCAATATTGATGATTTTCCTGAAAGATGCAATGGCTCTTCTGCCTCCTCTCAGAACCCTGGTCCCACGAGACAAAGATTAAGTTGCTTCATTTTCTTCTGAGAGAATTACCCGGACGCTCTCAAATCTAAAATGTGCGAGCTTTTTGGGGAAAAGGGCTGCCAATCGAACACTGGTCTCTCCCTCACCACCCTGACCCTCGAAGCCCATCTTAAGTTTCTCCAGTGACCCACATGCCTGAGTGGAAACTAGTTAATCGCCCTCAGTGGACACGATGCTTCCCGGGAATCACAGCTCACTGAGATTTCATTGGAATTGTAAACTCATCTAGCCGGCAGGATCTGCAACTCCCTGGAGAGCACAGGTCAAGAGAAATACACAAATTACAGAAAAACTCTGTTGTCGTTTCTCCGCGGTACAAGCTCAGAGAGACGGGTTTCCGAGGATTCCCTGACACGAGATAGCCTTTTGGCGGGTGTTTTATTCTGTAAAGCGTGCCGGGGAAAATATTCAGAAAGAGTTAAACACTGCAATAAGAAGGAGGCAAGGCGAGCAGCACGGGCCATTAAAACTCGAAACGCCGGAGGCAGTGGGTGCCCCGTTCCAGGACTCTGGACACCTTCTGTGGATCTGACAGAGCCCCGGTTCAATTACCTCCGGGGCAGAGGGTGAGCCATATTTCTGCAATTCTGCTGTTTTAATTGATAGGTAAAGCTTTGTTGGAGATGATAGAATAAGGCCAAATTTTCTTCACTGGAGTGCTTATCTTAATGCCCGGGATTTCTCTGTGTTCTCCGAAATTAAAAGGGGAAAGTCGCCATGGCAGGTGATTCTGTTGTACGAAATGTCCAGAATAGGCAAATCTATACAGACAGAAAGTGGATCAGGGGTCAAGTAGGACTGGGCAGGAATAGAGGGATGAGGGGTTTATTTTTGGGGTGATGAGAATGTTCCTAAAATTAACCATGATGATGGTCTGTGCAACTTGTGAATATGCTAAAATCCACACAACTGTACCCTTTAACTGGGTGAATTGTATGGTATGTGAACGATACCCCATAAACCTGTTTTAAAACGAGAGAGTGAAATACAAATAATAAACCTAAGCAATTTACCCATTTTTAAAAAGATGATATTAAAACTATGAGGACAAAGATGTAACAGAAGAAACAAGAAGTCTTGACTCTATTATCTTTAAAGTATTTTCATCAGAGTGCTGTGTTTCGTGTGGGGCGCACCGTGGGAATATGGTGGCTGCCGTGGGCCCCCAGTGGTTTTCAAAGCTCTTCGGGTATTTTGCAGGATGCCTGTTGCCGACAAGAGGGGTCTCCAACTATTATTTTCCTCTAAATGTGCTTCCCCCATTCCCACACCACGTCCACTCGCATTTTCTTATTAACGGCGTGGTATGAAATTTTAACTGCTGTCAGGGTAACTCACGGATGGACAGCATATCCAGATTTTGTTGTGGTTGGCTCTTTTTAAATCCTGATTATGACTGTTAACCTTTCCCTCCCAGTCTCCGTGGACTCACAGCCAGGTGCTGAGGAGAAATTCTCATCCTCCTTTCCTTCGGTTGGGGAAACCCATTGGAAGGGCCATTTGCCTTTGAAAGTGAGAAAGAGAGAATGGAGAATGGAGTTCCGCCTGAGAGGCTTGGCTGTTCTGTGATTGGAAAAAGTCATAAAGATTTCCTAGAATAAATTCCCAAAAGTTTCAGGTGGATGGACCTCTTATGTCCCACTCACCTGCTCAAAGGCAAGTCCAAGGTGGATGAGCACGTCCAGAATCTGGGAGAACGGTGAGTGTGTTTTCCAAGAAATAGCCTAAAAATGGATATTTTGCTGTTGGGACTGAACAAAGAAAGTAGAACTTTTGATAGAGGGAAAACTATGCAGAGTAGAAGAAAAGAGTGCATTTTCCTGACATTGGTTGCACGTGTCTTTTATTATTTGTACTTATTTGGTGGCTTACGGGCGAACGTGGGCCATATTGGGAGTTGTTGGCTGCCTTTGTACAAATATGATCAAGACATTCTTGGTTACCTGTGAATTCAAAAATTTTGGTCTTGGGTTTCAATATTACCAAGTCGTTGATAATTCTTGCCTATGTCAACCCTGATAATCGATTCTTATTGGGAATTTATCCCTAAATAAGTGTGTCTTTGCACTCACATTTTATTTTAAATCTATCCAGGTGATATGACTAAAGACAATGAAGGATGTGTCCCAGCTGAGGGGGATTAGGATTGAAAACCCCTAACCCTCTTAGAAGAACACTCAACGATGGAAGGAATTAGTGCACTGGGGATTCCTGTGGCAACTTATCTGACACGGCCAGTCCCAGAAATCCTTGTTGCAAAGATGGAATGGAGATGCTTGATTTCACAGTTGACATCTTTAGGTGCTGTTTTCGACGTTGATTCCCAAACATGGCTTCATAGCCTCGGAAGGATGCTGAGGCTGGCATGGAAATGTTGGTGCCAGCATCGGGTAGAAGACATACAATTTGCAAATATTGAGAAGAGTTTAAAGATATAATAGTAAGTATGAATATAAAACAACAATAATCTCACCATCTGTTCTGAGCTGAATTGTGTCCCCAGATTCATATGTTGGAGCCCTGACCCCCAGACCTCAGACTGTGACTCTATTTGGAGATGGGTCTTTACAGAGGTGATGAAGGTAACATGAGGTCCTGAGGGTGGGTCCTGATCCAACAGGACTGGTGTCTTTATGAGAAGAGGAGATGAGGACACAGACACGCACAGAGGGACGACCATGTGAGGACACAGGGAGAAGACGGGGTCTACACGCCAAGGAGAGAGGCCTGAGGAGGAACCAGCCCTGTGACACCTGGGTCTTGGACGATCAGCCTCCAGGATGGGGAGACCATAAATGTCCGTTGTTTAAGCTACCCAGTCTGAGTTACTTTATTATGGCAGCCCTAGGATATTAATACACTACCCCCAAGGTTGATCGGAAGGTCACTATGAGACTATGAATATTTTGACATTTTCCTCCAGTTTTCTTTTATAAAATGAGGATTGGTTCTGAGGTGGGAGACCTCACTCCCTGATCTATAGTCATGTTATCATCTAATTGGGACGAAGAACGTGGAAACGTTATTGCTCAGAAGGAAGGCGGTGACATGGTGCCCTGTAGAAGCATGCACAAGACTAGGGGAGGCTGAGAGGCTGGCCAGAAAACCAATAATCAATAAGAAAACCATAAGAAAAAACAATAAAATAAGAAAAACAGTAAAAATGATAATGTATTAAACAGTAATAATCACCATTTCAAAATGGTAGGGGTAAAGAAATTGATCGGGTCTTTCATTTAAAAAACTAATCAGAGGCTGGCCCAGTGGCATAGTGGTTAGGTTTGCGTGCTCCACTTCAGTGGGCTGGGGTTCATGGGTTCAGATCCCAGGTGCAGACCTGCACACTGCACATCAAGCCACGCTGTGGCGGTGACCCTCATACAAAATAGAGGAAGATGGGCACAGATGTTAGCTCAGCAACAATCCCCCTCAAGCAAAAAGAGAAAGATTGGCAACAGATGTTAGCTCAGGGCCAATCTTCCTCAGCAAAAAAAAAAAAAATAATCAAGATCCACTCTCAACACTTGAGAACTCTCATGTGATTAATTGAAACTCTCTCAAGTGATTGATTAAAAAGATGACAGCCGTCTATCAATTTATCCTGAAAGTTTCAATCTGGCTCAGCTTGTGCGATGCTTCAGGCTGGTGCAAAGACCAGATCAGCTGGAAGTTGCTCGTGAATGTGAAGTTAGAAGCAGAAAAACTAGAAAGTCTCAAAGATGACCTCTATCCATCCAACAGGATACGGATGCCCTTCCTTCAGGAAAACGACTTTTAACAACATGAAGAGGTGCTCACAGATTGTCAGGAAGGTTGCAAGAGCAAAGTCAGGGGTCCCGGTGAGTGTGATGGGCCCAGAGAGTTCAGGAAATTGGTGTCTTTATCACAACAGTCCCAGACCCACAAATCTGAAGCCTGGATGGCGGAACTCAGATCTAGTGGCCACCCTCACCACCACAGAGAGAAAATGGTCCTCAGGTTCTCTGTTAGTGTCCTGGGGTGGCTGTACCAAATGACCACAAACCAGGGGCTTAAAACCACAGGAATTCCCCCTCCCCCCCTCCTGGAGACCAGACGTCTGAGATGAAGGGGTCGCAGGGCCGCGCTCCCTCTGGAGGCTCCAGGGGAGGGTCCTTCCTGCCTCTTCCAGCTTCGGGGGCTCCAGGCGTCCCTGGGCTGGTGGCCGCCTCCCTCCATCTCTGCCTCCGTCTCCACGTGGCTTCTCCTCTGTGTCTGTGTCTCCTCTTCTGTCTCTGATGACGACACTGTCATTGGATCTAGGGCCAGGTCGTCCTTGTCCAGGACGACCTCATCTCCATCCTTCACTTAATCACATCTGCAAAGACTCTTTTTCTAAATAAGGTGAGAAATGCAGACTACAGGTGGACACATATTTGAGAAGCCACCATTCAACCCACTCCTGGCTCCATCTCTCCCAATCCCCAGGTGAGTTTGGTCCAGGACGCTGGCTTCACGTGAGTCTGAGCAATGTACTTTCCGGCTTTCCTCATCCTGCACAAGAGGAAATTCTGGAATGGGTGGAGACAGAAGCTCAGTGCCAGCAGACAGTGTCACTCCAGCACCCCAACCTGCTCCTATTTTGTCACCAGACTCATCTTCGGTCTGGAGGTGAAGAGGATGGAGGCTTAGAGTGCTGGGTTAAACTCCCACACTTTCCACTCTCCTGTGGGTGACCAAGGACTTGGTGTCTCCAAGCTGAGTCTTGGTTACCTCCTCTGTAAAATGGAGATGATAATGGCACCAACTTCATAAGGTGACAATGAGGATTAAATGGACTACTGCAGAGAAGAGGTTGGCATATCACCGGGTCATGACAGGTGCCGGATAAAAGACACATTATTCCAAATTACAATGGTGATGATAAATCCATTGTGCAGGCTCAGGTCTTTGAGGAGCATTCTGTGCCTCTTGATTAGATTGGAAGATTTTGATAGATCTTGGTTCCTTTGGTGACACAGAGGTGAGAGAAGCCTCCTTGGGGGTGAAACTCATCTTTGAGCCTCCAGTATCAGGTTAAGTGTCCTGCTTCCAAGGTCATCGAAGCCACAAGTACAGGTAAGAGTGTTCTGGACCACAGTGGAGGTCCACACAGACCTTCTCAACACATCCATCCACATGGTCTTATGTAGTTTAGTGAGTGGCTGCTTCTGTGAGCTCCAGCTGGATCCCAACCTCGCTCCCGATGGGTTTCATAGGAGTTGGGTTGTCACTTCTGTGACAAAGTTAAAGGACGCCCCCATCTCTCATTCCATCTCTCTCTCTCTCTCTTTCTCTCCTTCTTCCCTTGCTCTTGGGAAAGCAAGTTGCCATGTTGTAAGCTGTCCCATGGAGAAGCCCACGTGGCAAGGAGCTGATACCTCTGTCCAATGTCATGTGAGTGACTTTGAAAGTGTACCCTTCCCCTGTTGAACCTTCAGATAGGACCATGGCCCCTGCTGATACTGTGGTTGCAACCTATGAGAGATCCTGAGCCAGAGGCACCCAGCCAAGGCACACCTGAATTCCAGCCCCATAGAAACTGTGAGACAACAAATGTGTGTGTAAGACACTAAGTTTTGGGGTCACTTCTTACATAATAATAGGGGATGAATACGATTCTTTTGGAAGCTGCTTTCTATCTCCATCACCACCGTCACTCCACAAACTGTTCTTCGAGCATTGCTCACGTGCTGTAGGGTGTTGGTCAACTGAACCTCGTGCCCTGTGTTGGCCACTGCACGGCCAGCAGCCCCAAGTATTCGAGACTTCTCCTCTGCCTCCCCGCTCTACACTGTTGATGGCCTTCTTGGTCTAGACCAGTGGATTTGTGCTGTAGACCCTAACGATACTTCTCATGCTGGAACAGTGCCTCTGTGCACAGCGTGTTGATGGTTCTCCTTTGGGGCTCATCTCCAGAACCTCCTCCGCCTGGGTGTTGTTGCCTCAAGGGCTGTTATGGACTGAATTGTGTGTCCGCCAAAATTCATATGTGGAAGCCCTGCCACCCATTGGGATGGTATGAGGAGGTAGGACCTTTGGGAGGGGATTGCGATTAGATGAGGTCATGAGGGAGGGCCCCATGATGGGATTATTGTCCTTATAAGAAGAGGAAGAGACCAGAGCTCTCTCTTTCTCTTTCCACTGTGTGAAGACACACCAAGGAGTTGGCCATCTGCAAGCCGGGAAGAGATCCCTCACCAGGAGGTGAATCAGCCGGCACCTTGATCTGGGACATCCAGCCTAAAGAACTGTGAGAAATACGTTTCTGTTGTTTATAAGCCACATAGTCTTGGGTATTTTGTTACGATAACCCAAGTTGACCAAGACAAGGGCTCAGGCTGGGCGAATGCTAAAACCTGTGTTAGTTTGCTAGGACACCCACGGATGACACCAATGGAAATGTATCGTCTCGTGGTTCTGGAGACCAGAAGTCCGAGATCAAGGTGTGGGCAGGGTTGGTTCCATATGGAGGCTCTGAGGGAGCGTCTCTTCCACGCCTCTCTCCTGGATTTTGGCATTTGCTGGCAATCCGTGGTGTTCCTTGGCTTATAGACACATTGCCACGATCCCCTTCTTCATATTGGTGGCCTTCTCCCTGTGGGCACCATCCGTAAGAACAGAGACATCGTCTTTATTTTTGAAAACTCCCGTCTATGCACTTGCCCGGAAGTTGTTGTTTTGAGCCCAATCTTCTGTGCCTTTGGGCAGCAAGCATCCCCGCCACTTGGAAGGGAGCCCTGTCTTGCTTTTCGAATTCTTCCCATGTGGCCACACAGACCCCTGGTGTCCTGCAAAGCTCTCGTAATGTTGTCAGCCCCACAGCATCTTCCTTCCCACAGCAAGGCAAGGAAGAACAGTACAGAAAGGTGGCTCACGTTGTTAGGAAAGGAATCCCACCCTTTGGCCTTAGTGGCAAACATTTTCCTGGGTCCTCATGAGAACCCCCCAAAATACCCAAGAGGAGGCCCTTCAGACCCTCCTCCTCTCTCTCTTTGTTCAAGTCCCACCTTTCCAGGAGAGACTACAGGTGAGTTTCGAGACTGTCAACCCATCCTGTCACCTACAGCCTGTGATCTCTGATTTCCTTTAATTTGGGTAAATGGGTATTGGCTGAGGGTCAGCATAGATTTTTCCGTTATTTAAATAACGTTTCACCTGATCTCCCCGGCATCATTAAATTCTTCGACTGTCAGGTGGAATGGTTCAAAAACCCAAGACAACAAGAGCCATTGGTGCCCTGCTTGAAGCTGTGTCTCTTTCTCGCCCGTCCATCACCCCAGAAATGTTTGGGGTGTCAGCCCAGGGAGGCTCTGAACTCAATCTCACGCAAATGGATTTTAAATTTTACAGATGTTTCCAGCACTGAAAGGAACCAGGGCATGTAACCGAGAGGGGAAAAAAAAATGACAAATTAAGGATCCTCTCTATTTTCGTCTCATTTACAATATTTTTCCCCAGAGGTTGTAGGCTGGTTAAATTTAACTAGTTTTAAGGCAGCCGTGTCTGCAGGCACTGGTCTTTGCTGCTCATTCCTGCGAGCGCCCGGTTCTGCATCTTTTAGAGACTGATAACAGGGTGGATGCAGTTTCTTCTGCTGGGACTCGATGCTGGTTCTTTGCATGTTTTGGGGGGACCTCGGTCCTGAATGCTGGGGTATTCTGTGCACACACCTGGTCAGCTGGACCCATCCAGAAGGTCAGCCTGCACAGGGGCCGCCGTGCAGGGCCCTGTCCTAAGAGTCCAGCCCCTTATTAATGGATAAAGTAGCCTTGTCCGAGCTACACTCACATCCAGGACCTGGAAGTTCCCTCCGCGGTCCACCCACCAATCCCAGGGAGCTGACAATCGCCTAATTAATAACATGAAGTTAGAAGAGCAATTCACCCTTACAAAGAAGCCAGAGCACAGGATGCCAGGGTCCCGGGGACTTGCTGGGAGGCCCAACAGATGAACTGACACTGGGGAGGGGACGTGCACAGCAGCCGGGAGAGCCCCTGAAAGCCACTTCTAGACAAAACCTTGAATCCTGCAGGCACGAGCCTGGGTGCTTATCTGAGGGCAGATGTTCAAATTCATAGAGGAAGTCAGGTCTCTATGTATTTACACACATTTTTATCTACAAATGTTTAAAAAGCAAGTTTGCAAGCAATTTTTAAAATGTGCACACCCTCAGGCACCTCCCTTGGATGGAAGTTTCTTCTGTTTTAGTTCCCATGTACTTTTAAGAGCCTCCAGTAAAGACCCAATGTCCTTGTTCTGATGCATCCTTGGCTTTTCTGGGAGGCAC
Organism: Ceratotherium simum simum; assembly: GCF_057802395.1. Taxonomy (NCBI): domain Eukaryota; kingdom Metazoa; phylum Chordata; class Mammalia; order Perissodactyla; family Rhinocerotidae; genus Ceratotherium; species Ceratotherium simum. The sequence continues at coordinate 440,568 of NC_141941.1, forward strand.
ACAGCCGCTGTCCGTCTGGAGGAATTACATGCAAAGGGGTCTGTGTTCACGAACTCTGGGGCTGTTCCCCACGTCCCCAGGGACCCAAGGATGTGTCCCCTTAAAGAGAATTTTCAAATACTCACTTAACGTGTCACGATCTTTTTTTGTTTCACTGATCATGAGTTTTAATGTTTTCTCTTAAAGGGAAATGTGCAGAAGATTCCAGGGTACGGTGTGACGGGCGCACAAACTGTGTAATAAAGTGTGCGTGTCTTTGTGCACAAACTTACACTAACTAGTCATTTGCATGTTTCACAGATGACGCTTGGACAATTTTTCTTTTATACGTGGAGACTCGAGTGGAATTAGAAAGGCTTCTAAAATACACCCTCGATTCGGCCTCTGATAAGGCAAACCACCTGATGGTATGTGAACAGCTCAGAGCTTGGGGAAATGGTCTTGCAACGCTCAAGTGAAATATTTGCAGAAACTCCTTAGTCGACAGGATGCCTGAAGATAATCATCCTCGGGGCTGAATTATATGATGCTCTCTCTGCAGTTCTTTCTGGGTCCCAAGAAGGCTGCTGTTTTGGAAGCCAAGAGCCTCCTTGCATCTCCACTTTCTGAGCCCTGGGGGAAACACCCCACAACCGGCTTTAGGAAGTTCCTTTCTTTCTGGCGACTCCTTTCTCCGAGTCTGTCCCCGTTTGCAGGCCTCTGAAAGTCAAGAAACTGCTGTTGATCCAGACAAGCTTGATTTATGGCTGAGGACAGCCGTCAGCATCCCGCACAATTGAGAAGCACCTTATCGCCCCGTGCATCATGCGATGAACGGGGAGCATTTATGTCATGCAAGTGCCACCGTTTTCTCCATCCGTAGCTGTCACCGTGCGTGTTGCCAAGCTGTACGGGAAATACGTCGGGACCACACGACGTCTGCCAGAGTCACGAAATGAAGGGGAAAAATTAGAGCAATTATCCGTCCTAACGAGCCCACAGCCCTTGTGTTGTCATTCACGAGGTACATAATTCAGAGCCCGAGTTTTCTGCCTGTGGCATTTTTTTAAACAGGATTTCATATGCAAACAAAAATAGATTCCTCTTAAAAATGATTGTTTTGGAGGTTTTCTGTGTGGGAGGCAGGAGAAAGGAGGTTTACAAATAAGGGGGTGGAGAAGACACAGGGTTTTGACTTTCTCTGCTTCAGAGTCTAGTTGCTTTTCTTCCAGAATTCTCCGATGCAGTTTATTCACGGAAAACTGTGGTTTTGCAAGGAGCTAGCCCGGGATGTTCCTGGGCTCTAAGAGCTTCCGGGAAACACAGGGCTGTTTTCTAAGGAGTAGGAGGTCATAGTGTGGGCAGACAGACGCATCTCTCTGCTCTTCGCTGCTGCCTGTCCTGATGTGGGCATCCCAGAGGATCTTTCTTATTCCCACAGCCCGCTCTCATGCCCGCTAGCCCACCCAGGAGGCTGGCACTGTGCACTCCTGGAAGCCAGGGAGGGGGAGGCGGATCTGCATTCCAGGCTTGATTCCATCTCTCCAGGGTGCGTCTCTCTGGCTCGAAGTACTTAACTGGCAAGAGCTTCCTTTTTCTCTTCTGTAAAGTGAGGATAATTATATAGACCCTTTGGGGTTGTTCTGAGGAATTGAGGTAATGTATATAAAGCTCCGAGGAGTGTGCCCGAGACAGAGGATGTGCTCGAGAAGCCATGAGTACTGTGACTTCTGGTTATAAGAAGAAGCATGCACTATGTTCCCGGGTAGGGTGTGTGCAAAGATGAGGCTCTGTGGAGGAGGTTGGGGCCTCCTCAGGGGACATTTGGTGCTGGCTGGAGACTGTTGCTGTCACCATTGGGGAGGGGGCTACAGGCACCATTGGGGAGGGGGCTACTCCACCTAAATTGGAGACCAGGAATGCTGCTTGACATCCTACAGTGCACAGGACGGCCTGCCATTGCTCCAGACTGGATGTGAATAATGCCTTTGCATGACAGACTCTATCATATCTATCGATCTATCATCTTTCTATCTATCTATGTATCATCTATCTATCTATCTGTCTATCTATCTATCCATCTGTCCATCATGTATCTATTATCTATCTATCTATCTATCTATCTATCTATCTATCTATCTATCTATCTATCTCTATCTCATCTATCTACGTATTATCTATCTATCGGTTTGTCTATCTATCTATTATCTATCTCTCTATCTTTCTATCTATCATCTATCTATCTATCTATCTATCTATCTATCTATCTATCTATCTACATATTATCTATCTATCGGTCTATCTATCTAACTATATCATCTATCTATCTATTATCTATCTATCTATCTATCTATCTATCTATCTATCTATCACCTATCTCTTCATAGATCCATCTGCCTGCCCAAACATCCACCAACCTGTCCATCCATCATCTCTCTCTCTCAATCTTTCCCTATTTCTCAAAGTGGTTCAAAACTGGGGATGAATTTGCCCTTCCCCAGGGGGAAGTGGCAATGTGTGAAGACATTCTTGGTTGTCACAATTGGTGGGCAGGGAGTGGGTGCTCCTGGCATCTAGCGGGTGGAGACCGGGGATGCTGCAAACATTCCACAATGCACAGAACAGCCGCAAGCCACAGAATGATCTGGCTCCGAAAGTCAACAGTGCCGAGCTCGAGAAACCCGGGGTAGCCTAGTGGTGACTTAAGTAGACACACTGAGAACGTAAGTAGAACCACTAGCGTGTTGTGGTTCTTTCTGTCAGGAAAGGGCGTCTAGATGGAAGGGAAGAGCTGGTGGTGCAGAAGAAACAACCTGAGACGGACTCTCCCTCCATCAATAAAATGTAGTTGTTAGCATCGCCGAGGTGGTCCATCTGGTCCCTGAGATAGGGCTTACCGAAGATCCCAAACTTTTCAACTCAGCTAGAACACAAAGCAATTTCAAGGAATCCGGAAACGGTGGTAGAAAAACACACGGGGCTCTTTCTCCCAGAACATGAAGAGATTTGATTTGAGGGATGGTTCTGTGAACAGGGTAAGTTGAGAGTTCATGGAAACTCACAAGTTCTCAGATGCTTCCGGTCCAGCAGACCACCTCAAGTGGCTCCCTAGTGTCCCTCAGCTGCTCAGCTGCTCTGCTGAGCACAGACGATGACCTTCAGGGTGGCTTTCTGGTGGATTTAAAAATAGGAAAAGGCTCGGGGCCAACCCTGTGTGTCCAAAGCACCTGTTGCTTGTAGCATGAGCTGTTTTTGACTTGGTTACGTCATCAATCAAGGGGCAAAATCAGGGTGGTTGTGTGGACCAGTAGCAGAAAGGATAGTAAGGATCCTTTTGTAAATAAAGAGTTACACTCAAGGTGTATTCTTTCTCATCCAGACCCCCAGAATTGCATCCATTTCCACATATTATAACCTGAAATGTCAACGAGTCATAGAGGGTGTCTATCGGGATCGCTGACTCTCGCCTCCCGTGTGTGTAGATGGGGGCGTCTGCTCCCCTCAAGGTCGCATATGGCTTCAGGACCAGTCTTCCTTTTTCCTCCAAAAGAGAAAAAAATCATTCCTGCCTCTCTTGTCTGAAGTTTATGCAACCTGCACACTTTTCCTCTGGCAATACTTGGTGTTTAATTTGCGTGGAAAGAGGATGCTTTTGAGCTGAGGCCTCTGGGGTGGATGAGATCGTAACAGGTGTCAGAAGAGGATCTGCAAGATGGTCTGCCGGTGTTGGGAACGCGAGAAGAGATAATGTGAGGCTGGTAAAAGGTCTTCAGAACTTTGGATATGAGAGGGGAAAGAAGAATTGGAAAAAATGTATAGCTGAAACCCATTTTTTCCCGTCCTTTTGCACACTCTTGCACAAACTTCCCTGGAGCTCACAGAAGGAATCCCAGGCATGTTAGAAGGGTTTGATTCAGGAAATCCCCTTGTTTTCCTGCATCTATTAAGATATTCATAGACTTTTGTCCTTTATTAATATGTGGATTGCACTGTTGACGTTCGAATGTTGACACAACCTTGCATTTCTGGGATAAACTCCTCTTGGTGATACTATGTTATCCTTTTAATACAGATATATTTTGGGTTCAATTTGCTAATATTTTGTGAATGATTTCTACATCTGTGTTCCTGGCCGGTACTGGTCTCTAATTTTTTCTATTTATATCTTTGGTTTTGGTATCAGATAATGTGAGCCTCATAGAATGACTTGAGAAGTGTTCCCTCCATCATTATTGCTGAAAGAGTTTGTGAAGGATGGTCATTTTTCCTCAGACATGTGCTGGAATCCCCTAGGCAGTCTGGAGATTTCTTGGTCGTCAGGCTATTAATTACAATCCCAATTTCTTTAGTGTATATAGGATTCTTCATGTTTTCCATTTTTTCTTGTGTTAGCTTTGGTAATTTATGTCTTTCAACGAATGTGTTTCATCTTAGTTGTTGAGTTCACTAGTGTAAAGTTTTTGATAATATTCCCTCGTTATCGTTTGAATGTGGATCTAGAACTTTCCTCCTTCCTAAATTGCTTTCTTGCAGAACCTTTCTCTCTTGGTTTCTCTCTGACCTTGCAGACCATTCCCTCTTGGCTTCTTTTGCTCTGCTACGTCCTGACTTCCCTCCCATCCTATGGATAGAGTGACCCAGGGTTGGTTGATGGACCTCTCCTCTTCTCTACCCACATCTATGGCTCCAGCCCAATGGCTTCCCCCAAGCGATTCCCAAATGAATGGACTATGTCTAGCTGTGGTCTCTTCCTGAGCCCAGACTCATCAATCCAACTGACCACTCAGCATCTCAGAGGTCCAGCAGATATTACAAATGACACAAACCCAAAACAGGCAACAGCAGACCCGCCCCCAAAACTTCCCTCCCCATTCCCGCCATTTTGGAAAATGATGTCCATTCTTCTCTTTCTTCCATGCCTCCCCTACAACGTATAAGTGAGTCTGCTTAGTTCTACCTCCAGAACACATTCCAAACTCGTCTGAGTCCCACCACCTCACCTGCTCCCGACGTCTCTGTGCCACCATCATGTCGCACCAGGGACATCAGCAGTCACATCCTGGCTGGTGGTCCCCCTACCTCCATCCCGTCTCCCCTCACATCTACTCTCCGTGCAGCAAACTGATGGGGGTGGTTGAAACACAACCCAGAGCTCCCACCCCAAATCCTCCATGGCTCTCCTCCTGCTCAGTCAAGTCCAAAGCCCACACCTTGTAAGACCCTTTGCAGCTGGCTCTCCGGCCTGGTATTCTCTCCTTGCCCATTCTGCTCAGCCCTTCCTGCTCGTTCTCAATGTGACAGATTTATGTCACAGCCTCCCATCTCTGTCCTTCTTTCCTCTGCTGGAATGACCCTTCCCCACATTGTCTCATCACCTGCTCCCTCACGTCTTCAAGTTTCTGCTCCCAATGTCACCTTCCCTGACTCCTCTCTCTAATTAGTTCCTCCAGCCTTATCCGTCTCTGATTCCCAGCTTTCGGTATGTCTCTGCACGTGAAATTATATCCAGTTTTTAAACTCACATATCTGTTTATTGTCTGTGTTCTTGCACAATTCGTGAGATGCAGGAGAAAGGGGAATGCATCTAATCGACCTCATTGACCATGTTCGATGCTCAGATAAATGCATCTATCCATTTTCTCTGCGGCTGTCACAAATGATCACCCATGTCATGGCTTCACGCAGCACCCATTTATTATCTCATGGTTGTGTTGGGTCAGAAGTCCAGGCACAACGTGGGTGGGTCATCTGTGTCCTCTGCTCAGGCCCTCCCAAGGCCAAAATCAAGGAGCCCAAGAATTCGTTTCCAAGCTCATTCAGGTTGTTGGCTAAATTCAGTTCCTTTGGGTTATGGAACTGAAGTCTCGTTTCCCAGCTGGCTGCTGGTCAGGGCAGGTCTTTTCTTTTCAGGGTGCACCCACATTCCTTGTCATGTCTCACATGGGGCCCTTTCCAGCAATGGCTAGTCGGTTGCATCCCTCTCATGCCTGGAATCTCTCTGACTTCTCCTTCTGCCTTATCACTCTGACTCCAGCCAGAGAATGTTCTCTGCTTTTTAGGTATTAAAATTAGATTGGGCCCACCTGCATAATCCAGGATCATCTCCCAATTTCAAGGTTGGAAACCTTAGTGACACCTGCAAAGTCCCTTCTGCCTTATGGAGACACACTCACAGGGGCCAGGGATGAAGGTGTGGACACCTCTGCCTACCACAGTGCCTGATAAGTACCTGGGACAACTCGAGGAATCTATGAAAAGGGTCATTTCATCGAAGGCTTGGTCCAGCAGGCAGCCCTGAAGCAGCCAGGGGTAGTGGTCCGTTGGAAGCTGCCACCTGCCCTCTCCAGACGGATTTCTCCTCCGCTCCGGGAGATGGGATCATTCTAATCCACATAAGCCCAGTAAGAGAGGAAGGGTCTTACTTGTGCCACGGTAGAGAGCGCACAATGGAAACCAGCATGGTGTCCGGATAACTGACTCCCCCTCCATCCCCGGGTTGTCTCCTGCAAAGAGCTAAGGGGTGGCCGTGGGCCCATGTGGGTGTCCATTGATCTCGTCCTGAGCAGGGAGACAGCCCTGGCCTCGGAGCCCGGGTCTTTCTTTCACGGGCTGTTCTCATGGCACCTGGTGGGGGGGCCCTAACTGCCCCACCTCCTCTCCCGACCTGTATGCACACAGAACGGCCTCTCCGATGCCAGGAAGACAGAGTCCCGGAATCTCGCCAACAGGAGGGACCTCAGGTGATGGCATCCAGCCTGGCTGAGCTGTGAAGCCACAGAGACCTGGGGTCTAGACAGGTGCCCCAAATCACCCCTGGGCTCCCGCCCTTGGGAGTCCTTCCTCACTTCCTTTTTAATCCTCTCACACACCCCAGACGTCCCAGGAAGCACAGGGCATTTCAGAATTGGTGTGGGGGCTTTTTCTTGGCCATGTTCCTCCAGGCTCTGAATCTCTTTGCCTCATCTGAAATCTCCTCCCTCCCACCTTCAGAGGACAGCTTAAGGAGGAGGAGGAAGCCCAGGTAGGCAGGAGCTAGCCTCAAGAGATGTCTCGGGAAGTCAGCTGTGCAGGGTCCTGCCTTGGGGGCCAGAGACCCCCCACAGAGGTGGGCGAATGAATGAATGAAGTGAATCCAGAGCATTGCCCTTTCCTGCCAAGGAGGGAAGGCCGGGCTCCTCACATACCCTAAGCCTTCCTGCCTGGGCGGAGTCGCCACGGTCAGTTAGGGGTCCAGCTGCCCATTCACTCAGGCCCCAGGTCACCCAGCCTGTGGGACACAGCTGGACTGGAGCCCAGGCCTGCACGTGTCCAAATGGCCCGGTGGCTTCCTCTGCCCAAGGGGCGAAGTCCTGTGTCTGCCCTCATCCTGGACAGGACAGCGACCCCTCCCTCTGGCCCCCTCCGGCCTGCCCGCGCTGACCCTGGTGGGGAGGACGCGCTCCTTTCTTCCTCCCAGATGCGCGCCCCCGTGCCCCTGTGCGCGCCCCCCCCCCCCCCCCCGTACGCGGCCCCCTCTTCCCCGTGCGCGCAGGCGCTGGAGGCAGGAGTGGGGGTGGTGCTGAGCGCCGAGGTGGGCTCCTGGCGGGTGTCCAGCGGGTCGAGCTCAGCCCTCTCGCCCCAAGCTTCGCCTCAGGCCAGGAGGCTGCGCTGCGGGTGGAAAGGCCTTGGCTCTAGCCGGGCGCGTCCCTCCCCCCTCGCCCCAGGGCCCCTCCTCCGCAGTCTGGCCCGGCCTGTGCCTCCGCTCCCCAATTAGCCAAGCCGCGGCCGGACCCTCCAGCCCCCTAAATCTCTGCCCCTCCCGCTCTGGCCTCGAGACACCCTCCCCCGGCTTCCCCGCGATGGGACCCGGCCGCGCAGAGCGGGGTTAGGGGAGGAGGGGGCACAACCTTGGCCCCCCACACGCGATCCTGGGCGGTCAGCGCAGGCGCCTCATTAGCGGGGTGGGGTGAGTGGGCCCTGGAGAGAGGCAGCTTGCAAGACCCTCCCCACCAAGGCCCGAATGAGTGATAAGCACCACCCGTCCGGGGATGGGCGACCCGTGGGTGGTGGACCGCGGACTGGGAAAGCAAGCGGGTCCAGATGTCTGACAGTGAACTAGGGGGGCCAGTGTGTGTGTGGGAAGAACAGGCCGTGACCCCCAGGGGCTCCAGTCCTGGCGTGCCCGGGAGGTCGCTCAGAGACGCCAGGGGAGCGGGGGCTTCCGGGGTGGGTATGTTGGGCTCCAAGCAGTCTTGAGGGGGGCCCAGCGCCCCGACGCTCATGCGTCCGGACGGGCTGTCTTTCTGGAATGTGCCGTTGGCACATAAACTTGGGCCTGCTTCCCGAGGGGAAGTTCTGTTCCAGGGCAGCCTCTGGAAGTTGAGAATTGCGGGGGTTGTGGGGAGGGGGAGGTTTCTTCTGCACAAATTGGCCAATTAATTAATGTCTGCCTCCTACAGGGTGGAAGTTCCTTTCCTGGAATATTTTTCTAGAGGCATCGTATGTGGAAGTCAAAGGCGAATGGGGAACACTCCACAGGAGCGCAGAGGCTGCCCCGAGTCCCGGTTCCACCCGCGTAGCGGTTAGCCTTCCTTGGAGTGGGGGGCGATCGAAGTTTGTTGAAACAACCCCCTGCAAACTTTAGGCAGGTGGACGTGGTCCGGGAGCCGCCGGGAGACTTGTACGCGGGCGCTGAGCACGCAGAGAGATGCGTCATGTCCCCAGGCGCCCGGGGACGCTGGCCGGAGCCGAAGGGAGGCAGCGCGGGCCCGGGTCCAGTATGGCCCGCGGGGACAGCGCCCTGTGCGGGCCGCTTGCGCCGCGGGAGGCCTGGGACAACGGTCCTCACCACGCCCAGCGGGTGCGAGTCGCTTTCTGCCGCAGCTTCCGGCCCAGGGGCCGCTGTCTCCTAAAGAAAGGTCTGCTCCCTGGCTGTGGGCGTCACAGAGATTCGTTCCTTTCGTCTGCATTTTGAAATTGGAGAGAAGAGGCAAGAGATTTTTGAGGCGGTTTTGGAGCGAGCTGCATCCAAAGACCTCGGTGACTCATGCGTAAAATGGGGAGGCCAATCCGGGGTGGGGGGCGCGGGAGAGGAGAAGACATGACTCTCTCTGTCCCTGCCCTCTGCTGAGGCCCTGTGCCAGAAACGAGAGTGAAGATCAAAATACACTCCTCTGATTTATTCCTCGGAACATTAATTACCGCAGAAAAGGCCCCTGCGAGCGCTTAATGTATTCGCGGCGAAGGAGAGCCGCCCATTGTTTGCTTAAGGTGGTCTCCGGAAAACGACCCTCTTTGGATGTTCTTCGTGGTAAAGTGCTTTGCTCCCTGAAAAAATAATGTTTTTCTTCAATAAAACATAAAGGTCTCGTGATTAAATCTTAAAGGAAAGAGTTTTAATGTCCACCATATGTTGCAAAGTACTAGTGCCAGGAAAAAAAAAAAGAGAGAAAATTCCACAGAAGGCAAACAGCATTCCCTCCTATGAAATGTATTGTTAAAAATGCATTTTTGCATCGAGGGCTATTTTAGAAAGCCCCCCACATAAATCCTGGGATTTGTAGGCAAAGTGAGACGAAATAATAATAATAGTAATAATAAAAAAACCCCACATTTTCTGGGCAGGCCCTTGAAAGCAGAGGCAGCCCACCTTCTAGAGAGAAGAGGGAGTAGACCCTGCCCCATCTCGCCCTTTATGAGTATTATAGATGTCAGATTTGTCGGCGGGATCAATGTGGTCCATTCACGGGCTGGATTAAGAGAGCCCGCTGTAATGAAAATCTATTAGCCTCGCATTTGAAACATGGATGTTTGGGTCAATCAATAAACAGCATAGGAGGGAACGCAAATGCAGGTTTCTAAATTTAAAAGGGGGAGGAAGAAAAAAAAAAAAGGAGCCCGTGTATGAAACGCGTTAAGACTTCTGTAAAACCCTGCACCTCGGGATCGATACTGATAAATGTTTAATGGGAGGGGAGGGGTTGGTTGTTGTTAAAAAGGCTCGCTCTTGGGCGAAAACCATTAACACCCCCTCCAGTCTTCTTATTAATAGAAATTGTCTTTTGAATTACGTGCTGAGGACATGGGCCCAGCCTGAAGGGGCATTCCTGGAAAGATGCTTCCTCCATTACATGGGGACCCAGTATGACCCTTGGGGGCCTGAGTTGACAGGTGGTGGGGACGAGCTCTGGGCCAGTGGCTTCCACCAGAAGGCTACAAATGGTACTCTGCAATTAAGAGCTGGGGGCATGAAATTTGATTTAAAGTAAATACATTTGGATCAGGAGGAGCCTGGTTTGTACTGGGCTAAAAGTGAGAAATCTGAGCCCTACCTTTTAGGAATTAAATAAGCCAAATATTAAATATTTGAATATTCATTGCTTCCTTTCCCTTGGCTTTGAAGAGAGACAGAGAGAGAGAGGGAGCCATTAGCAGCAGAGTCCGTTCATTAAAATTTACCTAATGCACCTACAGAAAGTCAGATTATTTTATAAAATAAAAAACATCAATGTGCATTTCCTCAGGCCATCCTAAGTCGGCCCCTGGGGTCCGTCTCCCACCCGGCGTGCCCCAGAAAAGGCTGGTTGGGACGTGGGACCGGTGGTTGCCAGCGTCCACCGTGTCCACAGCCTCTCTTACTGGCTTTCCTGGGCACTCGGGCTGGACCGGAGGGCCTGGACATCCACATTTAACGAGTGTGCCTTCCAGACGGAGGTCCCTGAGTGCAGACAACAGCCAAGAAGTCTTCTCGTGAATTTCTTTTCTGCATCTGGGGAAAGGACAGAGGAGAGGAGAAACCCCATTGCTGCCAGCACCACACGGCCCTGCCCGCTCTGAGGCCTCCAGCCAGCAGGACGTGGTGGGGTGTGTGTGTGTGTGGGGGGGGTGCCTTTCTGCTGATCCTGATCGGTGTGTCCGAGCTTTCTAGCTCAGCCTGGGTCCCGAGAGGCGAGCTGGGAGCCTGCCGGGCTGGCCCGAAGGACTCCAGCTGGGGTAGACTTGGGGTGGGGGGCATAGCCTGCAGATCTGGTCTCCCTGCTGGTGAGGATGCTCAATTTTCCCCAGAGCTGGAACACTGGTGTGCACAGGCCAGCGATGGGGCCACTTGGGCAACACAGACATCAGTGTGCCCCCAAGGTCCAGCAGCCAACCGTTGTGTTAAAAAGACCCTCCAGCCTCCTCCCCAGCTCGGGACCCTTTCTTTGTCCCGAGTAGGAGCTCTCTTGGTATTTTTATTCGGCTTAATTGCATTTGTCTCTGTGTCCCTTCCCAGTTGGACCATAAACTGGGGGGAGCTGGTCAGGTCTCCAGGTCTTGGGCAGCCAGTGTCCACCTGGGGTTTCTGGACAACGGGGCCCTCGGTGATGCCCAGATGTGAATCCAGGACCATCGTGAGCTCCTGGGTGTGTGCCCAGCATTTGGTGACCTATCAAAGTTGGAACGTCCCTTTTCTTCCAGAAACTAGATCCCCTCTTTTGCTCTCTCCCCCATGCCCCCTCCCCATCCGGCATTTTTAGGAGCGAGCTATGCTTTCATTTCTATCCACAAACTTTCCCCAAATCCATTTTCTCTTTAAGACTTGGCAAAATGCATTGGAGGCAGGAAAGCATCCTCGTTCTCACAAGACGTGTCCAGATTTTAAAACGCTGTCCCCCCTCCTTCTCGCTGGGGGACACGGCTGCAGGAGCTGGAACAAGCGCCCCTTATATGGAGGCCCCCCCGGCCAGCCTGGGAGAGTCCCTGCCGCCCCCCCCCCCTTGCGGGAAATGTCAACGTAACATTTCATAAAGTGTCCCCACCTTTCAGCTCTTGAATTAGCAGAACCATATGGTAGAAAAAGTCCTTGCCCTAAGCAAACTGCTGTAATAGAAGGCATTTGGTGTCTCTGTCTTGAAAGGGGAGTTAAGAAGTCTTGTGCACCCCCGGCCAGGGAGGGGAGGGCATCCAAGGGACACACACTCCTGGTTCTCAAAAGTCACTTTTTGTTCATTGCCAAGAGAAAGTTTGAATTTGTAAAAACGGGATCCATTTCCTTAGCCAGCAATTCTTAGAAAAGATGAGGCTTTGGAGATGGAGGAAAGATGCTGGTGGATGCACTCCATCTCTTTTAGGATGTGGGTTATTTCAAAACCGTTCATCTACTTCGGCCGTCAAAATTGGGGGCCGCAGTAGAAGGGGAGGCCTTCATTCTCTCTCAGGCTTAAGGGTCTTGGATATTGAGAGTTCCCATCTGGTGCCAGCTGGGAGGTTCCTGGAGATGGCCAGACTCTGCTCTGGGCAGTGGGCAGTGTTCCCTCTTGGGCAGGGGGTGGGGTCCAAGGTCTGAGGTGGAGGGCAGCCCTGCATGGGGGTCTGGGCTGGGAGCCTGGGAAGGAACCTCAGGCCTAGCAGGCCCTAGATGACCCCCAGGGAAGGCCGGGTTCCTGGGGTTGTAGGGAAGGCCCGGGAAGGTGTCAGGAGGGGAGGGAGGGCAGCAGCTTGGGAGTGAACCTGGGGACATGCCCTCACCACTAGAGGCTGTAGGAGCAGTGAGTTGGAGAGGAAGTGAGGAGAGGAAAAGTTACCCCATCTCTGGGGACCCAGGACTGTTGCTCAGGCCCAGAGTCCCCTCCCCCGCAGACCTGCTGTCTCTCTCTCTCTTCCCCCAACCCTCGCTCCTCTCCGCCCATCATTCTGCTGTCTCCTGCAAGGAGTGCGTTCAGCTGCCGGCGGGGGTCCCCAGATCCAACTGGGGCGAAAGATGTGCCCCGTGGGGTGTCAGGGGTGGGGATGAGGCTCTGCCCCGGCCAGAACCGTCAACTCCGGGGCCGCCACGCGCCCGCACCCCGCGCGCCCTGCGCACCCGGCTGGCTCGGGGCGCGCGCCCCTGGCGTCTCCCCCGCCGACCCGCGAGGCCGCTGCGTGCATAATGCATGAGGGGCTATTTGTAATTCTGTGTGATATCTGCGAGCCTCCGCTTTGATTAGAGGGCCGCCTTGACAAAGACCTGTTTGTCAAGTTGCATTGCTTGTTCGCCTTTCGCTTTTGAAGTCCGGGGGAAGCTGGCGACCCCCAAATCCCCCAGCGCCGCACGCGGGGCAGAGCTGCCTGGGATCGCGCGGAGAAGCTCCCGGAGGAGGAAGGATGGAGGGCAGAGAGGAGAGGAGGAGAAATGGGGGGGGAGAGAGGGAGAGAGGGAGGGAGGGAGGGAAAGAAAGAAGGAGAGAGGAGGGAGGGAGGAAGGGAGTGAAGAGGGGAGAGAGAAGGTGGGAAGGAGAGGGCGAGGGAGGAGGGAGGGAGAGAAGGAAGGAAGGGGGAAAGAAGGAAGGGAGGAGAACAGGGGAGTAGAGAAGAGGGAAAGAACTGGGCTGTTTCAACTCTGGTGCCCTCCTCCTCTCCCCCCTGCCTCTCGGGCTGACACCCCCTCCCGGCAGGTCGAGCCCCCCCCCCCCGAACCCCACTCTGGCCCCGCGGATTCTGGAGAAATCGTTCACTTTCCTGCCGGCTGAAGGAGACAGCCGTCCGTCTCCGCCCCTCCGGCGCCCGCGCTGGACCGAACGCTGGGTACCGCCGAGGGTGGCCCCCATCCCAGAGTTCGATTCACGAGCGCTTCAGACTTAAGAAAACGCAAAACCAACTCCTCCACAACCCACAACACCCCCTATCCCACTCCCCCAAAAGCCTTGTCCCCACTCCAGCGGGGGCAGGGGGAGACGAGGAGAGATCCCAGAAAAAAGAGGGGGAAGGAGAAAAGTCAACTTTATTTGCAGACGGAATGTTGCAGATAAGATGATACGTTTGGCTTCCGGGATTGTAAAATGCATTTCGCGTCGTAATGGAGAAAAGCGGCTCCTCATGAGCACACTGGACAGGGGAGAGCGGGAAGGAGCTAGTCAGGAAAACCGTGGCACAGCCAAAAAAAATATATGTGTTTTCCCCCAAATAAATATCCCAGCCACCAGGTTGACAGCATGGCTGTAAAGAACGCTGCACAGGTCCGGCAGAGCGGAATCTGACGCGTGCCCAAAGGGCCGCTGTTTACCAACCAGTTCTCCCAGTGAGCCGCGGGTTTCTGCGCGGCTGGACCCCCGCGCGCTCCGGATGGTCGTGGCCCCGCAGCATCCCGGTTCCCGGCCTCTGGGGCGCCGGCGCTCCGAGCTCTGCGAGCCGTCTCTCCCAGCTGCCGCTGCGGAGGCTCCGGGGCCCGTGTTCTGGGCGCCTTCCTCTTACAGTGGGGGACCTCCTGCTGTGTGCCAAACAGGCCGCGCGCACCCGCTGTGCCCGCTCGCTCCGCGGGTCCAGCCGGCGATCCAACCGCATCTCCAAGTTGGAGTCAATTTTCCTCCGCAATGGCGCGTCCCCGCAGCCCGGGTCCCCTCGGTCTCTGCGCACTGGCGCGCCCTGGACTCGTCCTGCCAAGATCCATTCCAGGCGCGGGGCGGTGCTCCTCCCGGAGCCCGCCGGCGGGGACCTCCTTACGATCCCTAAACTCCTCCTCGAGTTTCGTTTCCGCCAGCCATTGAGGGAATGCGGATACCTGTTTGGGGCGCTGGCGCCTGCGCCCGCCCGCCCGCGCGCGCGCGCGCGCTCTCCCTCTCCCTTCCCAAATCTGATCTTTACCTCTCCACGCCGAGGTGCACAGACGCCCAACAGTGATGAAATGAAAAGAAAGCCAATTGCCGGACTGGAGGTGGGGGAGAGATAGCGTCTCTGCGTGCGCCCGCCGCCGAGCCGGGAGCCGTAATTGCTGCAGACAGCGAGCGCTGGGGGTTGGGCGGAGGTAGCCGTGTATAAATAGTGAGATCTCAAATTGAAGGCATAAATAACAGCAGGAGGGACCTACCCTCACACGGACCGTCCTCTCCGCGCGGGGAGGCGTGCGGACCGCAGCCCCGCTCCCAGCCAGTCCCGCCTGAGCCCCGCGGACCCCAGCAGCCCCGGGCAGCCATGGAAGAGCTCACGGCTTTTGTATCCAAATCTTTTGACCAGAAAAGCAAGGAGAGCGGCGGCGGCGGCGGCGGCGGCGGCGGCGGCAAGAAGGATTCGATCACGTACAGGGAAGTTTTGGAGAGCGGACTGGCGCGCTCCCGGGAGCTGGGGAGCTCGGAATCCAGCCTTCAGGATATTACGGAGGGCAGCGGCCACTGTCCGGTACATTTGTTTAAGGACCACGTGGACAGCGAGAAGGACAAACTGAAGGAGTTCGGCACCGGGAGGACCTCGGAAGGTAAGCTCTCGGGGCACAGGCTGCGGGCCCCTCCTGGGGTCGGCGTGTCCTGGCCCCGGAGCCTGCCCGCTGCCTGCCCCTCGCTCCGCGCGCGCAGAGGCCCCGGGAGCCGACGATCGCTCTCAGGACGACCCCTAACTCTGAATTTCCAGCCACTGCCCGGATGGAAAGGCCTCGGGAATCCATTGCCAGCCTTTTCGTAGGAAACCGAGGAAGAGGCGAAGCGAGGAGACAGGGAGAGAGGAAGGCAGGGGAGCCGAGGATGGACAGGGGCTGCGGCCGCACGCGGCCGCGGACTCGCTTCCCGGGGCGTTGGCACCGGGCGCAGCGGCGGGAACTCTCCTGGGTTGGGGTCGATCGGGAGGGACGTGCCTGGAACCCCGGGTCGGCTGGAGAGCTGCTGGGTGCGCGCGGGTCTCCCTTCCAGTCTGTCTTATACCTCTTCCCACGCGCGCCGAGGAGAGAACCACACGCCTCTCCCAGCGCCCACCGCCCTGCCGGCTTCCCCAGCTAGAAATGGGCCGCGCTGAGGACGCGCGGGCCGGTGGTCCGGGAGGTGACGCGCGCAGGGGCCTCTTCCGCCTCTGAACCTCTCCAAGCTGTTTCCTCTCAGGGAAAACTTTCCCCCTTGAACCTTGAGACTTGATCTTGGCTGACGCGGGCCTGTAAATTAAAACCACTCCCGTGCCCGCAGGTGGCCAGGGTCTGGACGTGGCGAGAAGGCCCGGGGAAGTTGGTGGGCACGCGCACCCGGCCGCCCTACGCCAGGCTGCTCAGAGTGCAGCCGGCCCCGCTCCGGGGAGACCGCGTCCCGGAGCCTCTTTTCTGCAACCTCCGCGGAGGTTCGCCCTGTTTTGGAAACCGGGGCAAAAGGCAGGTTTGGAAGGGCTCCCCCAGCTAGGCAGGGGTGGTCCCAAGCGGGGGATCTCTGTACAAACAGGGCAACTGACAGCAATAAATCAGAGGGATAAAATTGGCTAGATTTCTCAGGGGGCACCCTTTGAAACGGCTGTGATGTCTATTTTTCATTACAAAGAGAGGAAAGCGAAAGGCTGGCCGTTTCTCTCCAAGGGTCCTGTTGCAATGATTGTCAGCCTGGAGAGAGGTTTGGCAGTCTCCCCAAGAGATGGTTTTGTCCAGGGAAGCCCACGAGCCCGGCTCTTCTGGCCCCTACACTTTGGTGCCAGAGTGTTGGCCGAAACGGCCTTGAAGCCATACGGAGGACCCAACCATCCTTCTGAGGCCTTGACCTCGTGCAAGCCGAAAGCTGGCGGAGGCTTAGACATAAGCCCCTGACCACTGGCAGAGCGGGCAGCCCAGGCCGGCCTGTCTTACCTCGGCGTTTGCCCCTTGGTGGGGCCTCACGCACCTGGCTCTATAATTTGTACAAAGAGAGTTTGCTTTGACGGAGCTGTGGCCGTCGGCTGGTGCTACTTCAGGCCTATGTTCCATTGCAGAGGTTTGCAGCGTCCAGCAGCTGACCTCCGGGGCCCTTGACCGTTTCCTAGGGGCTGAGCCCTCTCCTTCCTCCTGCGCCTCTCACCCTGGACACCCAAGGTGGTTGAACCCCAGAGGAGAGTGAAGTACAGTTGAGGGCTTTAGAAAGCTAGAGGCAGATAAGCCCAGCCCAGAGGCAAAGGAGGAAGGAGGGGAGTTGTATCCACAGCTGCACCTTCCCCCTCGGCTGGGTGTGCAGAGCCCCCGGGGAGGGCTGAGCCCCAGGGCGGCATTTGCAGGATGGGAGCAAACTGGAGGTGTGGGAGACCCTCAGGCTCCCATTGAAACCCGGAGGGTCGTGGGCGCCGGGCAGCCTGTCCCGCTGAGCCGAGCCTGGGAGCCTGCGGATCTCGCAAAGCCTGCCGAGGGTTCTTAAGGATTTTGAAGGCCAGCTTTGCAGCTGGGGACGGTCCCTGGGGTTCAGACTTGAGACATGGGGAGGAGGAAGGAAGAGGGGGCTGCATCTGGGAAAGGATTTACTGTTGGGAAGAAATAGGGTGTTCCTGGAGACGCATTCTTTTCAGCGAGAAAAGAGGATTTAAAATGTAAGTTGGGGATAAGTGCCCAGAGCCCAGGGGCCTCAAGGGGGGACTTTGGGGCAGACTCAGGATTTGGCTACTGGTGTCCAGCTCAGAGACTATGGCGGTGGGGGCCAGGCTGTCAGGATTTTCTCCTGCCCCTCAGATATTTTAGGTCTTCCTCCTTTGCAAGTTTCTGGGTTTACTACTAAGAGGCTGTCACAGCTGCTTTCTGACTGTTTCGAAAGTGGTGGGACCCCAGGAATTTGGAACGAGTCTCCAGCCTCTTCTTGACACTGAGGAGACAGCTAATTGGGGCAGAAAGGTGCTCTTTGCCTGTGCCCAGCCGGCCCCACGATGGGAAGAAAAAGCACAGGGTAACAGAATTCGTGGAGGTCCAGTTCCTACCAGCCACGGGGTCTGGATTCCTTTTATTTTAAATCTCTGAGCTTGGTGACAGGCTGCGTTTTCTGGAGGTGGGAAGGAGCGGTGTTCAGGTTAGAATCTCCTAAATGGTGATCTTATACTGCCCGGTGTTCAGCCCGGTCCTCCTCCCGCAGCAAACACACACGCGCTCATAATGTTTGGATGGAAGAAAGTGCCTCTCTTGGCGCCCTGGCGGGGCGCGTGCCCCAACGCGAGTGAATGTGTGAAAGAGAGAGCGCGACAAACGGGGAAACCGAGGGCCTGTGTCTCTGGGTGTTCCCTCGGGCGCCCTGGTGCGCGTTAAGATACGGCTTTGCTGTCTTGGTCAGAAAGGGACCAGCGCGGGGTCGCGCGCCCAGCTCACGGCGTCCGGAGGGAGGCTCCGGCCCGGCTGGCGCGGCCCTGTCCCGCTGCGCGGCAGCTCAGGGCAGCGGCTCTCCCGGGCCTGGACCCCAGCCTGGCCTGGGCCCGCCCCGCCGGGGACCCGACACTTGGGCGATTCCACGTTAGCTTCTTTGAGTTAAAAATAATATTTAACATCCCACTCCCTTTCAAAAAAACAGGTTAGGCTATGTCAATATGTCAACAGACACGAAGTGGAAAATTGAGCAAACTCTTCTGTTCCAAGATTAGGCCAAGAAACACCGCGCCGCCTATGCCCGAGTTGTTACCAAAGAGCGTGTCTTCCCCTGGAGTTAGTTACATCGACTCGACGCAGGCTTTGCGTCAGGGCGCATTGGCGGCGGAGGCCCCCTTCCACCTCATGCACACACTTGGGTTTGCACCAAGTCCCCGCGCAATAACGCCCACGCGGGCCGCCTCGCTCGGGCGCAGGCCCCGCGGGCCCTGGGGAGGCGGGAGCTGGCGGAGGGGCTCGGGGAGCCCCGGGCGGCGACTCCGAGTCTCAGCGCTGTGCCCTCGGCCCCCACCCCCGCAGGTATTTACGACTGCAAGGACAAGCGCGAGGACGTGAAGTCGGAGGACGAGGACGGGCAGACCAAACTGAAGCAGCGACGTAGCCGCACCAACTTCACGCTGGAGCAGCTGAACGAGCTGGAGCGCCTGTTCGACGAGACGCACTACCCGGACGCCTTCATGCGCGAGGAGCTCAGCCAGCGCCTGGGGCTCTCGGAGGCACGCGTGCAGGTAGGACGCGTGCCCGTCCCCGCCACAGGGCCGCCGAGCCCTTCTAGGAGCGCGGGGAGACTGGGGGGCGCGCTGGAATCAGGCCTGTTGGAGATGCCCGGGGGCCTCGAGTGTCTGGGCGCACGGTTCGCACGAAGGGCACGTGCCCTTCCGGCTCACCTTCCACCTCCAAGCTGTCATGAATTTGGATCACTCTTTTCCTTTTCTTTCAAGGTTTCGCTTCTCATCCCCACACCCCTCCTCAATTTCCCCCCTCCTAGCTAGCCCCCTCCCTCCACTCCAGGGAGGGGAGGCGAGGGGCGAGGGCAGGGGGAGCCTCGCACGCTGGGCATCTTGATGAGCGCGGCTCCTGCCCGCGCGGGGCCGGATTAGCCCGGGCGCGGGGGGCTCGGGGCGGGGCGGGGGAGCGGGCGCATGAATTGGTGATGCCCCATCTGGCGAGCCGCCCTCTGCGGGGACCCTGGGCGTGCGCAGCACGTGCGCGGAGGGGACGCTCCGACAGGCCTTTCTCTCGCATTGCAACCGTTAAGTTCAACGTATTAATTTATTTATGGGGCAGGCTGGCGGACATTCGCTCCTGTGTCGCTTCCTCGGGGTCCCGCAGACCCCGCCGCCTGGGAGGTCGGGCCTGGAAGCTCGGCCTTGGTTCTCACGGATCTGAGCAGGACAGCAGGGCGGCGGAGACTAGAGAGAGCCCAGAATCCCCGGGCTCTGGGGACTGGTTTTAAATAAATGGAACTAATATTGCCAACCGGAGAGGGGGCCGTGAATGACGAGGGCTACGAAGAGGCCGGTTTCTCATTGGTTGTAGGGTCCACGTATTCAAACACGGCTCTCCCAGGATTTTATTGATGAAACGAAAATACACGTGTGTTTTACAAAAATTTTTAACTTGGAAAAAATATCTATTTTTGCTCCTAAGCCCGTTCCGTCTTTCCGTGTCGCTGCAGTCACAAGGCTGACTTGGGACAAAATGCAACAGTCCTGGGGTATTTCCAGCTCTTCTCCGCCCCGCAGAGGAGGGGGGAACAGGGTCTGGGACCCTCTGCCCGGGCGAGTCCCTCTGGGCATCTGTGGCCGCAGCAGCGAGGCGAGGAGGCCGGCCTCCGAGGGTGGCTTTCCCGCTGGCTTCCCTTCTCTGGGAAGATGGATTGGGCTGCGCCATATAAATTAATGAAAAGATTGAACTTTCGCTGAAGGGGACATCAACTTTTATGTCACCACGCAGTGTCTTTCTGCCCGGGATCTGTAATATCTCCCAGGCCTTGATGTACTGTTTCTATAAAAATAAATTACTTGTAATTTAATTCCACACTATTTCTTTCACTAGTCTATTACTGAAGAGCACCTTTGCGGGAGGAACTGGGGTTGGCAGAAGATTGGTTCCCGGGTGTCTGCCCATCTTGCGAGGGCCCTAAAATAAAAAGGGGGGAGAAGCCGGCGGCTATCGATCCGGAGGCGAATTAAAATTTAACGACTGTAAATAATAATAGAAATAAACATGAGAAGAGAGTAGCAGAAATAATTTTCCACCGGCCACAGGGCAAGGAGTCGCCTGACAGAGAGCAGAGGGCAGAAAGCGCTCATAAAAATCAATTAGTGGTAACATGTCCGTGGTCCTGCGGTGTCACCAGGGCTGGTGGAGGGAGAAACAGGGGGCCAGAAAGAACTAGATTTTAATCCTGTCTCCAAATTGTTTGGCAATCCATTTCGGGACAGCCCGTCCCGTGTTGTTAGAGGATAGAGTTTCAGTTGAGTGTGGAAATTTGCTGTAAATAAATTGAGGATCCTATGGAAGCTGGTCCTTATTAACCTTTTATTTTTAGTATCGTCCTGGAAGCTCATAGCACCCAGCTGTCAGGGTTATAATCGAAAGTTATGAGACCACGGTGAGGAGCAGGCGGTAATTTAATTACAACAAATATCTTTGGGTTTATGGCGCAGAGCTAAATTAAATGTCATTATTCACTGTCTGTAATGGAAATCAGAAGGAAATCAGATTACGGCGTTTGTGAAAGAAATCGGTGCCCGGTCCTTAATGAAGAAATGACTGTCTAAACCAGTGTACTGCGCTTTAGTTAGCATATTCGGGACTAATTGAAACTGACCGCAAATCACCCCAAGACTGATTTACGATCGCTTAACGCGCCGGCTAATTCATCACTTTTATTCTTCATAATCTTATTTTTTTCCCTCCCCCCCGCGCAGAAGGGAAAGTGAGCTCGGCTTTCCAGATGTAAATAGGATTCTGGGTTTGAAAAATGCCCTTCCAGGGGGCAGAATTGGCTCGCACGCGGGCGCGCGTGCGTCAGGCTCTGCTCTCCAGAGGACTGGGGAGCGGACCCCAAGGAGACGGGGGCTCCCAGGACGGGTCCTAAAGGGGCCCAGTCCCACCCACGATGGGGGAGGGGTGTCGGACAGAGGGGGTGCGGGAGGAGGAAGAATGTGAGGCAAGCTTTGGAAATGGAAGAAAGATTTGAGAATTCCAGCTTGGAGGCGGTGGCAAGGCGGGTGAACAGTTTTGGAATTACTTTTCAGGGGAACAGGATTAAACTTTTTCCAGGCTCCCTGCTGCCTGGCGGGATGAGCTTTCGAATGTTCTGGAAAGCCAATTGCTACAGGCCGGCGGACGGCTCAGCTCGTGGGTTGAAAGCTGCCTCTTAAAAGTTCAGGTTTCTTAGAGTCCCGGCTGCTGCCAACCTCCCCGGGTTTGCTGAGGTTTCTCCGCGCGGGTGGGGGTCCCGGGAGCCCCCAGGCCCTGCGCTTGGAGCGGCGGGCCCTGAGCGCACGGTGTCCCCGAGCTCCCCGCGCAGAATGGCTGAGGGAAGGCTTTCTTAGGGAGGATTATTCCTCCTGGTTGGTGACGGTCATCGCGGCTATAGGGCCCTGGAGCATGGAAGGAGAGGTGCCCGAGACAGACAGTTAGGGAAAATTAAGTGACCGAGAACATGGAGAGAGGGGGGCTCCACATTTCTTCAGCCCTGGTGTTCAAGGACCAGGGCTGTGCGGCAGGGTGGGGTGTGATCCTGGGGATCGAGGTGGGGGGCTTTGGGAGGGGCAATTTTGCACCCAAATCTTGGTGTCAGTCCTATGAAGCTAGCAGGGTTGGGCCTGAATCCCAGCGCCCTTTCTCGCCCAACCTCTTGACACGGCGCCCCCAAATTGGATGTCCTTAGAGAGGCCGAGCGCCCACAGTGCAAACCTTGAGTTATTGGGGTGCGCCCGGTGTTCATGGATCGAGGAAGCTCACGACTCTGTAATATTAACTGAGACCCTCCAGGCTTCCAAGGAGGGCGCGGAGGACATGGAATTTTCTGGACTTAGGGCGCCCCCAGCTTCATTGGGAAGGAGGCCGGATTCGGAGCTCTTTATCCAAACGTGCGCCTCCCTTCCTTGGCCGTGAAAGTCCTAAAGTGGGAGGTCAGGTTCTCCCAGGGGCTGGCAGGGTGGAGGGGGGCAGGCCCACACACGGAGTGATGGAAAGTTCTGGAGGCCACCTCCGCCATCGCAGCACCTAATTCTTCACTTTAAATATGTGGATGTTGAGGGTCCTGTGTCACCTCGGGGGCCGGGAAGGGCCGAGGAGTGAGTGACAGGTCCCAGCTCCTGGTAGCTAGTTATGCGGGTCTGGGGTGTGTGGGGGAGGGGAAGAAAGCGAGAACGGGGGCAGGAAGGAGCTCTACCGGGCCGGGGTCCCTCCCGCCGCCGCGCCCGAAGCGCCTGGAGCAGGAGCGCACCACCGAGCGTGGAGAGGGTGCGGAGGGAGCCCTCGCCCTGTGGCTCACCAGGCTGCGCATGTCTCTCTCTGCTCCGTCCCCAGGTTTGGTTCCAGAACCGGAGAGCGAAATGCCGCAAACAAGAAAACCAGATGCATAAAGGTGGGTGCGGGGGGCGGGGGGAGAAGGGGGGGGCGCAGGCCGAGGCCCCCGAGGGGCTGCGTTCATGGATCCTGTCTCTCCTTGCAGGCGTGATCTTGGGCACGGCCAGCCACCTGGACGCGTGTAGGGTGGCGCCGTACGTGAACATGGGCGCCCTGCGGATGCCTTTCCAACAGGTAGCTCGTTTTTCTTCCTTCTGAACCGCGCGGGGGCCGCGCCTCCCCCACCTCCGCGGCTCCTCCCGCCCCCGCGGAAGAAAGGAAGCCGTTTTTACAAGGGCGCATTTATAGACCCGCTGGCACGTATTAAATTCACGCTGTAAAACTCCCGAGTCACCTTTGGGAGGGCCAGGACAGAAACCCAAGCACGATTTTACAAATTCCTAGGGAAAAAATATCCCACCCACCCACGAACCAACCACCCGCTCGCCGCCTGGAGCCTGGTTGCGTGCGTGTGTGTGTGTGTGTGTGAGGGGGGGATGCTAGCTCTTCCAACCCCTTCCCCTGCTGTGCCGAGGGCTAGGGGTGCCTGCGCCCCGCCTGGGTCTGGGCCTCGCCCGCACCTCAGAGTTGGGGGCATCTGGCCCAGCTCCGAGCAGAGTCGCGAGGGCCCAGCGCGCGGGGTGCCCCACGTGGACGTTGAGTCAGAAAACAGCCGCGAGGTCCAAGTGTCCCAATAGGACCAGCGTGGGAGAGATGGGGGGAGGTGCGTGGATGGAGGCCCAGGGCCCCCCAGGGCGAGAGCGCAGGGCCCAAGTGCGCCCTGCTTCGCACCAGTGCCGGAAGGGGCCCCAGTGTGGGGGGTGGGAGCGCATAAGTTGGCAGGGCAGGGGTGCCCTGGGCAGAGTGGAAGTGTGGACACCACACAGTTTTGCTCCAAGGCGTAGACCCGGGTTTCTGTTTGGACCGATGTTTGCTGGAGGGCGGGAGGTCCGGTCGGTCTGGCCCCGGCCTCGCGGCTCAGCTAGGGTGTCGGGCGTGGGGGACATAAATAGACACGTGGGGGCTCAGCTGGGGCTCGAGCTCAGATGCTTGGGCATCTCAAACTCAGATGCCCAAGGCGGGAAGGGCGTCCAGGGCGGCCGGTGCGCGGGGGAGGGGTCTGCACCCCCCTCTCGCTTCGACCCCACACCCCCCCTGCGCCTGGGACATTCCACTCCTTGCAACATCTTCCCCAGGGCAGGGCGGCCCGTCCACATCACAGGATCTGCTCCCACGACGTGGGAGGCGGGTGAGCCATTAGACCCCGCTGAAATTGGGCCGTGGGAGCCCGAAGATTTGGTTGTGTCCCGCGCGGATTCGGGGACTCGGCGTCCCTGGGAGGACGTGTGTGGGGAGACCCCAGCGAAAGTCCAGACCCTGAGTTGGGGGCGTGTCAGAGGGTTAGAGAACCTGGGGCTCTGGTGAGAACGGGGTGTTTGCTGTGGACACCTCGGTATTCGCGAGCACATGGGGTGGGCGTCGCTGGGGGGGTGGGCGTGGACACAGCTCCAAGTCCCTGGGCGCGAGGACAGAGGGGTGGTGCTCCCCGGGGGGGTGGCGTAGGGGTCATGTCTCCACGGAGGAGGAGACGCCCTTGGGGTCCGTCGGGGCGGCAAAGCCCCGTCTGCGCGGCGTCCTAACTGTGCCGGCTCTGCCTCCGCAGGTCCAGGCGCAGCTGCAGCTGGAAGGCGTGGCCCACGCACACCCGCACCTGCACCCGCACCTGGCGGCGCACGCGCCCTACCTGATGTTCCCGCCGCCGCCCTTCGGGCTGCCGATCGCGTCGCTGGCGGAGTCAGCTTCTGCCGCCGCCGTCGTGGCCGCGGCCGCCAAGAGCAACAGCAAAAACTCCAGCATCGCCGACCTGCGGCTGAAGGCGCGCAAGCACGCCGAGGCCTTGGGGCTCTGACCCGCCGCCCGGCCCCGCGCCCCGTCCCGCCACCCCGCGCGCGCGCTGCGTCCTGCACTCGACCCCTCCGCGCCCCCACGGCCGCACAGACGCCCCGGAGCGAGGGCGCAGGTCCTGGCGCAGCGGCTTCCCCGGGGGCCCACGGCAGGCCTGGGGAGGGGACCTGCCGGACCGCACGACCCCGCCAGACGCCCGCAGAAACTGTACGGAAGAGAGAGCAGGCGACGGTCTGACTACCCACCCCAGCCCTTCGCCACCGTGTCCGTGCGTCCTGGGACCCCGCGCCACGTGGAGCCCCGCGCGCACGCGCGCGCGCACCGCATCTTCCTCCGCTGCGGGCGTCTCTCCCCTGTGCATGCGGCCTCCTACACATCTTTCCAAGATTAGAGTCTGTTAAAGAAAAGCTGTGGGGCTGGTCTCCGCTGAAGATGCCGATTCTTGATTGCCAACGGTTTTATTCACTGCCATGAACTTGCTTTCGTCCGAGGAGCTGCAGGACCCGTGTGGATTTCGGCGTGGACTTCCTCGCCTCCCAGGCAGGGGCCGTGTTCTCCTCGCCTGCCCCCGCCCGCGAAGGCAGCAATAAGGAAACGCATCTGACGACTTCGCCAAGGTGGTGGTGGTGGTGGGGGGACGGGAAACCTGAATCTCCCACGTTGTGACCGTTCTGGGGACCTGTCTTATGGGCACGGTGTTCATGCACATGGTTGGCCCCAAGGCAGCACCTTGTGCCATAGAACGGGCGACTTTATAACTTTCCCAGGATTTGATTCCCGAGTTGATATTTTTTGCTGTTTTGCAGAATTCAGACGCAAATGACTTGCATAGAGACACAGGGGGGCGCGTGCGTGCGTGGTTTTAAGGTAAATACTGATGCAGCATTAACTCTAGTGAAATGCAATTAAGTGCAGTAAAGTGCAATACTGTATATATTATTATAGATTTAAAAAAAGAAAAATTAGCCGTGCACTCTTGACCGGTCAGCTTCGGACTTCTAAGGGCATTACCTCGTCTTGCATGCTGCGGGGCCTGGCCGGCTGAGGCCCATCGCCAAAACGACCGGGGTGGAGAGTGCTCTGAATGGGGTGGAAGTCAGGTGTGTGGCATGTGGCAGAGCGGACGGGGTGCCAGGATGTGAGGTCGGTGGCTGAGCTGTTTCCAGGAAGGGGAGAGCCTGGGGGAATTCCCCTGTGGGCAGCGAGTTTTCAGATAATGTTTTGTCCGGGTAGGCAGTTCCAACTTTTCTTTCTTCCTTTTTTTTTTTCTTTCCTGTTGGTGCCTCCAATTGTGTCAACATCAAATAGCAACTTGTCTTAGCAGCTGGCACGGAGTGGAAAGGTCGCTGGAAATGGTGCAACCAAAGCGTTGAGGGTCCTACAATGTGCACCTGAGTCTTAGGGGATGAGCTTGGTGTGTGAAGGATGGGATTTGGGGGGCACAAAGCTGTGCCTGGCTTGTGCACCTCGAAGATATGCCTGCATTTCTGCTTCAGTCGCCCGGGGCTGCCTAGACGGAAGCCGTCTCTCTTCTCCATCCTCTGTCAGTTCCTAACTGGCCATCTTGCTGGCATTTACTCAAGTTCAACTGTTCACTCTGTTTCCAAAAGAGATTTTGATCGTTCCAGATTTGGCACTGACGATTTTTTTTTCCCTTATCCCTGATTTCGGTACATTTCTCCAAGAAAGTAATTTTCCTTCCTGTAAGGGAACACTGTCTGCCTTTTCACTAAGCTGAAACATGGGCACATTCGGACATGTCTTATTGGTCTCATCTGAAACACTTTATTCCAATCAAAAGCCCCCTTCCACTTTTTTTTTTTAATTTTGAAATTTTAGTAGGGCTCCGAGAGGATGGAGAGAGATGGAGACAGCAACTCAGTGTTTTTAAACCCCTTGCAGGTTTTATCCCCCAGACGTTAATGGCATTATAGAGTTGGCTTCGTACGTGAAATTTGGCTTTTAAACAGCCATGAATAAAAAAAGAAGGTCCTACAATTGAATCAGCCGGAACTTTGCTTTCAGTGCAAGGAAAAATGCATTTTGAATCCTTTAGAACTAGCTGCATTCACCCTGAAATTTAACTCTCGGAAAAAGTTGGAGGTCAAATGTGTACATCTCGATTTTTCTCGAAAAGGTTTATGGTAATTTTTATCTAAACGTAGCCCTGTGTCGCCACCCTTTCCCCACAGAAAACCAGCTCCCCGTGAGTGGAAAGGCCTGACGTTTGGTCCTGGAAGAAGCTGGAGTTTAAAAATAGAGCTGCCTGCTGTCGACCAGGCTGGGAGGCCGGTGGGGGCAAGGCCTGCTGCATGGGGGACCCCTCATCCTTGTTTCTGTTGCATTTCATGTGAAAAGTGAGCTAGATGTAACCCTCACGGATGGGACCCCCAGAAGAGAACAAACCCAGTGCATTGTGTGAATGGCAGGGCTGTGGAGACGGGCTGGCCTGGCTTCTCCCCGTGGTGCAACGTTGGGGGTGACACTCTGCAGGGCCTTGAGCATGGAGCACATCTCCCAGCCTCCTCTTTCTCCCGGAAATTCCAGGGTAGAAGCAATTGAGAGCTGCAGCCTGAGTTGTGGCCAGCTCTGTCCATCCCAGCTCTCTGCTCCATGACCTCCCAGGCCATTAGGAGGGCGTTGGGTGTGGAGGATGCTCGGAGTGTGTTGTGTGCCGGTCTTGGCTTCCCGGGGAGCGATTCTAGAGCTGGGGCATTGCCTTCTCCTTTGCATGCACGTCAGCTGTGGGAATGGCACATTTTCCCACAGGCCATCAGAAATTAAATTTACGGGGCGGACGTAGTTTGGCCGTTTTGCGCCCTGCCCAAAACAAGATCCTTTTCAGAGTCATCCGTGTGGCTTCCAAATAGCGTTTTGGCGAGCAGGCTGGACACATGACAGATACCACCTAGAAAGAAAATTGCACAGGATTTCATTTTAACGCCATGGGACTTGGCGTTTCTGTGTGTGGACGTGTCATGTGAGGGTTGGCCTGTGCGTTCGGACAGGCCGGCTGAGCCGAGGGATGGTTTGCTTGTCTACGAAGCCAGCCGCCAAGACGCGTCAAGCCACGGAATGCTTTTCCTTTTTCCGCAACCTTGGCCAAAGAGGGCAGTTAGGATGGGAATGGCCTGGTTTCGCAAAACCCTCTTCTTAATTCACTTTCTTATGGACGCATCTTTTTCTTCCTTCTGTCGTGTGGCTGTGAAAGCGCAGCAGATCGTCTCCTTGGGCAAGGTGTTGGAGGTCCAGCTCTTATAATTGAATTGACTGTTAGATTAAGCGTCCGGCTCTTGCACACTTTGAGATGCTCTGACACTCAGATTTTCGAAGATTCAGAAGAACGGGCCTTCTGGAGGGGACAGGGAGGGCCTTGGATTGTTTTGATAAGACCCCCGCACAGTGGCTTTGTTCACTGGGATGGAACCAAGAGGTGGGTGACGCACGGTTCCTGGATGATTTAGACGAAAACGAAGCATGCTCGTTTTCGCAGTTGCAAAGATCATCCTCTAACTGGGTTGGCTTCCCCCACGAGGGAAGGGGCCTTCCCGGCCTCCGATGCCCCCCAGGTGGAGGTGACCTCTCTGTCTTCTTCCCATTGGACGGCTGGGCACCCCGGCTGCCTCGTCTCCTGTGAGCCCGAGTTTCAGCCGTGGGCTTGTCTGTGTCCTCAGCCACGGACATCTATGGTCTGTGTGTTATGGGGACACGTGGATGCTTACATAGGAAGCTGTAGGTTTTCAGTCTGAGCTCGTGGCCACCCCTGGTTAAGAGGGAAGGAAGACCCCAGCCTTCTCTGTCCTCACCGCTGACTCTCATTCTCACCTTTTAACATTTCCCGAAGTTCAAGGGGAACCCCAGCCCCTTCTGTTTGGCACTTCCACTGAGGCACAGAGGGCACGATGTAGGCTAATGATGAAAATTTGTTGAGGCACTTTGCTCCATCTTCCGCCAAGTTTGGGAATTTGGGGCCGGGGAGGGCTTTTTGGTTGATAAGTTCGACATTTAAAAAAAAAAAAAAAACAAAACTGGTGCCTAATTTATTAAAAAAAAAATACTAGCTTAGGAGGATGGTGATGTTTCAATCCACATGAAGACTTGATGCAATTTATAAATGTTTTATTGAAATCTGCTATTTAACAAGAAGCCAGTCTAAGGAATGTAGAAAAATATCGAGTTTCGACGCCGTGAGACGCGCTATTTATTGCAAGGTGATGGTTTCACAGACGCGGCCCCGTTGTACGCAGAGATGCCGTCAGGGAGAGGCGAGGTTCTCTGCTTCTCGATCGTGGATGTATGTGGATGTGTTATTTATTTTATTTTTCTTTTTGGTTGAAAGTTCGTAAATATGTGCTATTTTAATTATGTGGAGTGTAAATTTGACATCGCTTGGCATTTATTTTTATATTTTTTAAGCCTGTTGCTTTTAATTTTTTCCTTCCCCTCCTTCCTCCCCCAATTTACGAGCAGCCGGCCTGATTTATGACACGGCGACAGTGTTTGGGCTGTGCGTACAAGGTGTGTCTGGACCCACAGACGTTTTCAGGGATTGCTCACATGAAAAGAAATCACACAACTTTCCCCAAACCCGCGGACTCCACCTTTGTTCCCCCATCCGCTATTGTGGGGAGAGAAACACGCCGGAGGTTTTCCTGGCCGTGCCCGGGGGCTCCCCACACGAAACGCCCTTCTGTTCGGATCTCCTTACAAAGTGTATTTTGTCAAACCGTATAGTATGAATGTACATCTTGTAAAACGGAGATATAAATAAACTTATAAATATTTGTAGTCAAGTGTTAAAAAAAATTCTCTCCTCGTCCCCTCCTCTCCACCCTGGAGGAGACTGATTGGAAGGGGCACCAGCCGGCAGCCGTGGCTGAAAATAGAGGGTTTTCTGCAGACACCGAGGGGTGTGCATGTCCCTGTGGGTTCTCAGGGCCTCTGACTTCTCTCCTAGGACCGTCCCGTCATCGTAGTGCATCTTCTGACTCTTCGCGTATCTCAGTCCACATTCTCCCAGAAGGTGAGAAGAGGACGAGTAAAATCCCCATTTTGCATCCGGTCACCATTTTGGGATGAAGCTTGGGCGTTTGTCACCAAGCTGTTTGGTTTCTGGTTTTAAATTTTCATTGCATTTCTTTTTTTTTTTTTTGGACAGTGTATGGCTTCTCCACAATGGCGTTGCCATGACGGTTGAGTCATTTTGGAACGAAAAAATGGAATAAATGGAAAAATAATCGACTTTTAAAAAACGAGGATGTTTTTTGGAATGGGGTCTTTATCTCCTTAGGGAAAGGAAAGTTCATGAGCCGATGGGGCTGCTCTGATGGCTTCCCCGCTTTGATGGAAACCACATGTGGGGGAAAAAGGATGCGGGATGGAGGGAGCCACTGGGGGTAGGGCTGTGCAGTTGAGGGGCCGGGGGCCCTTCATTCATGGGGGGCGAGCCCGTGACAGGTGGGCGTTTCTGACATTGCCGGGTGTGCGAGGACGTGTTGATGTGTTCCTATGGTGTCCTCTCTTCTCAATGCTCTTAGTCTTTGAATCCTTCAAATCTCAGGGAAGGAGTTTGAGGACATGACTGCTGCTGAGCATCCAATGCGAGATTTCTTTTTCTTTGGAGATTCTCGTGCCACAAAAGTGGTCCATGCTGGGAGCTCCCTCCACCAACCCATTTGCCAGGTGTGCAATCAAAGGACCAGAGTCATTGATAAAAGGGCATGTCCTCCAAGGCCCGAGTTACCTCTGGCATCTCAGTCCCTGGCCTCCAGAGAGCTCTGTCCCTCTGGGGCAAATGCAGGCAACTTTGGTGTTCATGGACTCTCTTTGTGGCCTCCACGAAAATGTAACCGGCACAGTTGTTTTATGGTTAAGGTAACCATAAAAGTCCAGCTTTGTTCAGTAAGTCTGTTCATACTATTTAACATTGTTTAAAAGATCCTTCCTCTTCGAAACAATCGCTGACTTTGTTGCCACTTGTAACTCATCCTTTGCAAAAAGACCAGGGCCCCATTGGCTCTCTCTTAAAGACGTTCAAGTCTCAGACCTCAATTTCTTTCTGACTTTTCCGTGGCTTATGCCTCGGACTTTCCTTGGACTAGAGCACAGCTTTTTATGTTTTCTTTTTTAAAAATTATTTTAACTCACACACATTTGGGAAGAACGGGGCTGGGAGTTTTCGGAGAACCATTTCGTACACCAGTACTCCAGATGGAACCCGAAAGCACGTTGACTTTGCCACCTGTGGGCGTGTTTTCTGTGTCCAGGTTTCTGAGGCTTCTGCTGGGGCGTCTGAGTTTCATATTTATTAAAAAGCAAGTATAGAGGTTGAGGGAGAAATGCAGAGAAAGCAAGACCAAGAACTGGCCGGCACATGCCTTCCGCACACACACGCGGAGACCAACTCTCCAAAATGATTGTTCCCCGGGCGGTTGTTGGAGAAAATAAAGTTGTTTTAAATTTCACAAGTGTGTCTATATTCAAAACGAGACAGGGCCAAGGAAAGTGGTGTTGTCCGTCCACGTAGCCGAAGTCGCGTTGTCACGTCTCAGTTCTACACAGTTTCCAAAAATGATTTCTTTTGTTTAAAAGTGGAGAGTCTTAGAATAAAAAGAAATGCAGATGTACCTTGCCAAATCTTGTTATTTTGTACTTATGTACTGGAGATGTCGTGAGGCTTTGTCAATATCTTTGTGTATGTCAGTTCCTTAAAATCACAGAGAATTAGCTTAAAATTCTAAAATGTTCTAACTTCACCTACTTCCGTGAGAGTTTTGGGATTAAATCTGGAGTTCTTTTTGCAGAGACTTGGGACGAAACACGGATACGTTAGACACGTGATGTAAAGTTGCTCCTGGACCAGCTCATCTATTAACAGGTATTTTTTCTTTGAGGTATCGGGGTTATCAAGTGACAAGGAGACCAAAGGAAGCCGGGTTGAGCAATCCATCTCCATTCTTCCTATAAAATGAAAAGACCAAGGATTAAATCTGTCCCTGTTTAAATAGCCAAGATGTGTTTGCAATATTTCATAAAAATGCAGCACAGAAAGGCGTGCAGAGAGTGGGGATGAGACATCGGCATTTAGACGTGAGAAAGCCATTCACATAAAGAGCAGGATAAATGTATCCACCCAGCAGACCTGTTAACACAGCTAGTGGGTTTTCTACTGGTGGTGGGAGCATGTTTCTGAGTCTGGTTCCTGTAATTCTGGGGCGCATTTGTGCCCTGATCTGTTGAGATGGGGCTTCCAGACCCAGCACCGGCTCTGACTCTCGGCCCACATTCTCGGGATGAGGACTCATCTGTAGGACCAGGATGTGCTCTTATGGGGACCTGCCGCTGAGGTGGGCTAATGGTCCCCATCCTACAAGACCATGAGGGCCACATGTAATGCATCACAGGAGCTGGTTCCTTCAGGAAAGAGTGTGTTTTCCAGGTAGATTGAAAAGATATAGTGTGTTTTATCCAACAATTATTTATGGCGTATGTACTGGTCACAGACTATACACTGAGATGCTGCAGTCAAATGATGCCCCAGACACCCTCTTTCCCCAGTGACCAGCAACCCATCCAAAAAGATAATCTACGGATGTGAAAAGGGTTTAACCGTTGTTGGAAGAAATACAATATCCTGCACACACACACACACACACACACACACACACAGATACACATACACACGCACGGAGTAGACAAATTCAACCCATTCACATTATGTTGTATATTCAGGAAGTTAAACGGAGGGCGACCACATGTTCTGGTCGA
The DNA here is from genome assembly GCF_057802395.1 of Ceratotherium simum simum. NCBI lineage: Eukaryota > Metazoa > Chordata > Mammalia > Perissodactyla > Rhinocerotidae > Ceratotherium > Ceratotherium simum. The sequence goes on from NC_141941.1 coordinate 472,849, forward strand.
TTGACTTAACTAGTAGATTTGGTAAATGGAAATGGTTTTGAAAGTCTGTCCACGTACCGACCACACCAATGCATTGGAAAGTTCCGGCTCGTGCAGGGGGTCTCCTTAGGGGGAATCAGAGCAGAGCCCTAAACTCTGAAGATTGAGGTTACACGTAGACGTCAAGATGTTCTAATCAAAGAACAATGAGAAGAAGCCAGTTGAATGCATATAATGCTATGACAGATGGTTAGTGTTCTTTGTTACGGGGTAAGGATTGTGGTGAGCTGTCTACATAAAGGATTCTCCTCCTTTTTTTTTAGTAATTAAAGGATTTAATTTTAATTTAATTTTTAATTAAATCCTTTAAATAAATCCTCTTTCTAATTTGTAATTAAACGATTTTCTCTTTTGTGTAATTGTATTGTTTGAATGAGTGTGTAGGTTTGGCTGAAACGTGAACAGTTTTCCTTGATTCCGTGTACGGTCACGAGTTGCTTAATGACAAGGACACGTTCTGAGAAATGGGTCCTTAGGCAATTTCATCCTTGTGTGAACGTTATAGAGTGACTTACAGAAACCTAGATGGCATAGCCCACGACACACCTAGGCTCTATGGTGCCAGCCTTCTGGGACCACTGTCATCTATATGGTACATTGTTGACTGAAACATCATTACATGGTGCAAGACCGTACATGCGTATTCATAGCAGCACTGGTCACGATGGCTCATTCCATCCCCTCTGACCGCTGAGAGGAAGATGGTGGGAGAAGCTTTCCGATGCCCAACCATCTCCCAAGCACGCCATGATTTTAAAGGCAAGGAAAAGCCATTATTGTAATTTCTTGCTCAGCCAGTGTCTGAAATGATGAGACCTCCTTGTGCAACTAGAAATACAAAAGCATCTAAGAATGCACTGGTTCGGTGGACTTGTGCGTTCTTTTCTGTGTTTTACAGAGAATATCTGATAGTTAGGGTCATTTCTTAGGGGAACCGGATAGTGGGGAGTTTCTGCACCCTGATAGAGGGGAAGGGAACAATTCCTCGGAGGAGCACAGCAGAGAGAGATCAGGAAGGCAGAAGCCCTCGCTCCCTCCCTGGAGTGGGGCAGGTAGGACTGCGGAAAAGGATACCTCTTCTTGGCGCAGTGGATCTCGTCTGCATGTGACACGATGGCCGGCATATTTGTGCGTCATTCATTTTCTGCAGCTCACAGTGGCTCATCCAGGTAGGTTCGTGGTGCTGCAAACAGGGTATCTAAATAATTAAGTCTGATGTAGGGTAGATCTCCAAGCTTTTCTAGATGCTCTTGACAGGCATCGTCTAATACTGAGTGTTAAACCGGTAATCACGTAGATGTTTATTGCTTGAGCCTTATGAAACCGCTTGGAACAAGACAATTGTACTGCGAGTTGGGATGTTACATTGGTCAACCCGTATGAGCAACACCAATGGCTGCGTTTACGCCCAGCCATTGTGGTCCCGATTCCTCCTCCTCTTCCGACATTGATATGAGCAGAATGCATCTGAAATGAAGCTGAGGTTGTGCGTTGTGGCTGTAGGACCAGGCCTGCCTTCCACTGGGACACTGGATGGGTTTCCTGGGGCTGCCATGGAATTAAAGCTCAGTGCCTTAAAACCCCGGGAATTCACCTCCCCCCAGTCCTGGAGACCAGACGTCTGAGATGAAGGGGTGGCAGGGCCGCGCTCCCTCCACAGGCTCCAGGGGAGGGTCCTTCCTGCCTCTTCCAGCTTCTGGGGCTCCAGGCGTCCCTGGGCTGGTGGCCGCCTCCCTGCCATCTCTGTCTCTGTCTTCATGTGGCTTCTCCTCTGTGTCTGTGTCTCCTCTTCTGTCTCTGATGAGGACACTGTCATTGGATTTAGGGCCACCCTCCTCCAGGACGCCCTCCTCTCCATCCTTCACTCAATCACATCTGCAAAGACCCTGTTTCCAAATAACGTCATGCTTACAGGTTCCAGGCATTAGAACCCGGGTGTCTCTGAGGACTGTGATTTGGGTGTGCACGGCCGCCTCCTGTCTCCGGTGTGTGTGGATGATCCTGGGCCACGAAGGTTGTGTTTCTCCCTCAGGGGCCCCTTCACTCTGATCTGGGCTGAGCATCGAAGAGGCTGAGGGGGAAGAAGGGAGGAGGCCCGTCACCTGGGAGATTTTATCTGTGGGGACTGAGAGACGTGGGAGACGAGGCTGAGAGGTGCGATTACCGGGAGAGGGTTTGATGTAGGGAAATCCTGCTAGGATTCTCATTGCTCATCCAAGACCAGGGATGGACAGAATCACCATTTGGTCCCCACTGAGAGTTACACGTCTCGGCTTACGAGGCACGGGCTCACTTCTGCTTAATAGATAATTCAGAAAAAGCCATAGAAAGACAAGCTGTGTCCCAGATACATTACTTCCTTGGAGAACAAATTTCAAAACACGCATTTTCTCAGAGGGCATGGCACTTTTTGTGTCTGGGGCTCCTAAATATGGATTTTTCCAAATGCGTGTCCACAGGGGGAAAAGGCAGATGCTAGATATTTATTTTCAGCGTCCAGGCGGGCAGACCCTGAGAGGGACACGGCCTGGGGCCGACCCTCTGACATTCGGGTCCTGGTTGTCAGAGCTTCCTGACTTGTGGTGCTGACACAAGGGTTGGGTCTGTCTGGGCATTTAAACTTCGTCTGTCCTCAAATGGCACCACTCTGCTTTCGCTTTATGGCTGATCCTGTTTCTGGATATGGATGGAGAAACCTGAGAGCAGTTTTCAGGGTTATTCGAGAACCCAGCGCTAATGTGTACTAATGACCTAATTAATTATGCTCTCGGGCAGAAAGGCCTGCATAATCTTTCAAAACGTTTTTTAAATTTATGTTTTAAATATAATGCATAATATAAATGAACATATTTCACACACCCTAAAACTCCCCTAAATTAACATAATTCACCTACCCTAAAATTCATCTTTTAAAGTGGATAATTCAGCAGTATATTTACTTTTACTTCTATCAAATTCCAGGATATTTTTATCCCCCAGAAAGGAAAACCGTGTACCCAGTAGCAGTCATTCCCGAAGCCTTCCATTCTCTTTATCTCCCGTCAACCACAAATCTACTTTCTATCTCCGTAGATTTACCTATTCTGGGTATTTAATATAAATGGAATCATATGTACTGAGGCCTTTTGTATCCAGCTTGGTTCACTGAGCATTGTGTTCTCAGGCTGCATTGGTATTGTGGGACGTGCATTACTACTTAATACCTTTTTCATGGCTGAATACTATTCCGTTGTGTGGATAGACCACATTCTGTTTATCTATTCATCAGTTCATGGCCATTTGTGTAGTCTTCACTTTTTAGCTATTATGAATAATTCCATGTACAATTTTTTTGTGTGTCGACATATGTTTTCAATTTTCTTGGGTATACAGCTAGCACTGGAATTGCTGGGTATATGCTAACTGTATGTTGAGCAAATATCATTTTCCACTCTGTGGGTTGTGTTTTCACTTTCTTGGTAATTTCCTCTGAAGCATAAAAGTTTTGGTTTGGATGAAATCCAAACTGATCTATTTTTTTCTCTGATTGCCTGTGCTTTTGGTGTCAGAGCTAAAAAACCCTTGCGTAATCTGAGGTCGTGAAGATGCGCACCTGTGTTTTCCTCTAAGCGTGTTAGCTTTAAGTCTTACCTTTTGATCTCTGATCCATTTTGAGTTCACTTTTGTATGTCATGTGAGGTAGGGTCCAACCTTATTCTTTTCCATGGGGGTATACAGTCGTCCCAGCACCGGTGAATTGTCATGGCCCCGTTGTCGAAAATCAATTGGTCATAAATATACGGGCTTAGATTTGGACTCGCAGTTCTGTCCCATTGATCTCTCTGTATTGTGTGCCCAAACCACAGCCTCGATTACTACAGCTTTGCATTAAGTTCTGAAATCAGGAAGTGTGAGTCCTCCAACCCTGTTCTTCTTTTTCAAGATTGCCGGCTATTCTGGGTCCCCTACATTCTCATATGAATTTCAGTCATAAAATGCATCGGTGTGTTGTGTTTAAATCTGACCCACGCACAGATTTCATAAGATTGAAATATTGAAAAAACAAAATGGAAGGAACAGGGAGGCAGACGAAGTTATAAGGGATTTACGGGCCAGTGTTGTGTGGATTAAAGTGAAATAACAGAAGTGCGCAGGCTGCTGTGGACCAGCCGAGTGGTTTTGAGATTGCATTTGAAGCTACCACGTTTGCTGAGTCTGCACCCACGTGTTCGCTCTGCAGGGTGCATGTTAGGGTCACGTGTTTAGAAAGACGGGTCGTCCCCAGGGAATGCTGTCTTCCTCTGGGTGATGGGGGGTCCATGAGCCGCTGAAGGAGTGCCTGGTGTTGTGGTGAGGATGGTGAGGAATGGATGGGGTGATGTTGAGAACGTGTAGAGACACGAGGGGAAGGAGAGATGGGGAGAGACATGGAGAGAGAGAGATGGAGAGAGGGATGGGCAGACAGGGAGACAGAGAGAGAGCCAGAGACAGACAGAGCAGAGAGAGAGAGAGATGGAAAAATAACCACCCTGAACCTCGCCCTTCCAGGGAACCATCTGTTTCAATATTTCCATATTTTTCCAGGCTTTGAGCATCATTTTTACACAGTTACAATAATACTTTATGCCATTTTGCACTTTTCTTTTCCCACGTAGCCCATAAGCGTGAGGGAGGGCATGTTAATTTATATTAAAAAATGTGGCTGCCAGATTGACACGACTCCCCGCACTGGCCAACGAAAACACGAGTTGTTTCACAAGGAAAGTCTACCGGGTGAAAAAAAGTCAATTTCAGAAGAGTGCTTAATGCCAGTGGAAAATCGAGTTAAGTGGCTTCCCACCCAGGTGGAGGGAAAGGGATGGTCGTGGCGATTGGTGGTGTGGACTCTGGAATAGCCACAGGAAAGAATGATTCTTATTATTTTCCAACTGATTGACATCTTCTGGACAAGTGGAAATTTAGGGTGAATTTGGACAGAAATCGTTGCAGCCAGTGGCACTGGTCTTTGCCAATGTTCTCTGCATGGAGCAGCGTCTGTCGTATTTTGATTCTTAACTTCAGGGATGCGGGCTCCTTCTGAAAGGCACGTTCCGCTCTCCCACGGAGCGTCCAGCCTCATGACGTGTCGTAGGGTCTTGTAAGATCATCCACGCTCGTAGCCTGCCCATGCCTCCATAGTCTGTAGGTCCAGGCTGATGTTCATTCCATCAAAAGTGCGGCTGAATGCTCCTCGTTCTTTCCATGCACACATGTCCATTTCAAATACATCAGTTCGTTGCCATAAGTATGGGTTGTGCTACATGGAAAACACTTGGCCAAATTCTACAGGAGGAAAACGATGAAGATGATGAGGTTCCCCACTCTTGTGGGTTGAGTGGTGTCCCCCCAAAAGGTATGTCCGCGTCCTGACCCCTGGTACCTGGGAATGGGACCTTCTTTGGCGAAAAGGTCTTTGCAGATGTGATTGAGTGAAGGATGGTGACGAGGTCATCCTGGAGGAGGGTGGTCCTAAATCCACTGACAGTGTCCTCATCAGAGACAGAAGAGGAGACACAGACAGAGAGGAGAAGCCACGTGGAGACGGAGGCTGAGATGGAGGGAGGCGGCCACCAGCCCAGGGACGCCTGGAGCCCCAGAAGCTGGAAGAGGCAGGAAGGACCCTCCCCTGGAGCCTCTGGAGGGAGCGCGGCCCTGCGACACCTTCATCTCACACGTCTGGTCTCCAGGACTGGGAGAAATCTCTGCTGTCTTAAGCCCCCAGTCTGCACCCCAGGACACCCCGACACTGACCTCCGGGGTTTGGAAAATCAGAACGGCTGCTTTTCTGGCTGGGGATCCTGTGGCCATCCCAGCTTCTCTGTGGCTGACGCTCTTGGGAGGGAAATGACGGAGAACTGGTCGGAGGTCTTGGAGAGCTGCAGCTAGAAGACGCAGCATCAAGGAAAACATTGCACTGTGGCTCTCTTCCTGAGGAACAGGCCTGCTGTTGGTGCGTTTTTATTCTGAAAGAGGATAGCAGTTGACGGCGGAACAGTGGAAAACTCTCTTCACGCAGCAGATGGAAGGATGGGCTGGCCGCCCTCTGGGTGTATCTCTGGCCCCTTACTGTTTTCAAAGGTTTTTGGTTGAAAAGAATTCCAAGCTCATTTTTCCCTCCAAGCATTTTTCTGTCTTAATGTTTGAAATCATATGAATTTAAGGTGGAAACTTAATCCTCACAGTTTCGAGACCTTGATATTGGTCCCTCCCAAAGACACTCTATAGGAGGCATCTGACGGTCAAGAAATTGGGGGCGTCTTTGAAAGAGGCTCTCGGCCAGGAGCAGCCAGCGGAGCTGGAACCTCCCAAGGAATTTTGAGGTGCAAAGTCAGAGCCCACATTTCTCGGTGGATTTAAATGTGGCCTCAGCCCCTCTTGTTTTCCTGAAAACCGAGAGGTCCTCTTCTGCCCAGAGCTAATAGAATTGAAAACCAAAACAATATGACCAAAATTCGCAACTCAACCCCGATGATGTGTGAATGTGTGAATTCTACACACTTAGCTGCATATTCTATCCCATCGTCAGACAACAGTGGATCTGGACCCCATGGAATAGATTTTACTCCCTGTGCTGCTATGTTTCCAGTTCAAATGTGGACGTTCACATCGTCTCTTTCCTGACATAGTCATGAAGCAACTCAATTTCAACAGGAGTGTTTAGGCAACATTGGAGGTTGGGCTTAAATCTGGGACAATCAGGATGCTCCCCATGAAGAGCAAACATCGGAATGGATGTGGGCAGCTCGGTGGGCCAGCTCTGTGGGGGTCCAGATGGTTGGCCACTGGGTGCAGGGTTGGGAATGTCCCCAGTGACCAGCTTGGTGGTGTGGCAAATGCTTTTGTTATGAGCTGAATGTGTGAGTCCCTAAAAATTGGTATGTGGAAGCCCTGACCGCTAATGGGATGGTCTTAGGAGGTGGGTCTTTGGGAGGTGATTGGGGTAAGTGAGGTCATGAGGGTGGGGCCGCCATGATGGGACTAGTGTCCTTATAAGCAGAGAGAGAGACCAGAGATGTCTCTGCCATATGTTTGTTGTTTAAGCTGCCCACTCTGGGGTACTTCTGTTCTGGCTGCCCGGGCGGATGAAGACCCCTTTGACAACGGAGCACTGCAGCAGGTGGGTAACAGTGGAATGGGTTCTTGCCCTCTGAGCCTTTCTGCTGGGTGTTATGTCACTTCCACGGTCTCCAAGGTTGACGACTTGGTCCCCTGAACTCGGAGGGTGCAGTTGGTCGCCATGTGACCCAGTTCTGGCCAATGAGGTGTAGGTGGTGTCTCTAGACACAGCTTCTAGACAGGCTTTTGAAAGGGCAGAGCCGGCTGCCCCTCTCCACCAGGCTCTCCCCCGCTGGTAACATTGCTGGGAGCTGGAGATGCACTAACCATCTTGTGACGCTGAGGCAGTGCGTCTGAGGCTGATGGTCCGCCTGCCATGGATGGCGGAGCAAGAAGATGGAAGGAACCTGGGCTCTGAGTGGCATCTGTTAGCAGCCGTGGGAGCCCCAGACTCTCTGCCTCCAGAGATCTGGAGATGTGAGTGCAAGGAAGTCTTGCCTTGTCTGAGCAGAGTTACCCACTCTTGGCTGGATTCTCTCCTGTGTGTTGATGAGCAGCTTCCTCACTGACACCAAGGGGAACACACACGCACACATGGACCATTGCAACATCAAGAACCCTGCTGCTGGGGGGTACCACATTCTGGGCATGCTGGGAGGGGCTGACGACGGTGATGGGGAGGGGGGAGGAGAGGCAGAGGGGGGAGGCGCCATAGCCACGAAGGCTTCACAGAGGTGTGAGAATGAGAAGATGGAAGGATGAACTGGAACTTTCCAGAACACAAAGGCCATGGAGGGGATTCTAGAATGAGGAACCAGCATGGGAAATGGGCAAGGGGTTGGAGCTCTTGTCAGAGTTCTCTGGAGAAACAGAACAATACACTCATGAGATTGTGGAGCTGTCCCAAATTTGCAAGAAAAAGAACCAACTGGCTCATGGGATTGTGGCGCTGTCCCAAATTTGCAAGAAAGAGAACCAACTGGCTGACATGATTGTGGGGCTGTCACAAATTTGCAAGGCAGGTGGGCTGGCTGATGCTGCAGGCTTGAGGCAGAATTCCTTCTTCTCTGGGAAGCCGCTCTTTAGCTCCTAAGGTCTTCACCTGATTAGATGAGGCCCACCCACACCATGGATGCGCCCTCTGTTTCCCTTAAAGTCACCTGCTTGTAGGTGTTAGCCACACACACATGAAATACCTTCACAGCAGCCGCTGAAGGAGTGTTTGGTTGAATAACTGGGGATTCGCCCCGCCACGTTGACACAAATTAACCATCACGGAGCTGAAGGTGGATGGGCGCGGCTGACACCAAGGGTCCGCGTGAAGGGGGGGCGGGAGGGGATCCCGAGTGGTGGGCAGGTGCCTGTGCACCATGCTGTGGAGTTGGGCCACATCCCACAGGCCAATACTGGATGGCAATGGTGGCCATGATGCGCACGGTGCATCTTACTAATACTCTCTCAGCTAAGGATGTTCCTGGCTGGTGTGATGGTTCCGGGGCTTTCGAGATTCAAGAAATGGGGCTGCAGAAAGAGAGAGGGAGCACGAGCATGCTAAGGAAGAGAAGAGCATCGTGGGTGCTGGGTGGCGAAATTTGGGCACAGCAACGAGTTGGTGTTTCTGTAGATTGGAGCCCCAGATCATCTCCTTGGTGTCGCACCTTCGGGCATGGAGTTAAGGAGCTGGGTGGTTCTGGAGATCAGATAACAGGGACCAGGAGGCACATGGGTTTCCCAGAAAAGAGGAGAACAGGGAGGAGAGACACAGCATCAGATTCCCTCAGGGCCGTGTTCGTCTGTATCTGGGGGCAGCCCTGTGTCGGGTTTGGCTGCAGCCAGAGCGGGTGTGAATTCTGATGTCACCTCCTCTGGGGGTGGACCCAGCCGGGGCTCAAGGCTTCTCTTCCGCAGCTCAGGGGGAAACCGCTGAGCCCTGTGTGGGCTCATCCACACATTCCCTGCGGGACTGTGGGGAGGATTCGCTGGGGTGGCATCTGGGAAGCACCTCGTGGAATGCCCAGACCGTCACAATGCACTGGGCATGAGCCTTCATGTCCATCGGTGTGTCCTCGGCCCGTGCAAGGTGCTCAGGTGTGCAGAGCAGGTGGGGGTCCTTCCGTGTTGCTGAGGTTCAAAGGAGGCCAGAGGCCGTCGTTGGCAGGAACAGAGCTCGTGCCGGGCGGAGCTGGCCCTGGAATTCGGAGTTCCCTCCTTCCCGTTCCCCATAGTGACCACGTGCCTCCACTGGCCTCGCCTCAGCCACACAGGGGACTGGCATCCTCCTCTCGGGGCAGCCCCTTTCCGGGAGATCCTGCCACTGGCCACTTCCCCGCAGGGTGGACAGAAGGGGTGGGAGCTCATGTGTCTGAGCCTCTACTGTGGGACAGGGACCATGTGTAGTGGGGAGAATTGTGTCCTCCAAAAAGATAGATTCAAGTGCTGATCCTCAGGGCCCGTGAATGGACCTTATTAGGAAACAGGGTCTTTGCAGATGTGGTTAAGTGAAGGATGGAGATGAGCGCGTCCTGGAGGAGGGTGGCCCTACATCCAATGACAGTGTCCTCATCAGAGACAGAAGAGGAGACACAGACACAGAGGAGAAGCCACGTGGAGACGGAGGCAGAGATGGAGGGAGGCGGCCACCAGCCCAGGGACGCCTGGAGCCCCAGAAGCTGGAAGAGGCAGGAAGGACCCTCCCTGGAGCCTCTGGAGGGAGCGCGGCTCTGTGACCCCTTCATCTCAGATGTCTGGTCTCCAGGACTGGGGGAGGGTGAATGCCTGTTATTCAAGCCACCCAGTGTGTGGTCATTTGGCACGGCCGCCCCAGGGCACTCACACCCCCATCGGAGGCCTCCGCATAAGGAGAGAGGTTGGAGGATAAACACTCTGGGGTTCTTGTTTCCTCATCCTTCCATCCCCATCTCATTTCTCAGTGTCCTGCTGAAACTTCCTGGGATCCCCCCCAAATAAGCCCCCCTGGCCGTGCATCCTTGTTCGGGATCTGCGCTCGGGAAGCAGCTCAGATGACAGACAGACAGACACATATTTTACTAGGTAATGGGTGCGTACGGGACAGTGTTCTCCAGGTACAAGAGGATAAAGGGTGGAAGGTGGTCCCATCCTTCCCACCCCTGTCTCCCGGACAGAACTCAGCCAGCAGGCTCTTGCTTTTAGTCTCCTCCAAAAAAGCGCTGAGTCGTATTCTTAACTGGTTCTCAGGCACGGCTACAGAAGTTGTGGGACCCGGTGCAAAATGAAAACTCGAGGGCCTCTCTTCAAAAGTTATTAGAAATTTCAGGATGATGGTGGCAGAGCATAACAGCGTGAGGTCCTGTGTGCAGTTTGCAAACACAGTTCTATCTTGTTCTTGATTCTGCTTTTAACATCTTCCACCTCCAAGTGGTTTAAAATGGGCACAGCTGAAATTTCCTTTTGGTGCTATTTTTTTTGCAAGACTGAAGAGTAATAATTAATAAGTCCTGCAATTAGTTGGGTACTTACGGGAAGCAGGTTCCTGTGCTGTATGTGTATCCAGGGGTAGATTTAGAAGTCGTATCTGGGAAGAGGTGGGAGATGGTAAAAATGCAGAATTTAAGATAAATTTCGCCGTGACGTGCTGCCCTGTGCCATGCATGGGCTTTTCGCTAATAAATCTTTCCTGGTTATTTATATTGATTTATTCACATTAGGTCTTCGATGCATGCACCCTGCTATTCCTAGCGTTTGGTGGAACAGTAAAACGGTGGCCCGTTCCTTTTTCGCCAGCAGAAAGAACTAACACAATAATGTAATTACGAACAGTAAGCGTTCTTCCATGGCAGTGGAGGAATTGACACTGTTCTGCCTAATATTCACTTGGCCCGGGATTCTATCTATTATTATTTCTGCAAAGGCTGCGGGCTCGGCTGCAGAGGCTGCAGATCAGAGGATGTGCGGAGAATTATCATGACCACATGTGGATCTCCTACAGTGTCCACAACGTGGACTCAGGGAAGAGCCACAGAAGGCCGTGCTCTTGCAAAAGGAAGGGACGTGATGTTGATGCTCAGAGCGTTTATGAAGATGTCGGGGAGGCTGCCGTCTCACTGAGGGGTGCGCTATCTGGGTTTCAGAGAGGGCGTTGCAGAGCCTGGGGCTGGCACGGGACCACGGTGCTCTGCAAATCCACCATCGAGGAGCCTCGTGCTGGAGAATGCAACAGAAGGGTGCAAACAATTCTGCAGGTCCATCCCGAAATCGCCAAGGGCCTCCCGTGACCTGGTCTCATCTCTCCTTCCGATTTGTGCCTTCTCCGTCCTTTTCCTAATTTTCTTCCCTCTCTCTTTTCCTTCCTTCCTTCTCTCTTTCTTTCACCATTTGCTAAGAACTCTTTTTTGGCATCTTTTAAATTAATTACATTTTAAAATTGGAGATAGTTGTGGATTCGCCTGCTGTCATAAGCAGTTGCACAAAGAGACCCCGGGTGCCCATCACTTGGTTTCACCAGACGGTAGCATCATGCAAAACAATAGTGTAATGTTGCCACTGGGATGCTGGCACTGGTGTGTGCGTGTGTGTGTGTGTGTGTGTGTGTGTTGAGTTCAATGCAATTTTAAAACCGTGTAGATCTGTGGACCCACCACAGTCGAGATAGCAGGCTTTTCCATCAGCACAAGGATCCCTCAAGTGGACCCTTTATAACCACACCCATCACCCATCAGCATCACCACCGACCCTACCGGCGGCCCTCGGACGTCGGAGCTCTTGGGCTTTGGGCTCAGACCGAATACACCACTGGCTCTCCAGGGTCTCCAGCTTGTGGATGGCAGATGGTGGACTTCTCAGACTCCATGTCCCCATGAGCCAGTTCCTAGCCTACATCTCCCCTTGTGTATATCTCTGTATATCCTGTTGGTTCTGTCTCTCTGGACTAATCCAGTAACCTTCAATAAAAAGTCCTTAATAACCATTAAATTTCTCAAGCGTCTATGAAAATGCAACAATGATCCTAGAGAGCCATGGTCCTGTTTTGGGTTTGAGTGACTTCGGGTGACTTGGCGCCGTGAGCCTCGGGGTCCAGGTCATGTAGAAGGTCCACATGGCTGACCTTAGCCTCCATCCTCTCCGGAACTCAAGATCTCAGACCTAAGTCACACTGTCGGCACAGACTCTCTGGCGTGGCCCCCGGGGATACAAAGTCACTCTTGTCACGCAGGACCCCCCAAGGGCTCAGAGGTGACCCTCAGGAGCTGAGGGACACGCCCCGCCTTCTCTTTGGGCAAAGTTAATCCTTTACTGCTTGGGATCTATTATTATAAATTCCCCCTCATGGCCAATGGGGTCCACATTCAATTCCAAAACGGCACCCTTGGCCAAGATGTCAACACGAGTCTGTAGTTACCGATGTTGATTGGAGATGCCAGGCAAGAAGACCGACCCCACGTGAGCACAACGTGTTGTTTGTGCCATGATGGTGGGCGTCCAGGAGAATCCACCAGACCCCACACTCTCGAGGGGCTTCTTTCTCCCCAAACACTAATTCAGAAGCAACGACTGGCACAGAGACCCAGAGCCTCCTTCGAGAGAGGACCCGACTCGTCCCCTACACCGTTGTGTGGACCACCCCTGGCCCCCAGCCTTCTTCCCTAGGGGGCACCAGCGCATGGCTCCCCGTTGGGGGCTGCAGGACCAACAGGAAGATGCAGGGCATCCTTGTGTATCCGTCCTTAACCTCAACATCATCCAGATCCACCCACATCCCCCCAGTGAGGCACCCGTGGGGCTCGAATCTGGTTTTCTACTCTATTCATTGTGTGTTTTGGCTGCACATCCTTTAAAATTTTATTTTAATTGAGTGAAATTCACATGACATGAAATTCACCATGCACCATCTTAAAGTGAGCAAATTAGGGACATTTAATACATTTCCAATGTTGTGCAAACACACATTCCAAAACATTTGCATTTCCCCCAACAAGGAGACCCCGTCCCCATCATGCAGACCATCCTGATTCTCCCCGCAGGCTGCACATCTCAGATGCCCCCCAGGGTCCCTCAGAGCCACCTCGATCCCTCATGTGTCTCCACGGGGCTGTTGGCGAGTGATGGTGGGCAGTGTGCTTGCTCCTGGCAAAGCTAAAGATGATGAAACTTGCAGGGTGCACGTCCACTTGTCTTATGCACCCGGATTAGACGTGATAATTCTATTTCTCACTGCAGATCCCCTCCCGGTCCACACGGACGCCGTCCCTTCCAGCCTGGGTTCTCCCCGGGGGCTCGGTCGTCACCGTGTGGGTCTGTCCATGCTCAGGGTTACAGAGTGATGACCGACGGCTGAATGGGGCTGCCACGCTGTCGACCTCTTACTCCGTGGGATTCAGATAGAAACCGCCAGAACTCCTTTTCCCCTCACATCCTCTCCCGATGGGCAGCATGTGCTGTCTTTTTTAAAGGATGATGGATGACGCCGTCATGTCATGGATCTCCTGCTGGTGCCCATAAACCTGCTATTTTCTTTTACAATAGAGCAAGTATTCCATGGCATCGTCATGTTTTATTTGAACAAAACGAGGTACGGGATGGATAAGATGCTGTGTGCCACCACGGTAAGAGCTAGGACCCAGAAATACTCCACGCCCACTCGACGATGTGTTTTCTGCATACACAGCAGGCACGGGTCTCGGGAAGGTGCGTGGGTCCATCTCCAGTTCTGCCCGGGCTCACTTTCCTGACCTCGTCTCCCATCATTTTCTCCCCTTTTAAGTCCTTTTTGAGGCATCGGCTGCTCAGGAGGGGTTCAGCCTCAGGGATTCCACTCTGGCTGTTCCCTCTGTCCTCGATGCCCTTCCTGAGGATGTCCTCGTGGCCCCTTTCCTTCAAGTCTGCCCCAGTGTCACCTTCACAGCGAGGGATCCTCCGATCCTTGGGTCCAGAGTGCACCCCGTCCTGCACATTCCCAATCCCTCACCCTCCTTCACTTTCCCCACGGCGTCGGGGAATTTTAACATACTGTGACACTTATTGGTTTTCATCTGTTACCTGTCTCCCCGCCTCCAACCTGGAGTTCCCAGGGGCTGGGCCGTGGTCCTGGGCACGCCGTCCGTGCTCCGTGAATGTTTGTTGAATGAATGAGGGAAGGATGCACGATCATCCTATGCGTGGTCCTTCAGTGCCGACCACGGGCCATCGTACAGGTGGACGTGGTGGCCCTGGGGGGCTGCCCTCCACCCCAGCCCGGTGCCTGGACCGTGGACCACAGTCTCAGGGGGTCACAGTCAGGGACCCAGGCCTCTGGCCGTGCTGCTCAGCAGCCCTGCATCCCTGCCCAGGCGCCCCATTAGGAGGCCTCTTTACGGGGGTCCTCGGCCCAGGTGTTCCCCGGGCGCCCCTGCTGAGACCTCCTTACAGGGGAACAGGGGTCCCTGAAGACCCTCGTCCAGTGACTGAGCACCCAGCACATTTCCATCCAAGCCCTTTCCCCTCCTCCCCAGACCCGGGTCCCTAAAGCCGCAGGAGGCTTTGGTCTGGGGGCCCCCTCGGCAGTGGGATGACCCCCACGTCTGTGACATCCACCCAGCCCCACCCAGCACCGTCCCACAGGGGACATCGGAATGGGAGGATCCGGCGCCTTCCCTCTGCCACTTCTGACGCTGCAGCAGCAAGTGACGATGACACTCGAGCCCCTGCAGTCCTGGGACGTGGCCGCTGTCTGCACATCTAGAAGACCATTCTTCACTACCCCCGGTTCTCCCATCTGCTCTGCTGCACACGTGACGTTCGGAAAGGTGCAGGGAGCAACGTTCTCATTCTCCGAGGTTTGGTCCGGACCCCCAGGGGTACCTGGACCCGGGTCTCAGCCTGTGGGAACCTGCCCACCTCTTGAATGACGAAGCCCCCGTTCTCCTTACATTGCCCCATCTTGAAGTAATTGTCTGCTCACAGCATCCTTCAAGGCTGGGGAGCCGCCGTGGGGAAGATGAGCAGAGGTCGGGGTGCTGGGGTCCAGTCCGGGCCTCGCACTGACTCCCCGTAGGTCAATTGTCCCACCTCCTCCCCTGAGACGTGATGGACTTGGCTGGGTGGGGTCTTGCCAGAGGGTCCCCTGGGGAGCCATCAACAAGGCCTGGACAATTGGGTCCGGGGTTCGGGACAGGCATGGGTGATGCTGGACCTGAGAGAGGCTGAGGACCCACACTGAGCACCCAGCATTCAACACATAGCATTGAGCACCCAGCACTGAGCACCTAGCACTGAGCACCCAGCATTCAGCACCCAGCACTGAGCCCCCAGCATTTAGCACACAGCATTGAGCACCCAGCATTCAGCACCCAGCCCTGAGCACCCAGCATTTATCATCCAGCATTGCGAACCAGGATTAAGCTTAGTACTGAGCACCCAACACTGAGAATCCAGCATTTAGTACCCAGCACTAAGCACCTAGCACTGAGCACTGTGGCAGCTTGGGGCCCACTCCTTAAAGCTGGGCAGATCTCAGGCCCCAGGCAGAGGGAGGGGAGCAGGTGTGGACAAGGCAGGGAGGGCATGCATTTGCTGGCCAGGCCGATGGGGACTGGAGCCTCCCTCACTCACCTCAAGCAGGTCTGGAAGCTTCTGGGGTGGGCTTCCCCTTCTTGAGGCCCAAGAGATGGGAATCGTAGACACCTTCCACCTGCCAGGTGGGGAACCATCACTTGTCTGTGACTGGAGAGGGGTCGTTAAAGAGGTGATGAAGGTAACATGAGGTCACTAGGATGCGTCCTGATCCAATAGCACTGGGGTCCTTATGAGAAGAGGAGCTGAGGACACAGACACACAGAGGGACGACCATGTGAGGACACGGGGAGAAGACGGGGTCTACACGCCAAGGAGAGAGGCCTCAGGAGGAACCAGCCCTGTGACACCTGGGTCTCAGATTCCAGCCTCCAGGACTATGAGACCATCAATGTCTGTTGATTAAGTCCCCAGTCGGGGGTCCTTTGCTATGGCCTCCTGAGCAGAGTGATACACGTACATAATTACTATACGAGACATGTTGCTACATTACTATATGATTACATACTATACATACTACTGTAATTACTATATGACACATCTTATATAGTATAATAATATAAATAAAGGATAAATAATATTAGTATTGATAATATTGTTACGGGGAAAAATCTTGTGTTTAAAATGTTTCATTAGCTCTATTCTGGCCAAAGCATGAAGAATGTTAACGTTTCCCAACGGTACCCCCATTTGTGCTTCGGGGAACTCATCACTGAGGCAAAATTAGATATCCCTACTCGTTGAATTATGACTGCCATTGTCATAATTTTTCCCTTTCTCTGCCCTGAATAGCTCTCTTTTTTCCCTGACTGTGTTGATGTGGCTTTTAAGAGACGTGCGCTCACAAGGTGTTTTATTCTCACTTTGCAACTAGTCCTAGTATTTTAGGCTGACTTTATATATATATACATATATTTTTCCGCGTTTTGTCCCTCGAGATATAGTGACTTTATCTATATATATATTTTCCATGTTTTGTCCCCGGACATTTGGCAGTTGATTCTGAACACAGGAAAAGTTGAATGAGTCCCAGTCTGGGCTGGTGGCCAAGGCTGTGGATGGACCAGGTGGGTGTTCATGCAGCTGGTGGGCTTTCTCTGATTGGATTTGCCAGAATCGAGGTGGGTGTACACCTTGGAAAGAACGTCAGAGTTAGAGAAGCTCTCTTGAGAGCACGATTCCCTCCAGGTACATTCAGAACGTGGCTCTGGTTTCCAACCATCTACGGGAAGGGAAGGTAGTTTTAGGAGACGGGGAAGCATGGGCTGCATTCGGAGGACAGGCGTTCAGAGCGTCCACTGCAACGTTGATGAGCCGCCAGCCCAGCCACTGAGGGGCATTTGCATTTTCGTTGTGGGGACTCCCGGGTCCGCTGGGGTGACCCCCCCATCCTTGAAAAAAAGAGAGGAGATGCTGTGCAAGACGAGGGGGCGGGGGGCACTCCATATGCTGGGATCTCTTCACGGTGGCCTGGTTTTCCCAGAATTCTCCTGGTTTTATCAGGGAAAGTCCTGCCTCCTGGAATCCCATCGTCCTGAGCACCCTGGGAGGGTGGGTCACCCTCCTGGTGGTTTTCCCAGCCGGTCTGAAAATGGGGTGCTTTGTAAAAATAAACAAAATGTGCGTGATCAGATAAGCAAGACTCAGCTGAGAAAATCTTACGTTAACGTCTGAATATTTGGGACACATATTACTTCTAGTGTCTATAATTTTATAGATTTTAGATGTCAGTGGCTTTTCTAGATTAACAAACAAATTATTAGCAGTTTATTTTAATTTGACTTTTCTAATCTGAATTTTATAATTCTAATTTTCTAATTTCTATATTGATATTGTTGAAATTTCTATCTGGAAAATTTCTAATTTTCTAATTTCTGTATACATTTTCAGATTTCCAGGGCTACATGTTTCATATTTGACCTAACAGACACAGTCATTGTGCGAGCAGCAATAATGAGGCATTTATATACAAGCATAAAGTTATTTCTTCACATTTTTTTTTTAGTATATCCGATTTTATGAATCATGTCAAATATGCCAATGACAAAATGCTGGCCCCTTATTTTTATTGGTCCTGATGGAACAGAATAGGAATTTTCTTTCTCCTCCGAGTTTCATTTACACAAATTTGCTGACCAGTGTAGGAAAACACATTGCTGACAGACCCGGTGCAAACTGATCGAATCTCTGACGCAGCTTCACGGATTTCTGCATCCCACGGTCAGCTGTTTTATTTTCCACGGGGCGCTGTGACCCAGTGGCGATTCTGCATCCGAATAAACCCGCATGTCGGATTCCTCCAATTTCAGCCTCATCTGGTGCCGTGTGAGGGCAGAAGCTACGATTTGAAAAGATCCGCTGGACCCTCAGAGCCACCAGATCCAACTATGAGGTTCCTTTAGCATCTTCATTTTTCTAAGGACGTTGTCGTGATATAGCGTCTGGAAGCTTCGAGTGCTAGAACAAGGGATGTCTTGGCTCATTCATGGCTTCCTTGTTCCATTTGTCCGGCATGTGTGGAGTGACCGCTCTGTTCCAGGTGGCCATCCAGGTACAGGGGTGGAGATCACCTGCCCTCCAGGTGTGCACAGCCCCCTGGGAAGACGGGATGTGAACAAGCATGGCGAGCGTGCAGTGGGACAGGTGGGGAAGAACGGGGCGCCGTGGGGGTGGGTCAGACATAAGCAGAGGGTGTGGAGTCGTCAACGCTCTCGTTGGGATGAAGCACGATGTGATAGCCCCCTTTGGGAGTGCATGAAAATCGGTTTTCTACCAAAGTCAGGATGGTGCTCAACGGACAAAGGTGCACGCAGATAAACGAGCTTTTTGGGATCTGGGAATCAGTGTCATCCAGGGCGGTGTGACCACTCCACAGTGTGCAAACTGTGGGCAAAGTGGAAACTCTGTCTCGTATTTTAGCCAGGATGCTGAGGTCCTGATGCAGGACTGGGTGGGACGGGGAGACGGGGAGACGGGAGGTGTCGAGGAGGTGGCGGGGGACGTGTGCCTGTTTCCTGCCCTCGCTTCAAAGCGGGCTCCCCTCTCCGGAGTTTTCTTTCCCGTCCGTCCCTTTGTTGTCGGCTTCGGATTCCAGGCTGCACCCGGAGCCAACCTCCGTGCAAACCCGATATTAAAAACACAGCGGCTAATGCCAGGGAAAACACACGTCTCTCCTGGCTTCAGAGGGACAAGGATTTCATAAGCATCGCCATTCTTTTGCAATAAAGATTCATTAAATAACGGTTATAAGGGATGAAGTGCAGGGGGGAAGGAAAACACGCCGTCCAGGGGGCTTCTCTGAACTTTCCACTCTGCGTGCAAAGCAAACATTGGCCGTGCCTGGACCCGTCCCCTCACCCCGGGAGAAAGAGAAAACAAGCCTTTTGCAGAAGCAGGTAATGGTGCATGAAAAGCTTACTTGCGACCCTGCAGGTGGGAACCCAGGAGGGCAAACGAGCCAATCTGGGTGTTGCTGGACCGGGCGCCTTGGGTGCACTGGCTGTGTGGATGCCTTTCATCCGTTTATGGAAACGCAGCCCCTTCCTCGCGGGACGCCATCCACATTTAAACGTTTAAAGCTACCTCTTTATGCTTCATAGCATGTTTTGAGGAACACAAGAGCATCGTCCGGGAAGATCACAGACCTCCTGGAGTTTTAGGGTGGACCTCTCCGGGGACGGGTCAGCGTGCTCCTTTCTCGGCTTCCCGGCCGGTTGAGCGACATCTGCCGAGCAAGAAGTGAGGAGCGCAGAAGCCCAAGCAGCTCGTTGCTTGGAGAAAGGGAGGTGTTTAAAAGGAGGCTGTGGATGGAGGACGAGAGAGAGAGAGAAATGTAGCCGCAGCACTCGGATCTCCAGGAGTTTGTTAGCTGAGCTCTGAATGTGTTTTCTTGGGCACGCATGAGGTGTTTGCACATAGATATTTTTGCAATTTTTATGCGGGTGAAATGCACACCACCTAAGATTCAGCCTTTTGAAGTGAACGACTCGGGCGCGTGTGGTGCATTCACAAAGCTGTGCAGGCTGCGCCACTGTCTGGTTCCCGACCGTCTTCATCACTCCTGAAGGAGACCCGGTACCTGTGTGCTTGGAAATCTGTTTCTGTGGCACCTGAGGCTTCCAGTTGTTGAAAACTTTTGTCTGAAATACAGTGGAAAGGTAGCGTTTAGGGGACATTTATGTATCTGTGTATGAAAATGAACTAACTAGATAAAAATCATCCGTGGTCCCCACCCTGCCCCGTGATGGTGGAGAAAGAGGTCAAGACAGCAGGTGACCAGCAGGAGTGAAGACACGGGGTCTGCACAGGTGTGCACAGGTGATCTCACAGGGGTCCTGATAAACTGGAGCATCCTCCTGTGTCGCCTGTATGGGGGGCTCCACAGGGGCAAAGCGGAGATGTCCATTTGCCCCCGAAGCCTTTCTGCACAGAAGCCCATTGGACTGGCCACAGAGGTGAGCTTCCCACATGACCCCTGAGTGTCCAGGGGGCAGATGCTCCCAGAGGCTAGAGCTGGGTGCCTGCTGCCTCCCCCTCCCAGGCTCGGACGTGGTGTGGAGCCCGGAGACCACCCGTGGGGAACAGGAGGCCAAGAGGTCCTATCGGGGATGGGTCTTCATCGCAGACACCCAGAGAGTGTGGTTGCCTTTGGGTGGGGGATGAGGGACCGTGGGGTTCCCAGGGCAGAGGGGTGAAGGCGATGTGGGTATTCAGAAGTGGGGTCACCAGTAGTTACGGACGGCAGTCTTTGTGACAGCAGGGAGTCCAATCATTTCTTTCTTTCTCTTCCAAGACCTCGCCTTATGCCTTATGCACGATGGGCACTCCATGGACGTGTCCCAAACGCACATTAGCTTGTCTGTGGTCTGGGTTCGCGGTCCAGGGTTCCCTGTATTTATAACTGTGTGATCATATAAAAAATCTCTGTGTGTTCCTGACAGCACAGCTCACATCTCCGACTTGATCCAAGCGGACCCCGTGTATGAACTTCCCGCCCCGGCCCCCAGCGGTGCATGAGTGTGTTAGCAATCTCTGCCCTTCTGCCAACGACAAGGTCCAGAGGAGCAGGGACCATGGAAAATCAATACCATAATAACAGGGCCCCGTGCTGCCCTCTTGTTTTCCTCCCTTGATGCCCAATTATGGGCAATTTACTAAACTTGACAACCAGCAGCAAAACCAATCGTGTTAATAGTGTCAGAGGCACGAGGGCCCATCCGTCTTGGAGGGTGTTCCACGGAACAGGGGTCCGAGTGCAGGGTGGCTAATGGGATCGTCACTCACCCAGGACAGGCTGAATGTGAGGGTTACCGCCAGCCGAGTTTGCACAGCTGCATGGATGGGTCACCTCCCGGGGCTACAGAACGGGGAGCTCTCTTATGATGCACCTGGTCCCCAAACTCCCACACCTGAGCCAACCGACAACGGGCAGGTGGAGTTTGCACACACCTTCGTGAGAGATGCTGATGCCATTGGCCAATTGCAGTGCCCTGTCCCTAAAATGCTCTGCGTGTGTGTGGACATCTCTAGATGCCCTGCACGTGTGTAGACGTCTCTAGATGATCTGCAAGTGTGTAGACACCTCTAGATGCTCTGCAAGTGTGTAGACGTGTCTAGATGCCCTGCACGTGTGTAGACATCTCTAGATGGTCTGCAAGTGTGTAGACGTGTCTAGATGCCCTGAACATGTGTAGACATCTCTAGATGCTCTGCAAGTGTGTAGACATGTCTAGATGCCGTGCAAGTGTGTAGACGTGTCTAGATGCCCTGCATGTGTGTAGACATCTCTAGATGCTCTGCAAGTGTGTAGACATGTCTAGATGCCGTGCAAGTGTGTAGACGTGTCTAGATGCCCTGCACGTGTGTAGACATCTCTAGATGATCTGCATGTGTGTAGACATCTATAGTGTCTATGCATGTGTGTAGGTATCTGCAGACATCTTGCACTTGTGTAATTCTGCAATTCATCCTAAAAGCAAACTGTTGGTGGATAGAGAGAGGCATCTGAAAGAGGAAGAGCCTGGGACCCGGGAGGTGAAGTGATTCATTTGAGGGGACGCGATGGACAGAGGAAGAGAAATGGGCACTCTGGGGGCACCTGCAGGTTGACACCGTGCACCCTATGTGGGGTGACACCCTCCTGCTGTCACGTGGCCTCCAGCTAAAGGCTTTGTGAGGTTGTTCAGTTTCTCTGCACTGGACCGGGAGGCTGGACCGTCTCCTCTCTCTGTCCTCTCCATCCCCTTCAACCCCGTGACCTTCCAACAGCAGCTGTGGACAGAGGGAAGAGGTGACAGGGTTGGGGGGAAGCCTGGGAGATGTAGACAGCCCGAGCATAAACGATGGAGTGAGGTCCCTGGGGAGATGGGGACGCACGTTCTCATCAGATAAAGCTTTGCAGCTGAGAGGTAGGTCGGTCATCTGTTTAGGTCCAGAAGGAGACTGGCTGTTCCCGGGAGCCGTAGGGGCCAACGGGAGGCAACTAGAAGGAAGGCTGTGTAATTGCCAAGGGTCCACTGGCATCGGATGCAGGGGTGGGTGGCCATGTTGGCCAGGGATCCAGAGAAGCTGAGCCAGTAGGAGAAAGGTACGGAGGTTTATTATGATGAACAGCTCATGCCGCTATGGCGGCTGAGGAGTCCCACGAGCATTGTCTGCAAGCTGGAGACCTGGGAGAGCCAGTGGTGTGATTTGGTCTGACTCCGAAGGCCTGAGAACCAGGGGAGCTGATGGTGTCAGTTCCAATCCAAGGGCAGGAGAAGATGAGATGAGATGTCCCAGCTCAAGGCGTAAAGTAGAAAAAAACAGGTGAATTCCTCCTTCTTCAGCCTTTGTGCTATTCTGGCCTTCAACTGATTAGACGAGGCCCTCCGACACTGGGGAGGGCAATCTGCTTTACTCAGGCCTGCAACTGAGTAGACGAGGCCCTCCTACACTGGGGAGGGCAATCTGCTTTACCCAGACCTTCAACTGATTAGACAAGGCCCACACACATTGGGGAGGGCAATCAGCTTTACCCAGGCCTTCAACTGATTAGTCGAGGCCCACCCACACTGGGGAGGGCAGTCTGCTTTCCTCAAGGCCTCAGCTGATTAGACGAGACCCACCCACACCAGGGAGGGCAATCTGCTCTACTCAGTCCAGTGATCCACATGCTAATCTCACCCAGAAACACCCTCACAGATCCACCCGCAAATAATGTTTAATCCAGGCGCCTCGTAGCCAGTCAGGGTGACACATAGAATTAACCACCACGGTGGCAGAACTCACGGGCAGGTACCGCAAGGTGACATTTTCCAGGTCTCTGGGGTATGTGAGCAGTTGAGAAGGACTGAGGGGGAGGGTGTCCAGGAGGCCAGCAGGAGAAAGGCCGGGTCCCCTGGGGGGCACAGTGGACATGGCTGACCATGAAATGTGATGCAGGAGCTGATGACCTGGGGGCAGCAGACATCGTGAGGGGCAAGGAATTCAGAGGCAGAAGACAGCAGAGCCGGTGATGGAGGAGAACAGATTTTTTTAACTGGAAATGAGTCCTGTCTCCTGGATGCAATCTTCAATTTCATCTGTTTCCAGGAACCACCTCGAGGGAGCGGTCTGGGTGTCTGGAATCCTGGAACTGACCCATGAGTTTCTCTTTCTAAGGTGACCCAGAGGGAGGCTCATCCAGCTGTAGGGAGTCATTGCTCTGGCCTGAATGTCTGTGTCCCCCCAAATTCATAGGTTTAATCCTAATGTGCAATGGGATGGTGTTGGGATGTGGAGCCCTTGGGATATGATGAGGTCATGAGGGTGGACCCCCATGATGGGATTAGTGCCCTTGTAACAGAGACCCCAGAGAGCCCCCTCGCCCCGTCCACCACGTGAGGACACAGTGTATTAATGACCCCCACCGTGCACCCCCAATTTGTGGTTTGCGTGTGCCTTTAGCTTCCACCAAAATCCCGGAAGCGAGAAGCACAGACTTGCTCCTGCACGTCCTGCGCACAGCACTTGAGTATGGGGGGGACACAGGTCTCCCCGTTACCGGCTCTTAGAAGGTAGCACCAGGAGAAAGCGTGTCTCTGCCAGGAACAGATGTCTGCCCGTATCTGTCACAGGTGGGTGCCAGGAAACCACGTGAACATATGGACCTCGAGTGTGACCTCTGTTCCTATTCATTCAATAATTCCATTTTACGTGTCTGTGTCGTAAGCCTTCTGCGGTTTTGGGGAAAGCAAGTTGTGAATGAATTAAACTCAAAAAGACAGAGGAAGGAGCCAGCGTTCAGGTTGCAGGCAGGAAAGGGTTCTTCGACGGGTCATGGGGCCGGGGAAGATGCTCCAGGGAGGCGACAGGGTGAGGTGGCCACTGTAGGGTCCTGAGAAATTCAGTCGCCTATGAGGGGAGCCCCTGCTCTTGCACGTCCCTCTGGGGTCATTTCTGCATGGTCTCTATCACACTCAGGGTGGGTTACCCACACGGGGCTGTCCTCAGTCAACACCCCGGGTTTGTGCCGGGCCGTGGTCCCTGGCGTCCCTCCTGGGGAAGCCCTGCCCCCTGTGAGCCCGAGGGGCACGTGGGGAGCTCACCTGCATCATGAACGGAGAGCTCGGTTCCTCCATGCCAGCCGTGGGCTCCGTGACCGGGGACGGCTGTTTCTTATGGTCGAGGTGGCTAAAATACGGCCAGATGATGCCTTTCCAGGGTGCATTTACGAGGAAAATGGAGCCATGGTGAGAAACCTCACAGGCATGCTTTGTTTTGGAGAAGGAGAGTGGGTCAGCGGCCCTCCCTGGCATCTGGCTGCTGTTTGCCCCTTTCAGACGGTGTGTCCAGTATGGGCGAACTCCGCCTGCCCCTCGATGGGTTGTTCAGTGTCCTGAATGAGGTCCTCAACGAGCAGGGAAGCCTGGGGAATTTGATCTGGTGATGCCTGATGCCCCGATGGTGTGATGGCAGCCACTCTGGGGCCAGTGCCGGGTTACTGGCTGAGAGACTGGAAAAATAAACTGGACCAAGAGGCATTTTAAGAGCAGGACGTGAAAGCTGAAAGCACGTTGCCAGCGACACAAGAGGACGCCTGGCTTCGGGCTGGACTCTCACACTCAGGGAGTCATGGAACGGCCTCTTTGTGGGGATGGTCGATGGCCTGAGGGTCAAGAGAGATGACGAGCATTTTTCCAGGCAGAAAGAGGTGGAGGGTGGCTGAGGTCGAGAGGAGAATGTGTGAGGGATGTCCTGGAACAAGGGTCCCCACGGGGAACTGGGCTGAGGGGTCTGGGGCAGCTCAGGACACACGTGGCCAGGGGCTCGGTGGGAAGGACTGTGGTTCTCCACTGACCAGAACCCAGTGCCTTTCCAGGGGGGACAATGAGTCCCAGGGCAGCCTCACTGCTGGTCCAGCCAGACCCTCTGGACAGATGTCGCCAGGAGGGACCTCCTCGCATCTGGACCAGAATGCACTGGAAAGATGCACTGCATCCAGGAGGCTCTTCTCCATCTCCATCACCTCTGGACAGCCGTGGATGCCCGGGGAGAGGAGGAAAGTCGGCTGGACAATGGTCCTCTAGGCACATTATTTACCTCTTCAGAGAGCGTCCCCAGGACCCCTCCCTGTCACTTCTGCACCGTGGATGGTCCGTTGTCTCTCACTCTCCGAAGTTCTTTATGCTCCAATTAAACAAGGAAAACTGAACACGCTCATCAGCTAGAAAGATGTTCCCAGGATGCACCAAGCAAGGATGGGGGACCTCAGTCTCCAACCCCCGGGAACTGAATTCTGCCAACAACCAGACAGAGCGTGCAGGCAGAGTCTTCCCGGTAGTGTCCAGATGAGCCGACCTCGGGAGGCCCTAAAAGGACCCCATTGAGCCGCACTGACCCACAGCCACAGGGAGACGGTACGTGGCTGTGACCTCAAGCCACCAATTTGTGGTAGTTCATTGCACAACAGAAGGAAACCCGTGCAGATAGTCCCCCACCGTCCGGTGCGGTTCATCCGTGGGACCCATCGGGGACGTGGTGGGTTCCCTCGATGCCCATCCACACAGCCGGCACGGAAGCCCCCCGGTGCGTACCCGGAGCGCCCCTGAAAGCTAGCCCTTCCCGTGGGAAGCCGGGCTTAGCCTCCATCAGGGGAGGAGGAGGACAGAAAGGGAGCCACACACTTCGGGTTGGTGCTAAGCTAAGGGGCATGTTTTTGGAAGTCTTAATGGACCACCTCTGGAGGCCACGGATGGGGTGAGGCTGGGGCCAAGCACTGCTTCCCAGGGCCAGGCTGGACTTCAGGGCTGTTCCAGGGAGGTGATGAGTGCAGTGTGTGCCTGCCAGCCGTGCAGGTGGGATCAAGGTCGCTCTGCAAAGGGAACAAGCAGAGGGGGGCCGAGAAGGGTGATGCTAGGGCAGCCCGGGACCAGGGAGAGCAGGGAAATGATGAAATGCAGCACTCCTCCCAGTGCTCGGTTCTGACAGAGGATGCTCAGGATTTGCACACTCTCTGTCCTCGAGCCCGTGCCCCTCTCCTCTGCCGTGTCCGCAGTCTCTTCCAGGGGAAGCGATGACCGTGTTGGCAGGGGATCTGGCGATGTTTGCATGCTCACAAGGAGACTCTGGGAGAGCATCAGATTCATGTACCAGCTGAGAGCGAGGAGCGACCTGAGCCCACGTTCCAGAGGTGAAAGGCTGCTGCATTCGTCCAAGCCAGACGTTGGCCGCGGGAGGACCGTAAACCGAGCGTCTGGCGGCAGGACCGGCCTCAGATGTGAGAAACCCTTGGTGCAACCATTCTGAGCAGCCGTGTCCCGTCTCCTCCAGGGGAGCATGGGGTCGACGGCAGAGGGAAAAATACACAGCTGTCAGTCTGCATTAGGGGCCCCAGGGCTTCAACGCGCAGTTTTCTAGCTCATCGATGGCCACTTAACAGGGGTGTCATTGTTTCCAGCTAACATTTCCTGCTTCCTTCTAAAGCGTGAGCGTGAGTGTGTGTGTGTGTCGGGCCCCTGCGTTCAGCGTCCACAACGGACCACGGCGGCCATACTTTGCAAGGTGGGGAGGTATGAGCCGTCCCCAGGGCCCCGGAGACAGGCGCACCCATGTGCCTTTGCTCAGGGCGGCCTGTGGACGATGCGTGGAGACATGGCCAAAGGGGTCTGACGTGGGATGTGTCTGTCTGGGGAACATGTGTTTGCAAGCTTTCAAAGTCTCCAAATGGGGGTTTGAGAGGGAGTGTGCAGACCAGGGTTGATGCGTGGACACGATTTGTCGGTCTGGCTGGGATGGAGAAACGGGACAGGAGTGTCCAGCTGGAGGAGGGACAATGTGGAGAGAGAGAGAGAGATGGAAAGAGACATGAAGGGAGAGATGGAGAGAGAGCCCAGGTTCCCTCTGGAGCAGCCTCTCAGAAGCAAGTGGGAACTCGTACAAAATCTCTGGGACTCCGAGGACAGAAGTGGACTGAGAATCGTCCACAGCTTCACTGTGACATTGGAAGCGACGGGAGCTCGTGACTCAGGACTTGGACAGACTGTGCCGGAGAGATCAGAACACTGAACAGACTGAGCACCATGGAAGGGACACCATGTGTTCATGGCGTGTGCATTCAATGTGCGTACAATGGACGGTTTGCTTCTAAGTTACCAGTTTCCTTCGGTTCGGGGAGAAAAGCAGAAAACCCAAGCGGCCTTGCAAACCCATTCTACTCCAAATATCAGAGACAAGGACCAATGGCCACGTAGGGCTGTCTTGCACAGGAGACTTACTTTTCAGCCAATAAAATAATTAAATCAATTTTTCTCTTTCTGAGCATCTCGCATGTGGTCAGGCAGATTTGGGAGCATTCAGTAGTGAGGGCTTCTCCGGGCAGGGAATTTGGAGTCCTTTGCAGGAAATGGCCTCAGGGAGGAGGACCGGCTGCCGACGTCCTCCTGGGCCAGGACAGAGCAGGCCTGTGGTTCTGGACATGGATCCTTTCCCCACCACGCATATCACAAGTATTTATGGAGAACGTACGAGGCCCCAAGGGTTGTGTTTGGGTCCAGGGAGCCAGGTGCACGAGAGTCCCACTGGTCCCCACTCTTTGTAACTCATGGTCCCCAGTGTCAGAGGGTGGGAGACAGAGGGTCACCTGAGGGGTTCAGGTCAGAAAAGGACAGACTGACCACAGCAGGGCCAGCGATCAGAGAAGTGGAGGTGCGTGGACGTGGTCCAACAGGGCGTTCTGAGAAAGGAGCCCTCGGGGGGAGGCGGGAGATGGTGGTGGAGACGATGTGGCCACGCGGGATGCGGGTGAGGAGGTGGACTTTGTCCCGAGGACGACAGGAAGCCGAGAGAGGCGGGATGGGTTCAGACTTATGTTTGGGAAAATGGCTCAGGATCCAGCGTGGAGGTTGGGTTTTGGGGGCAGGTTTATGGGGGAAGATGATGCACCTGGACGCAAGAGGCAGATCCATGCAGCAGACAGAACAACCAGTACCCACCGTGTGCAGGGAGGCGGCTGGATTCGAGAGCTGTGCATAGATCAGATACGATGCTGATGGGGTGGCCAGGTTTGGTGCCTTCGGGTTCGTGAGTGTGGGATCTTATGCCAAAATCCCTGTGCGATGAAGAGCCGACAGCCTTGTTCAGAGCCGAGCATCGCTCCAGGCTCCTCGTAGGATGGGAGCAAAGGGCTTCATGTCGTCCTTCATATGCAATTTATGGCAAAACCCACACACGCTCCAAAAGCCGTTGTGTGGTGCCCTTACCCGTGACAACGCCAGAAAAGAGGCATTTGGTTTGGGGGGAATAAAACACTCCAGGCCCATTTTCTCTCCAGGCCCGTTTCAGAATGGCCCACGGCAGGCGTTCCTGTTGCAAAGCAGACCCCCAGACCCCCGATGCTGAGAGACCCTTGGGACAGGTTTTTGCATTATTTTGACACAGCTTGTAAATTTTTTCTCGCCCCCAGTTCTGCTGCACTCTGGAGCTGATTAATTACCGAGGTGTTGGGGAGCGCGTTCTCCCGCGGGCGGTGGGCAGTTGATTTACAAAGTGCGTACACGTCTTTCCTCTGGCAATTGTAAATTCACACCAAAGGGAGTGGTTGGAACAAGGGCGCTGGGTCCTTCCTGCTGGAAAACGGGTTTTAGCAAAAGCCCTCGCATTGGGGGCATGAAGGGTTTTGTTCACTTGAGGGTGTGGGGCGCTGTCTCCGCATCGTGGTGGAAATCATGCCCCTGGATTCAATACAAGACACTTTAGGGTTTTTTTGGACGCTGTGGCCTCTTGGTTCAGGCTAGAAATAGGCGATAAGAACTTGCTGCATTTTGGAGATCTGGTGATGAAAATTGGTAACGCTTTCTCGGTGCAGAGGCGTGGAGGCCCTCGGCAGTGGCTGGCGCAGTAGCAGCATCTCCGAGTCTTTGCTAATGAATACCTTTAGGATCATGATGGAGTTTCTCTGGCCGTTTACCCCGGATGAGGTTGTTAAGGCTCGATGAGTGGGGTGTTTAGTCAAGAACAGATCTTCTCTCCCCCACATAACAATGTCCCCTAATGAAATGAGTTTTATCAGAGGCTCAGGTTCGTAATGCTTCTGGAAAACAAGATAGATGGAACAATTCCTTTAGTGAATGCATTGCACACAATGGCTACGTATTGCTTCCGAAGTTTAATTTTGTAACAGTTCAAGAGGTGTGATATAGCTGCTGCCGTTTCTGGGGTGGGGATGGATAAAGGCTCAGGCCAAGATGGAACAGGTCCCCCTAATGTCGCTTTTCCTGCTGAACCGTAGCTGGAATCCAGGGAAATTTGCATGTTTCTTAAACTTTGTGGAATTACAGCACTTCCTTTCAACTTAAAAAAAATTATGATTGCATGTCCATGAAGTGTGGCACAAACAGGCTTTCATTTAATCAACATCTTATTCAATAGGATACGGTGCCAATATCGTCTGGGCAAACCTGTCGATGTTTGGGGGACATGAGATTCGGCAACATGGCACATTGCAGCCGAGTTAAGCATTTTGGCATATTTATAATTTTTCTTCAAGATGGAAATCACAAAATGGCAAAATTGGAGCTTTACTTTCACAGGAGGATATGGCCAGTTACGAGAAAACAAATTGATGGCTTTCTCTGATCTCTTATATTTAGAATGAACAAGTGTTTACACTTCCTTTATCAAATCACCAAATATATACAAGGCGTCGTGAATTTATGGGGATGAGTTATAAAGGGGGTGCTTTAAATGTTGCATTCTCTTTATTCTTGCAGTTTTAAATTATTGTTAAAGACTGTCGGGTACGTGCATGAGGATACGGGCTGCAGCTTCACTGGGAACTTTGTATCACACGGAGTTTGCAGTAATGCACGGTGGTGAAAGTCGTGGTTACAGTGGAGCAAGGGGGCACAACAATGTTGCTTATTTTTAAATGTATCTCTTGGGGCCAAGGTTTCAATGTATCTTCTTGTTGCAGGGAATGTACCCGGTGTCGGCGATCAGAAAACTGTAAACCATGCTTCAGAAAGAGAAACCCGTGTGTGACTCAGCATCACAGGGGGCAGCTCACACCTGTGGCCTCTCGGGCGACACACCTGGGCGATGCCCATCAGAAGTGCCTCTTGGACGCCCAGATGTGGGCTGGCTGGACGGGACTCGGATGTCCCCCCAGGGGATCTGCACATTTACCTTGGGTTCTCTTTGACTTCCTCCTCTCTGCCTCTTCAGCAGGGACCTCCCACCCCAGAGGTGGCCTCTGGGGCTCAGCTGGTCCTGAGCATCCAAGCAGTGCTCATTAGGTGCTTACTCACGCGTTGATGGCCTGGGGGCCTTGGGGGCTGCCCTCCATGGGGATGCGTCCATCCGTCCCCGCCATGTGCTGTGAGGGAGGGTACCCAGCCCTGGGGCCAGGACCCAGCCTCATGCTCATTTCTGTAGCCTCGCGTCCTCATCTCAGATGGACGAAAACCAGTTATGTTTGCCTATAAATTATGGCCAACCTCCGGATAGCATATGCTGGATTTTCCCTTTGTGGGCATTATTACCATCCTGGACGCACTGTAGGACTTCAGAAAGCATGGAGAATGCTTTACGAAGACCTCAGGGGGAGGCCCTGAGAGCCGCACAGGTATTTGATTGGGAAACACCTTTTTTACCTGTTGGCACTCCTGCTTCTGCTGTCGGGAATAACTGATGGAGAGATGTTCACGGGGTCCCCCGTGTAGCCCCCTAGTCTGCATTTCCACGAAGAGATAGGTGAGAATTGGCTTAGTAGGAAAAGCATCGGCAGATCCATGGGATGCGATGAGGTTCTTCCTTCAAGCCCAGATCCCCACCAGCGATGCGTCTGCAATGCGCTCCAGAGAAAACGGATTTCTGGAGGCCTTCGAAGAACATGCCTGGGAATGTGGTACCCGATATTCATTTTCCACGTCATCCCACTTAAAAATTAAGGGAAATGTATCAGAGAGTGCCTGCTGAATTCCCGCTGTGAAATCATACACACTGCCACCCCGCGTGATGACTTTGGGAGAAATAGAGCCCTGGGCGTTTTTAGAAGGTCTAGTAACTCTGTGATGCTCGGAATGGCAAATCCGACTCCTTGCCTTAATGAACAGTTATTGGGGATGTAGTCTATATCAGGAACCATCTACAAGTCGGGTACTTTTACAGTTGCAATTATTTCCCTTTACTTTAAAAAATAATTGGCAGACTTTTTTTTTTTTGAGTGGTTTGAGGTTTATGGGAAAAATCAGTGGAAAGTAGAATTCCTATGAAGTGTTTCTCCTGCAAGTCTCACTTTTCTCTGTTATTAGCATCTTGTATCAGGCGGTACATTTGTGCCAATGTTAGCATCTTGTATCAGGTGGTACGTTTGTGACAATGTTAGCATCTTGTATCAGGTGGTACATTTGTGCCAATTTTAGCATCTTGTATCAGGTGGTACGTTTGTGCCAATGTTAGCATCTTGTATCAGGTGGTACATTTGTGCCAATGTTAGCATCTTGTATCAGGTGGTACGTTTGTGCCAATGTTAGCATCTTGTATCAGGTGGTACATTTGTGCCAATGTTAGCATCTTGTATCAGGTGGTACGTTTGTGCCAATGTTAGCATCTTGTATCAGGTGGTACGTTTGTGACAATGTTAGCATCTTGTATCAGGTGGTACATTTGTGACAAGGTTAACATATTGTATCAGGTGGTATATTTGCTACAATGTTAGCATCTTGTATCAGGTGGTACATTTGCTACAATGTTAGCATCTTGTATCAGGTGGTACATTTGTGCCAATGTTAGCATTTGTATCAGGTGGTACATTTGCTACAATGTTAGCATCTTGTATCAGGTGGTACATTTGTGACAATGTTAGCATCTTGTATCAGGTGGTACATTTGTGACAATGTTAGCATCTTGTATCAGGTGGTACGTTTGTGACAATGTTAGCATCTTGTATCAGGTGGTACATTTGTGCCAATGTTAGCATCTTGTATCAGGTGGTACATTTGTGACAAGGTTAACATATTGTATCAGGTGGTATATTTGCTACAATGTTAGCATCTTGTATCAGGTGGTACATTTGCTACAATGTTAGCATCTTGTATCAGGTGGTACATTTGTGCCAATGTTAGCATTTGTATCAGGTGGTACATTTGCTACAATGTTAGCATCTTGTATCAGGTGGTACATGTGTGACAATGTTAGCATCTTGTATCAGGTGGTGCATTTGCTACAATGTTAGCATCTTGCATCAGGTGGTACGTTTGTTACGATGTTAGCATCTTGTATCAGGTGGTACATGTGTGACAATGTTAGCATCTTGTATCAGGTGGTATATTTGCTACAATGTTAGCATCTTGTATCGGGTGGTACATTTGCTATGATGTTAGCATCTTGTATCAGGTGGTACATGTGTGACAATGTTAGCATCTTATATCAGGTGATAAATTTGTTATAACTGACCAGCCGATATTGATACATTGTTATTGACTAAAGTCCACAGTTTCCCTTGAGGTTCATCTTAGTGTGGTACACTTTAGGTGTGTGCATACATCAATGATGACATGTATGCACCGTGACAGTGTCACATGGACTAGTTCCACTACCCTAAAAAATCCACGTCTTCGTCACAGTTAGAAATGCGAGCCTTTGAAACATAATTTTTTGGGTCTTTCAGGGAACTCTCTTCTATAGCTCATTTAAATTATTCATTTGATTAAAAATAATGCCTTATTTAAAAACGAATAAAAATGTAGGTGTGTGGGTTTATATCTGCGTGTCTTTATCCATTCTACCCATAGCTAGAAGACAGAACCCTACAAACTACTGAGATGAGGGGTCAGGAAACCGAGCCCTGCATGGAGAGAGGGCGTAATTGAACTTGGTGGTCCATCGTTTTGCATAAACGTTACCTATTTTTCTTCTTCTGTGCCAATTAGCACTTAATGAACTAAGAGAAAGTCAATAATTAAGCAGTGAGTCTGGGGTCATATGCATTGCCTCCGGATGGAACCACAGAAGTAGTTTCTAACCCTCTTACGCTAGTGTCTTCTTTCTTTCTTTTCCAACACCGTGTATTTTGAGGAGCGAAGAGCTTGTGGGATAATTGGCTTCTGGCACTCCTAATGGCCTTTAGGGCTCGCATTGGTGTTGGGGCATTTGGAGACGGCAATTGAGCGATTTATGGACTCGCCGTTTCATTTTCCTTTACCATGATGTTTAATTACCTTGTAATAGGTGGTTTGATTCTGGGAACAGAAGAAAGCTTCCCATTTGCCAAACCATTTCCTGTTACACAAGAATGGAGAGTGGGATCTGGGGGTGGGTGCTGAGTAGGGACCTTTGAGGTCTCATCCTCGGCTGAAAGATGAAGACCCCCAGTCTGTTTCCACCAGTTTCCAGGAATGTGCTGGTCATCATTTTCCACGGCCACGTCTTTCACCATTTCCCGTTTCTCTCGGTAATTTTTTGCTCAGCCCTTCATGATGGAATGAAGCTTTCTCTCAGACCCCACTTAAGAGTGGAGGAGTGGGACCCATTTTCAGCAGAATTGCTTCCTGTCGTCGCCCCTCCTCTGGGATCGACCCTCGCAAACCTTGCCTGCGTGGACATCCTTCTGGACATCGGCACAGGGGGACTTAGCTTACCTGACTCGACTTACCCTTCTGGCCACACCCCTGTTGTAACCGGTGGGTCTTCATTGGGCGTCAGAATGGCTGTCTTTGGGTGAATGGAGGAGACGAGGCTGCACCCAAGTTTTCGGGGATTTGGGGTGCAGACTCTCTCCAGGTCTCCAGAGGGCGGGGTGGGGGTAAGACAGGGTCCTGAGAGCCTGTTTGCATCGATCACGATTTCTCTGGAAGGGACTGGCAGCTCCTGTTGGACGTCAGAGCCCCATTGTCCGGGTCGGGGTCTGGGTCATCGTTCTGTGAACCATCCGACACAGGGAGGTCATTCCCTCATCCATAAAGACAATCCACCCCTCGTCAGGCGGGGGTACGTGTTCAATAAAATTATGTCGGTGACCGCCTTACTCATAGTGGGCACATTGGTCCATTTCTCCTTCTTTCCTGTACAAACTGCCAGATGGTGGAGAAAAAGGGGCTGAGGGAGGCTGAACCGACCCTCCATTGGGTGACCCCAAATCCTCGTAAAAACGTCTCGTCCTACGTATCTTGTCTGGGCAGAATCTCGCAGCTCTTGGGATGTATGATTCCAGGGTTCAATGCAATCAGACTTTGTGATCATTTAAGGGGCCCTTGTCCGTCTCCAGCACATCACGAATTTAACCAAACATTTTGAACACGAGGGACGCCGTGCCTTTGCAGGTAGAGGTGGGTGTTCACAAAGTGTCCCAGGGCATCCCCAAAATCAGAGCCGATTGGTGTAAGGTGGGGACGTCAATGGGTTGCTTTCTGGATTTCCTCCCCACTCACTTGAGATGAGCGGACGCAATGGCCAAGGGACCCTGAGGTCTCATAGATGCCTGGGGGTCTCCAGGTGGGTTGGGGGGCCTGGGGGAGAAGCAAGAAAGCCCCAGGTGTGGGTTTGTCCAGTGGAGGGTCTCAGAGTCTGGACGGAGCACATGCTAGGTCATGTTTAGTAATGAGGCCTCCGTGAGACCCGGGCTTTGCTGACATGAACACTGCACCCAGCGTTTTTCTCTGGCCAATCTCATTTCCGACTGAGAGTTTGCACTCATCATTTGGAGTCACAGATGTAAGCTAGATTTTCATGCACAATTTGACCTTTTTCTCCCCAGGATCTCTTTTTCCCCGTGTTTTCAGGTGCCACATCCAACTGCTGCATCTCGCTCTCCGAGGATGCTCTCCCCGCCCTCATGCGTGAGCGTGGAGAGAAGGCTCCTCAATGAGGGCTTCACAAATATTCCCCAGAAGTCTCCCAGCCCTCCAGGAGTCGGCGGGAACCTCAGGTGGACACGCACGCCGCCAGGATCTTGCTCGCGTTGATTAAAAACGACGGCTAATAATGGTGAGAGGATGCTTACCGCCCCGAACCATGTGTCCCCGATTTCCAGAGGGCCGAGGTCTCATTAATCTCCCGATGCACTTGCAGCTCGGTGCCAGTTCCCCTTAAAAGGACGGGGTTTGATGAAGGCAGAGGTAAATTGTCTGTGCCGTGTGGCAGCCGTGCTAGCCCTCAGACACGAGAGAGAGCTGGATGAAGATAAAGTCGGATTTAGTATTTACTGCAATTTTGCATCAGAAGCAGTGCAATAGAAATCAATGTTTTTTTGGGGAAAAGAGTCTCTTAAGGATTTGATTCTTCAGCCATGTAGCAGAGCTAATGGTTGACCATCAAAACCCAACCCATCCTTTCTCCTGAGCACAAGATGATTTGTAGCTTTCTTTTGTGTTGGCTTTGGTCCTGTGGCTGAGTTCCTGGCGACAGAGCAGGCCTGGAAGGGATGGTGGCCCCGTCTACGTCTTCTGCACATGCACTGCCCTGCGGACCAGCTGGAATCCTTGCAGATCCAGTTGCAATCATGAAGACCGTGAGGAGGGAGATTGGAGAGCCTGGTGGAGCCAGCAGCCTGGGCTCCCGAGTGCCCGTGTGGAGCAGAGCCTCCTGCCACCATGGACAGCTCCCTGGGGCTGCAGAGAGATGGAGAGAAATATGCGTCTGGTCGTTTCTGAGTCTCTTTGTCACAGCCACTCAGCATTCCCGTGACTCTTGTAAGCTCTGTTCCTGAAAGGGAATGCAAACCCAGGTCTTCTGACTCCATGTCCTTCAGCAGACGGGGCGGAGGAATGGCTTCTTCTGCATCCGCCAACGTGATCGAGTCTTGGCTTTTCTGTAGGGAAAAGGATCTTTTTAAGCAGAGCTTAATGGAATAATGGGCTGTGGTTCTGAGATGTTAACAGTTCTGATCACCTTCTGGGTGAGACCCGGTCACTCAGAAGAAACATAGAAGGTTCCTTGGACTGGAAAGTCCCACAGTTCACAGTCAACATAATGTCCTTCAGGCCTCATAGCGTCTCGGCTTATCGGGCGCTCAGTAATGGTGCGTTGACTGCAGAAGTGAGGGAAGGAATGAATGCGTGAATTAATGAATGACCCATGCAGCCATCTCCCTTGGCTTTAGGAGCAGCTGATCTGGTGCTGAGTGGGTGCTGGGTTCCCATCTGCCAGCGAGTTTCTCTGGTGTCAGGAGACCGTGATGCTTCTACCTGTGATGAAAGAATTGGACCACCCACCTCCATGTCTCTCTGTGGAACCTTCTTCATGCAGGAAACAGTGAGGGGCTTGGCTTCCGGAAGAAAAACAGTTCATGGAGCACTGATTCTCTGCAGCAAACTGCACAGACGGAGCTCACGGGCTCTGGGGTGAGCACGCTGTGCCCCGTTGTCTGGTACCCTCTCTGGGGTGATTGGCAGGTGGATGGTGGCTCGAGTGCAGAATCCCCATAGAGGAGGGGTGGGTGTGGGCTCTGGATGGGCTGGTTTGCATTTGAGAGGAGCGAGTTGCTCCTTACGCCCCGAAATTGGCCAACCATGCAGGCCTTCCAGGGTCAGAAGATCCCAAGATGTCAAGGCATCAGAAAATGGAAAGGCATGGTTTATACACCCTATTTCCAAGTAAGGATGTGTTCTGAGACACCGGGGTTCAGACTTGAACACGTGTTTTCTTGGGGAGGACACGGCTCAAGCCATTCCACCTTCTGTGAGTGCAACAGGTTAGGTGGGGGCCGGGGGATTCTCCGACTCTGGAGATGGAGCGAGTGAGAGACGCTCATTGCAGACACACACGTCTCTGATGGAGGTCCCAGCCCTCTCTACCCACATCCTCTTGTGTGACTGTTCCTCCAGCCGCTCCCCGTCTTCCCACCCCAAATCTGGAGGATGCACCCTATTACTTCCAGGAATGGAGCACCATTTTCCACGTCCGTGATTTCGACAATGCCCACTGACCCTCTGTGCTCAGTTTGCTCGTGGAGATGTTAGGCAAGCAGCCGGCACACAACTTTATTCAAAACCCACAAAGCGAGAGGAAGGAAACATGCAAAAAGAAAAGGAGGGTGTGCTTGACGAATGGTGCTGGGGCCTTTTACCGTGCGTCGTACATTCCGGGCATGGGGAGCCCGTGGTAAATTCCAACAAGCGATCTCGGGCGTAATGTCATTTTTCAGGGACTTCCTTGCCCCGGGGCCGTGAGTTACGGGGCTGTGAATATTCTATGAGGGATTATTTACCATAAATCGTGTAAAACCGCACATGTTTCATAATCAGAATATGGCCGGTGTTGGGGGGCCGGGCAGAAACTTGGTTTACAACTGCTTTTGAGAACGAGCCCTGAAATGGGATGGAAGGGGAGCTGATGGAAAAACATTGAGTCCACTCCCTCTGTCCCATGACTCATAAGGACTGGCCGTGCTCGTACGAATGAGGCGATTAGGAGCATTTGATGTTTTCATTTGTAACTGTAAAAGTTGCAAAAAACGGTAATTTATGGAAAGCCCTGTTCTCAACAGCTCTCATGCATACGTGGAGCATCCTTCACTCCTGATCGGTAGTCCTTCAGAAAAGCAGAGGATGGATGTATTTGCTTGAATAGTGGGTGCAACGTGTCTGAACTTGGGGTCTGAACACCTGACGCCCTTCTGAGCATCTCTGGAGGTCGGGCGACTGATCCTCGGTGCATCAGCGCGAATCCCGTCTGTGTGGTGGGACGATGTGCATTTCCCATCAGCATGTGGGGCTTTGAGAAGATGCTGTGGGAGGCCCTACGGAGGCTGCCAAACACCGTGAGTTGCTGGCCGTCACTTGTCTATATGGGGGTCCAACAACGAAAAGGAGACTTTTGAGAAGTTCTTCTCTAGCTCTGAGCAATTTATCTTTGAGTCCGTTGTCTTCAAAATAAGAGTTGCCCTGTGTGATGATTAATTTTATGTGCCAACTTGCCTGGGCCGCGGTATCCAGGTATTTGGTCAAACATCTGTCTAGACGTTGCTGTGAAGGTATTTGTCAGATGCAATCAGCATTCAAGTTGGCTGACTTGGAGTAAAGCAGATTGCCCTCCACAATGTGGGTGGGCCTCGTCCCATCAGTTGAAGGATTTGACAGAAAACAGATTGACGTCCCCTGGGGGAGGGAATTCTGGCTGTAGGTGGTCTTGGGACTTGAGGTGCAATGTCAGCTCTTCCCTGGGTCTCAGCCTACTGGTCTACCCCGCAGAATTTTGGATTTGCCAGCCTCCGCCATCGTGTGAGTCAATGCCGTGTAATAAATCTCTCTCTCTCTTTATCTGTGTATCGATCCATCCACACCCTATTGTTCTGTGTCTCTGGAAAACCCCGACTAATCCGTCCTGTCTGCCTCCATCCTCATCGCCTCTTAACCAGAAGGAAAAAGAAAAGAGACCACATTTGGTCTGCGCCTCCTCCCCGTGTCTGTGGCCGTCGTCCAGGGAAGATGAGGGTGGCTCTCCTGCCATATGAGGCTTGTTTCTCCCACTCTTGACCCCGGTCCCCCTCCAGGTGCAGGGTCGAGTCCTGGCTCGTGACGCACACCAGCTCTGCAGCCTCTGACCACGTTCTTGTCCTCCTCTCTCTCCACCTCATCAAACCTCAGTTTCCCCCTCTGTCATTTATGGACGATGGTGGTTTCTGCACGTGGCTGTTTAGAAGGGCATGTATGGTTCACAAGGTCTGCATTCAAATGCAAACTCTGCCATTTACCCTAGGAGAGGCCTTGGCAAGGCAGCTCTTCTCTGTGTGCCTCAGTTTCCCCATGAGCAAAATGGAGCCCTTACCAAGGTTAAGTGAGTTGGTGCAGGTGGAATGTGTAGACCCACTCCTGGCATGGCAGTGGGTTCCATCTCAGCATTGGCTGCTGTGGTTATCATTTCTGAAATGACTGGTTCAAGAGAGCCAGTGTCATCTTACTCCAGAGAGGAGAGATGCTCAGAGAGGTCATGCATCTCAGGCGGAGACACACAGCCAGGCGGTGGTTGAGTTTGGATTTCAATCCGTGCCTCTCTGATGGCAGGCTGGGTTGCGGGCTCTTTCACGGAGGACGGATTGGACTGGACGCGCCTCTGGCCCACCCTACAGAGTGTTTCCATACAATGGACTCGTCAGGTGGGGCAGACAGCTTGACCACAGTCCTGGAGGTGCTGGACTTCAAGTGCAGATTTTACGTGGTGGGGCTTTCGTAATGACGAGGTTGCTGGAAGTGGGTCATCTCTCATTCAAAGGGCGTCTTGAATACGGATCTCTCTTGAATGGCGTGTGGGTGACTCAATAGGAGGTTGGCTGGTTCTCAAACTCCAGGTCCTGTGCTTCTGCCCATCTGCAGCCAAGGAAGCTGTTGGTGCTTCCTCATACGGGGAGCAGATGGGTGGGGGTTCGTCCAGGATGTGAAACAGCAGAGATTACACCTTACACACATCAAGAACCAAGGGCAAAGAAAACCTTTAAGAGAAAGCTCATCCATGTTGATCCACGTTGCAGTGTGTGTCAGAACTTCACTCCTTTTCATGGCTGCGTAACATTCCACTGTATCAGGGACCACATTTTGTTTATCCATTCATCCGTCAATGGACACTTGGGTTGTGTCCACATTTTGGCTATCATGAATAATACTGCTATGAATGTGAGTGTACAAACATCTGCTTGAAGACCTCTTTTCAATTTGGGGGGTCTATACCCAAGTGTGCAACAGGCAGCAACTGCTTTGTGTGGACATGGGATCTCCTTTTGAGGGAATGAAAATGTCTTGGAACCAGATACACGTGGTGGTTGCACAACATGGTGAGTGAACTACAGGCCACTGAGTGTCCACTTGAAGATGGTGAGTGGTTAATTTCCTGTTGTGTCCATTTTACCTCAAATAAAAGAAGAAAAATCTCATCCATAGAGCCTCACTCCAAAACAGCAGTGTCCATATTGCTGGAGACCATCGAGTCCCACGTCAGTCAAGACGGTCACAGGCATCTTGGAGCTCACAGAATCAGGGGCAGAATTCATTTCCACAAAGCCACGTGTGGGTTTTAGGGATGTACATCTAAATCCTCTTTTAAATCTCCTCTGCCTCAAAGGAGCTACTCATTTGATCGGAAAATCATTGCTAATTTTATTTCCTATTTTGTATAATTTTTAAAAACAGTTTGCCATTCAGATGGCGAGATACAGGGTCCCATTTCTCTTCGATTAACTAGCTGCCTCCAGTAGCTCTGCTGGCTGAGGGGATGTCAATGAAGACAGAGGAACCATCGCTTTGGGGTCTTGCGGGCGCACTAGGAGCCCGGCTACAGGAACCAGAAATGCACTGCGGCACGTGCAACCTGGTTTCGATGCTCATTGAATGTCTGATCCCTTGGTCATTGTTTCTAACCTGAAATTGTAGGAGGAGAGGATGCTCCAAGATAAGACCTTCCTGCCTCCTCTCCTCGCCATCAATTCCAAGCCCCCAACTTCTAGGACAGAGGATGACGGATGAAAGAACCACCCTAGGCTAAAAGGAGAAAATGAAGGACGCAATTTGGAGAGACGGGCTGCTCTGAGTTGTTGGAAATCGATGCACGGAGGGGCAGGAACATTGCCCTGGAGGCCACCAGTGGCCCTGGGAGAAGCCGACGTCACCAATTCAACCAGGACCATCCACGCAGCTCATAAGAAACAGACAGGTTTCTCCTTCTTGGTGGGGAATTTAGAGGATGCCCTTTGAAGCGTGCAATTGTGGGAATGCCATCTACTCTTCCAGACGTCTTTGACACGGGGCAATAAGAATATTCTTAAGTGCAGAAGAGAAGTGACCATTGACTTTGCAAGAAAATAGAGAGGGACGGTGTTTGCAAGGGCAGAGTCTGGTGGGTTTTGATAAAATCTCGTTTCGAAGGAGGAAAAGCTTAGGCACATGGAAGGGTGTGAGGCCGCATCCTCCAAGGCCCCCAGACTCAAAATTTGGGGAAGGGGATCGAGAGGACGGGCAGGAGACAGTATGGCCTTGGCCCCATGGAAATTCCAAACACCGCCGAGGGCTCAGGGTCCATTCTGCACAATGATGAGCGTCCGTGGGAATCTGCTCACTGCAACGGAGGAGAGGAAATCTGTAAATAACGGAATTTGAGAACAAGGAAGGGAATTACCAATAAAGAATTACAGAGAGTGCTGTCAAAGCACGGACACAAGACGGCGAGAGAAATGGCCGGGTCACCCCGGAAGCCAGCGAGAGGTGAGCAAGAGTCCTGCATCTTCCCTCTTTATGTACCTTTTCAAGAAAAGGTGTGAAGTGAAAATACCAGGAAAGGAATTAATAGAGGAGAAAATCAGAGGTGAAGACTTTTGAGGCTAAGGAGCGATTCTCAGACAAAGAGGGTCAAACCTAGTGTTTAAATATGATGATTTGCAAAGAAGTCGAAGGTTTGAATCAACCAGGAAAAAAAAAAATGGAGTTATCCAAACGAAAGAAAAGTGTGGGAGAGCTCAGAAATCAGGGTGAGTCATGAGATCTCTCAGAAGACCCCCCCCAAGAAGTGAAGGGTGTCCTAGTCTCTACAAAACACTGTGGATCGGGGGCATTAAATAACAGACATTTATTTCTTGCAGTTCTGGAGGCCGGATGTCCGAGATCAAGGTGCATCTTCTCGCTGTGTCCTCACCCAGCGGAAGGGACGCGGGCGCTCTCTGGGGTCTCTGTATAAGGGCACTCATCCCATTCCTTGGTGGTCTAGTGGTTAAGATCCAGTGTTCTCACCAAGGTTCATGTGCAATGAGGGAACCACACCCCCCATCTGTCATTGTCACACGGTGGCAGCTGCACGTTGCTGTGATGCTGACAGCTGTGCCACTGGGATTTCAAATACCAGCAGGGTCACCCAAGTGGACAGGCTTCAGCGGAGCTTCCAGACTAAGATAGACCAGGAAGAAGGACCAGGCCACCCACTCCTGACAAAGTTGTCCATGAAAACCCTGTGAATTGCAGCAGAGCATCGTCTGATACAGCACTGGAAGGGGAGAGGGTGGTGCAAAAAGATGGGGTCTCCCAGGGTCTGCTCTGCTGTCCACAGGGGCGCTAGAAGTCGAAATGCACTTGATGGCACTAACGACAGATCCCATACATGGGGCTCCATCCTTGTGACCTAATCACCCCCGAAGGACCCACCTCCTACCACCATTGCATTGGAGATGAGGATTATATGCATTTTGGGGGGACACACACGTTCGGTCCAGAGCAGGAGGTTTGATGGAGATGGTGGCTGTCACCCCAAAGCTAGAACCTACCCAAAGGCAAAACCATTGATGAAGGAGCGGGAAACAGAGATACGGAGGCCAAGGTGTTCGAGGTTTCCCGGCATTGGTGCCAATGCACGCGGGTGTTGGGGCACCGGGAACGGAGGAACGTGTCATCTCTGTGAGGTGCGAGGACCCCGTTCCCATCTCCGACTTCCTCTTTGCACGTGGGTGCAGACGGCTGAATTATCAGCATGGGGTATCTCGGAGGAGACACGCGGAAACATTAAAAAAACAAAGCGTTCCCATCCCAGCCCTGCTGGTTTCTCCAGCCTCCGAAGCCCATGTCCAAACCGAGGCTTCATTTTCTGTCTCTGTTTCTCCCTCTTGTTGGGCTCACTGGTCTCTTCTACTCTTAAGATGTAAATTCAGGTGGATGGAAGATGCTGGAAATCAGCGTTTGCACAGCATTGTGCGCTTTGACTAATGATATTCAGCAAATGGCTGGAGATTCTACAGAACGTGCGTTTCCAATTGAGCAACAATGATAGAGTTTTGTTTGCACTCATAAATAATGAATTTTTTTCCCCGAGATCTTGAGGCACGAGGGTCTGGATGAGGCTGGGACGGTGCGGTCCGGCGTTGGGCCCCCCGTGCAGGCCTCACCCTGAGGACGATGGAGGACGCAGGGAAGGGAGCAGAGGGAACGGGCAGGACGGGGCTGCCAGCCCGTGTGTGCAGAAGGGCACCCGCCCGCTTGTCTTCAGCTAATGGCGGCGCAAATGGCATTTATGGCCCTAATTCACACAGCGTTAATCGTCGGAGAGCTCGGGTAAATCATTGTAATGTGAAGATTCATGTCTTGTGGGCCAAGGACTCATTTCCATAAAGCATTTGCAAAATCCACCTCGTGCTCTGAGGATGTGGTAACTAGGCGTCCCTACGGTCCCTGACCGCGGAAGCCATCCGCACGCTGGACAAGCTCACTGGCTCTTCCTTCCTTCCTCCCTTCCTGGAAATGACATCTCAGAAATGATGGGCACTGGAGGGATCCTGAGGGGGAGGCAGAACTTCCCCCACTGTCTTTGGCCCCTTGGGCAGCTGCTTCCTCCAGGACCCCCGCCTTTCCATGGATTTCCAGTGAATCGGTGACGAGGTGGCTCGGGAAGGACAGGTGTCTCCCGGTCACCACACTGAGAAGCAGAGGCGGCCCTGGGGCGGGTCCCCACGTCCCCGTGTCAGCAGCCCCGACATCTCACCTGCCCGGGACGGTGCTTCCTGGACCAAGAGCGGACAGTGGACGCTTGCTGAGCACCGGCTGTGTGCTGGGCATCTGAAGAACCGGGGGCTGTCCTCTCTGTCCAGGGGGCTGCAGTGGGCAAGACGGACATTCTCACCCACTGGGGAGGGCGTGGGGCAGAGGATGTGGAGGGACGGTGCGTGCTTTCTGGAACAGACCGTGGATGCTAAGACCACCTGCCCAGAATTGAGTGGGGTCTGGGGACAACACTCAGGCTGCCCATCGCTCGCCTCTCTGGGGTCCAGGGGCACCGAGTCCGGTCCAGATTGTCTCCACGGGAGCTGACTGCAGAGGGGTTTGTGGAGACATATGGAAAGCAGATTCCGGAGGGACCCAGGACAAAGAG
Organism: Ceratotherium simum simum; assembly: GCF_057802395.1. NCBI lineage: Eukaryota > Metazoa > Chordata > Mammalia > Perissodactyla > Rhinocerotidae > Ceratotherium > Ceratotherium simum. The sequence goes on from NC_141941.1 coordinate 516,778, forward strand.
CACGCTTTTGGGGGAAATAATGCAAAGCACACGTGTGAGATGGTGGGTCATGCGTCACCAGCTAATTCCCAAGAAAGGAACACAGGTTGTCCATCCTGAAGACTCAGGGGCTGTGGTCACCCTTCCTAACTCTGGTCACCAACCTGTTCACACCCTGCTCCCAAGAAATGGTGTGTCGGATTTGACAAGGAGCCAGTCCTTGGACGGACGAGGATGGAGGAGGCAGCCGGCGGAGGGTTTTCTGATGGACGCTTGTCTTACGTGCATCCTCTTTCCCTGCCTCGGGGAGTTTCATGGAGTCTTTATTCCATCAAGTCGTTATTTCCTCTTCTTGCTGAAGACAAAAGCAGTGTGTTTTAAGGAGAAGCCCCACCGAGGAAGCCTTCCAAACGCCCGACCAGGAGGCCGGTGGATTGCCAACGCCGAGCTCCAAGACGTCGTCTTTATTCCTGGAGAAACTCGCGATTAGAAACAGAGAGATTGAAATCAGGAGCGAACCCCACACATTAGAAGGAGCTCTTACTGTCGCCGGCAGAGAAAATCCTGTTAAAAAAATCCCCAAACCAGAACTCTCCAGCAGAAGAAGAGATTTCCTTTGAACAAATGGGTAGATTAAACTACAGCTCAAAACGACAGGTGGTGATGACATGGGCAGACTTAAAACAATACAGACTCGTGGAGAATCCACTTTTCACAAGTCCTCCGGCCAGCCTCAGGCTGCTTGTCCTAAAACCAGAGATCCTATTCATCACGGGATGCTACCAAAAATGCTCTTGATCTTCCAGCTGTGTTTCATGCTATGCACTTTTGGTGCAAGACCTATTTATGGCATCTCCCTTAAAAATTTTTTTCGGCCGAGACAGGCGAAACATCGGTGTCATTCTGGTGTGTCCCTTTGGAGCAACCCTGAGAACTATGTGAAGTTTGTCCTACACCAAGGATTTCTCACTTTCCACTTTACGTCTGTGTTCTTCTGATAAACTCAAACCAGGCTTGAGATTTCTGGGAAATGTGAGAAATGAAATAAATTTTAATTGGCTTTAAGTACAGCACCACGAGGAAGACGTCTTCCAGGAAGTCAGTAGGAAGTGGAGATCGGGTACCACTGCCGACCAGCATGCTCTGCACGGATGCTTTCGATTGGCATGATTTTCTCTGGTTCAGTAAACGGTAAGCAGAAAAACGCTTTTGGGGGAATGTCTTGGTCACTTTGGGGCGCTGTCACAGAATGCCACTGTCTGGGGGCTTATGCACAGGAGACGTTTGTTTCTCCCAGTTCTGGAGGCTGGAATCTGAGATCAGGTGTGGGAGGATCCCGTGTCTGGTGAGGACCCTCTTTCTGGTTCATAAATGATCATCTTCTCACTGCGTCCCCACGTGGCAGAAGGGACGAGGGGGCTCTCTGGGGTCTCTTTTGTAAGGACACTAATCCCATTCATGGGGGTCACCCTCATGACCTCATCACCTCCCAGAGTCCCCCTCTCCTAACACCATCACCCCGGGGGTCAGACTTCAACATATGAATTTGGGGGACACACACATTCAGTCCAAAAAAGTGAAGAATGTTTAAAAACATTCACCTTCACCTCTTAGAAGACGCACCAAATTCTCTCAATATAATGATGACATTGGCTGCAAAATAAAATAGCCATTTAAAAGGAAAGAACTTATTTGGGAAAAAAAAAAAACACAATGTTTTCCACGCCTGCGTCTTTTTAGAAAGATGTTAACATTTCGGAAACGTTCAGATAAAAATAGTGCCTGAGAATTGAGGACCCAAGATGGTGCATTGATGGTAATCGAACATTATTTTTTTTTATTGGAAGGGGGTGTGAGCCGGCAGGATCGGCAGCCGGTCAATGGCTCTGGTGGTCCCACTGAAGATGCAGGACCAGGAGGACATGGGGTGGGTCCGTGTCCGTGCGGCGATGCATCTTCCACTGTGACCTGGTACCTGCATCCGGGTAACCTGTGCCGGCTGGTTTTGGTGCCCTGGTGGGAGACGGGGTTCTCCATCGTGACCATTAGGTAGGTGGCAAATACGAGTGACAATTAAGGTGTCACCCTGAATAGCTGTGCCAGGTACCCAGATGCCCTCAGAGAGCTGTCTGTACAAACCCATCCAATGCTCCCCATGACACCAGAAGGGACAGACACATCCCAAGGGGGCTTCAGTAAAAGCCCCTCCAGGACCTATTGTGTTGGTTATGTTCATATCTTCCCAACACACAGGTGACGCTGTGGACTGAACGTGTGTGTCCCCCAAATTCATATGGGGAAGCCTGACCCCACGTGGGATGGGATTAGGAGGTGGGACCTTTGGGATGGGATTAGGGTTAGATGAGGTTGGGAGGGTGGAGCCCTCATGATGGGATTAGTGTCCTTATAAGAAGAGACACGCTTCCCCCACATGAGGACACAGTGGGAAGGGTTGTGAAGAGGATCAAACAGAAGTGATCAGGCTGTCAGGTAGGGTGTACTCAAGGGAACACATTTGGGTTGAGACTGAAGGAGGCAAAGACGGCCGGATCTGTAGGGAGAGCATCCTGAGGAGAAGCAGATGCAAAGGACCTGGGGCAGGAAGGACCTGGAGGGGCCGGCTTGGTGTACAGGGGCAGTGGAGGTGGCTGGGGTCAGAGGGCCAGGGTGGAGGATGTGGGCTCATTCTAACAGAGATTTAGGGACTGCTTTGGGGGCATGTTCTCTTTTCGTCATTCCTCTTCTTTCTAGCAGGAGCAAGCCTGGGTCACACACCACACATGTGCAAAACCGGGTCCTCAGAAAAAAGTTCTATGATCAGAATGGAGGATTTTTTAAAGGTAAAGACAGCTTAAATTTGGGGCTCACCCCTCACGTTTCTGCACAGCTGAACACATAGGAGGCGGTGCCCTAAATATTAATTTATATTCCTTCTGCAGGCCCGGGTGGGGGGAGCAAAAATGTGTAGATTCCCGGCATTTAGAAAGGAAGTGCATTTAATAAAATAGAGCTGTTCCGGGCTGGGTCTTCAATGAGCAGCGAGCGGCGATGTAGGGGCGTCGTTAATGACTTGGAGAGAGCCGGCCGCGTTGTCACAGTCCCATTTATTAAATGAAGGGAGCAAGTCACGCCTGCAGGAATAAAGGATCATTTTTTATGCTGTTTACACATGACGGGGGCCCAGGGGACCACTTATGGGCTTATGAATGCACCAGGCACGTGTGTAAGCTGGGATGAGGGGAGCGTCTCCGAGCAGACGTAGATTAATTGATTTATGATGGAATATGTACTGGCGGCTCCACACAGGGCACCCTCTGCAACTAGGGGAGACGATCTGGCACATCAGGGGCCTGAATCACATACCTTTCCTACAGCTCATTTTACCATTTGCTTTTATAACAGGGGGTCCTGGGGACTGACCCTTTCTATGACTGATAATTTGAGTCCTTGTATTTGAAAACGTGCTACAAAATTTCCATACAGATATTCAATTGTGCCTGCCTCTGGCACAAGTAGGTAATTTTATGGAATTACAGAAAGGTGACACTTCTAAATAGACATGACCCGGGAAAAGAATTCAGGTTGCTCAGTGATTTTTCTGTGTTAGAGTTTCCTGATGGTTGAAGTGGACGACAGGGGTACGTGGAATTCGCAGATCCTCGTCCCAGACGGTGACCTCCAGCTGGTCTCCTGCCAAAGCTTGACACTGATGGGGATTATGTCGTCACACAGATGGGTACATTGCTCGTTGGTGGTAGATCTACGGCCCATTCCCAGTGCTGGGAGCAGTCGGGTTTCCAGGAAATGCATAGTAGATAGATGATAGATAGATAGATAGTAGATAGATAGATAGATTAGACAGATAGATTATAGATAGACACATAGATACATAGATAGTAGATAGATAGATTAGATAGATAGATGATAGATAGATAGATAGATAGTAGATAGATAGATGATAGAATAGACAGACAGATGACAGGTAGATAGATACATAGATACGTAGATAGATAGTAGATAGATAGACAGATGATAGATAGACAGACAGATATAGATAGATTAGATAGATGATAGATAGATACAGAGATAGAGAGATGTTAGATATGATGGATAGATAGATGATAGATTATTGATAGACAGAAGATAGGATAGATTATGGATAGATAGATAGATAGGTAGATGTTACATATTATGGATAGATAGGTAGGTAGAGAGATATGCAGATAGGTAGAGAGATAGATGTTAGATATGATTAATAAATAGATTGATAGATAATAAATGATGACAGATAGATAATAGATAGATATACATATAGACGTATAGACATATATAGATATCTCCTAGACATAGAGACAGGTTTGTAAAGATTTTATATATATAAGCACCTATTTCCAAAAGAGAGAGAGAGGGAGAGCACTTTATTTTGGGGAATTGGCTCATGCAATTCTGGAGGCTGGCAAAATCTGCAGGATAGACAAGCAGGCTGGACATTGAGGGACAAAATGCTTGTTAAAACTCAAGTCTAAAGGCAATCCGTTGGCAGAATTCCCTCTTCCTATAGAGATCGCAGTCTTTTCTTCTATTCAGGCCTTCAACTGATGAGATGAGGCCCACCCACATCATGGAAGGCAGTCTGCTTTACTCAAAGTCCACCAATTTCAATGCTAATCTCATCCAGAAACGCCCTCACAGAAACATCCAGAATAATGCCTGGACACATACCTGGACAGTGTGGACCGGCCAAGTTGACACATAAAATGAACCATGACACAGGGGGATTCGAAAATTTACTATAGAAACACTAAAGCGGACTCTCTTGGCTGATACCCAAAAGCAGATCATTGGCTGATTGGACCACGAGCTCCTCCCTCCTCCCTGGGTGGACTGAGAGCTCCTCCCCTCTTTCCTGGATGGACCTGCAGCTCCTCCCTCCTCCCTGGGTGGACTGAGAGCTCCTCCCTCCTCCCTGGATGGACCTGGGGCTCCTCCCTCCTCCCTGGGTGGACTGAGAGCTCCTCCCTCCTCCCTGGATGGACCTGGGGCTCCTCCCTCCTCCCTGGATGGACCTGGAGCTCCTCCCTCCTCCCTGGATGGACCTGGAGCTCCTCCCTCCTCCCTGGGTGGACCTGGAGCCCCTCCCCTCCTCCCTGGATGGACCTGGAGCTCCTCCCTCCTCCCTGGATGGACCTGGGGCTCCTCCCTCCTCCCTGGATGGACCTGGAGCCCCTCCCCTCCTCCCTGGATGGACATGGAGCTCCTCCCACCTCCCTGGATGGACCTGGAGCTCCTCCCTCCTCCCTGGATGGACCTGGGGCTCCTCCCACCTCCCTAGATGGACCTGTAGCCCCTCCCCTCCTCCCTGGATGGACCTGGAGCTCCTCCCTCCTCCCTGGATGGACCTGGAGCCCCTCCCCTCCTCCCTGGATGGACCTGGAGCTCCTCCCTCCTCCCTGGATGGACCTGGAGCTCCTCCCTCCTCCCTGGATGGACCTGGGGCTCCTCCCTCCTCCCTGGATGGACCTGGAGCCCCTCCCCTCCTCCCTGGATGGACCTGGAGCTCCTCCCTCCTCCCTGGATGGACCTGGAGCTCCTCCCTCCTCCCTGGATGGACCAGGAGCTCCTCCCTCCTCCCTGGATGGACCTGGAGCCCCTCCCCTCCTCCCTGGATGGACCTGGAGCTCCTCCCTCATCCCTGGATGGACCTGGAGCCCCTCCCCTCCTCCCTGGATGGACCTGGAGCTCCTCCCTCCTCCCTGGATGGACCTGGAGCTCCTCCCTCCTCCCTGGATGGACCTGGGGCTCCTCCCTCCTCCCTGGATGGACCTGGAGCGCCTCCCCTCCTCCCTGGATGGACCTGGGGCTCCTCCCTCCTCCCTGGATTGACCAGGAGCTCCTCCCTCCTCCCTGGGTGGACCAGTAGCTCCTCCCTCCTCCCTGGATGGACCTGGAGCTCCTCCCTCCTCCCTGGATGGACCTGGAGCTCCTCCCTCCTCCCTGGATGGACCTGGAGCTCCTCCCTCCTCCCTGGATGGAACTGGGGCTCCTCCCTCCTCCCTGGGTGGACTGAGAGCTCCTCCCCTCTTTCCTGGATGGACCTGCAGCTCCTCCCTCCTTCCTGGGTGGACCAGTAGCTCCTCCCTCCTCCCTGGATGGACCTGGAGCCCCTCCCCTCCTCCCTGGATGGACCTGGAGCTCCTCCCTCCTCCCTGGATGGACCTGGGGCTCCTCCCTCCTCCGTGGGTGGACCTGGAGCCCCTCCCCTCCTCCCTGGATGGACCTGGGGCTCCTCCCTCCTCCCTGGATGGACCTGGAGCCCCTCCCTCCTCCCTGGATTGACCAGGAGCTCCTCCCTCCTCCCTGGGTGGACCAGTAGCTCCTCCCTCCTCCCTGGATGGACCTGGAGCTCCTCCCTCCTCCCTGGATGGACCTGGAGCTCCTCCCTCCTCCCTGGATGGAACTGGGGCTCCTCCCTCCTCCCTGGGTGGACTGAGAGCTCCTCCCCTCTTTCCTGGATGGACCTGCAGCTCCTCCCTCCTCCCTGGGTGGACCAGTAGCTCCTCCCTCCTCCATGGATGGACCTGGAGCCCCTTCCCTCCTCCCTGGATGGACCTGGAGCTCCTCCCTCCTCCCTGGATGGACCTGGGGCTCCTCCCTCCTCCCTGGGTGCACCTGGAGCCCCTCCCCTCCTCCCTGGATGGACCTGGGGCTCCTCCCTCCTCCCTGGATGGACCTGGAGCCCCTCCCTCCTCCCTGGATGGACCAGGAGCTCCTCCCTCCTCCCTGGGTGGACCAGTAGCTACTCCCTCCTCCCTGGATGGACCTGGAGCTCCTCCCTCCTCCCTGGATGGACCTGGAGCTCCTCCCTCCTCCCTGGATGGACCTGGAGCTCCTCCCTCCTCCCTAGATGGACCAGGAGCTCCTCCCTTCTCCCTGGATGGACCTGGAGCTCCTCCCTCCTCCCTGGATGGACCTGGAGCTCCTCCCTCCTCCCTGGATGGACCTGGGGCTCCTCCCTCCTCCCTGGATGGACCTGGGGCTCCTCCCTCCTCCCTGGATGGACCTGGAGCTCCTCCCTCCTCCCTGGATGGACCTGGAGCTCCTCCCTCCTCCCTGGATGGACCAGGAGCTCCTCCCTCGTCCCTGGATGGACCTGGAGCTCCTCCCTCCTCCCTGGATGGACCAGGAGCTCCTCCCTCGTCCCTGGATGGACCTGGAGCTCCTCCCTCCTCCCTGGATGGACCAGGAGCTCCTCCCTCCTCCCTGGATGGACCAGGAGCTCCTCCCTCCTCCCTGGATGGACCAGGAGCTCCTCCCTCCTCCCTGGATGGTCCTGGAGCTCCTCCCTCGTCCCTGGATGGACCAGGAGCTCCTCCCTCCTCCCTGGATGGACCAGGAGCTCCTCCCTCCTCCCTGGATGGACCTGGAGCTCCTCCCTCCTCCCTGGGTGGACCTGGAGCCCCTTCCCTCCTCCCTGGATGGACCTGGAGCCCCTCCCTCCTCCCTGGATGGACCAGGAGCTCCTCCTTCCTCCCTGGATGGACCAGGAGCTCCTCCCTCGTCCCTGGATGGACCTGGAGCTCCTCCCTCCTCCCTGGATGGACCAGGAGCTCCTCCCTCCTCCCTGGATGGACCTGGAGCTCCTCCTTCCTCCCTGGATGGACCAGGAGCTCCTCCCTCCTCCATGGATGGACCAGGAGCTCCTCCCTCCTCCCTGGATGGACCTGGAGCTCCTCCCTCCTCCCTGGATGGACCTGGAGCTCCTCCCTCCTCCCTGGATGGACCAGGAGCTCCTCCCTCCTCCCTGGATGGTCCTGGAGCTCCTCCCTCCTCCCTGGATGGACCGAGTGCTTCCTCCAGTCAGAGACTCGGTTCTATTTTGCTCTAAAGGGATCCTTGTCTTTCAGGCTTTCATTTCTCTGTAAATAGCCAGAAACCTGCTGGAGGGTCCTCGCCCGCTTCCGCCCTCTGAGAACCACGCGTCCTCAGCCCGGTATCCCCCTGGTCCTCCCGTCCATCCCCTGAGCCCCAGGCAGGGTCTGGCCCAGAGCTGGGTCCACGTCCACGGAGAGACGTGGCAATCACGAGGCGCAGGAGCCGGTGGCCGCGTGACCTCCTGTTTGCGCACGTGAGCACTTTGTGCCAGTGCTTTGTGCTCTGTTTTCACGCTTCTCCGGCTGTGTCTCCATCTTTATGAACAATTCCCCCGGGGAGAGGGCACAGGGCAGGTGTGTCGTTCTGTGTTTTTCCCCTTTGATGTGCCCAGGACGTGTTATATGGGATGGAGGCGAATGAGCTAATGACAAAAATGTTTGCAAAAACAGTTGCACAAATTTTTCCGAAACCCCAAGCATCTCTCAACATGGCTCTTCTCTGCAAGTCCTGTGTGTTCCCCGCTGGCAAAATCCTGGGAACGCGTTTTCACTCGTCTGCACATAATAGCTGCCGTGGCTCTGGGAATACAGTCACTTCTCCTGGATAAACGGGATCTTGATATACCAACACTTAAGGATTTCTTCATTTAACAATTCGCAGTTAGCTTCGGGCCAAATCCACCTAGTTCATCATGTGTGTTCAATTTGTGTCTATTTGGGCTTCTCGACTTGATCCCCAAAGCTTCAAATTCCTTCTTGGTGGGAAAACTAAACACTTTGTGGGCAGTTGTGTCCGTGGGATGGATGTGTCACAGTGGGCATCCTGTGACCTCGACAGGAGCGGCTTGAAGAGAACTTTTTGGAGCTCGAGCATCTCAATGAGTGCAGTCCCCTCGCGTGAACTCGCCCCAGAGCTGCGGGAAGAGGCCAGGGATCTGGACCGAGTCCTGGGTTTGCAGTTCCTCTGAGATCTCAGGCACGTCGTGACCTCTCCTGGACTCAGTTTCCTCGTCTGTAGATCGGGGGGTGGTCCTGCTGCAGTGCCCGAGTCGTTGCGTTAAATGCGACGGTTCAGGTGTCACGTGGGGTCACGTTAAAGACAGCGGGACCCCCCTTCTTCATTCCCATCTCCCTTCAACGTAGTGGACGAGGGACATTGACACGGCCAACCAAGGTGGCTCAAAACACTTTGAAACTTTTTCCTTTTTGAAAGAATTGCCTATAGGACCAGTTTACGGTCACTTGAGATATTCCGGTACAGCCACTCTCTTAGCCGTCTACACCGCATGACAAATTAGCCCAAACAAAGTGGCTTGAAGCAACAACTGGTCTTTTCTCACTGTTGCTGGGGGTCAGGATCTGGGTGCAGCCTCGCGGGGACCTCTGGCTCGGGGTCTGTCACGGGCTGCAATGGGGGTGTTGGCCGGGGCTGTGGTCATCTCTAAGGTCCACTGGTGGGGGGTCCGTCTCCAAGCTCACTCACAAAGTTGTGGGCAGGATTCGGCTCTTCGTGTGCCGTTGGGATCAAGGCTTCCATTCCTTGCTGGTGTTGGCCACACACTGTCCTTGGGGTCTTTCTCGGTGGACTTGAACAACTGCACAGCTGACCTGGTGACTCGTGAGTGACAATAATTGGTTGTTAAGACCTTGAGTTTGGGGGACGCTTGTTACACGGCTATAGCTAACTGGTACATAATCATGTTTATGGATTATCCTTCCCTCTTCTCAATAATGATGCTCCAGGATCTTTTCCACTTGCTCAGAAATAATTACCTAAACGGAAAATCCATTAAGGTCTAGGTGTTGAGGGTCTTCTCATCACCCCTCATCTGCAGCTTTCCTTTTCTGCTTTTAGAAGGTTGGGGTCATCCTTCAGATCACCTCGAGCCTGGATTCTGGGAGAGTCCTGAGATGCTTTTTGTAGGATGTGAAGAACATCTTATATGGATTAAAATGTTTTTCCTAAAAGTCTCTGATGACGGAAAACCGTCCTCATTTCTCTGTTTTGGGTGCAGAAACTAGAGAACAGTTAAAATGTTAGAGGTGAAAAAAACAGCTAGTTGTGAAATCCATATGCTGGATATCATTTCATTTTTTAAAATTATTTGTATGTTTGTGTTGTTGATTATAGACGGTCCCTGTGTGGGCAAACACATCCAACTAAGCTTTTTTTCTCCTAAGATTATAGAAAGTGATAGAAGATGATCGGGGTCTCCCAGAACAGGAGGGTCTCCCGGCTTGTTCCAATTTCTTTTGTTTTGGTTTTTCTCCATAATTCAGCACCCTCAGAACGAGGCAGAGCACAGGCTGCCCTTGGATCCAAGGGTTCCTGATAGGGGAAGCCATTCTTATTTCTCACCCCACATTTGATCTGACCCGAGCTCAAGGTCATCCAGCCCCTCAGGGAGAGACCACGGTGGGCGTGTGTGACCTATAAGGGTATCAGCACTGGACGGGTCTCAGAGGGTGTTGCTTCCCAGGTGCTGTTGACATATTAAGGCTCTAAAAATGGAGCAGAGAAGTCCAATGACCCCACAGCAGCCTGCATTCCTGGATCCCACCTCCAGCCTCCCAGAGCAGGGACCATGGTGCCATGTCCCGGCTTGGTCAGAGTTTGGAGCGATGGGGAAATGCACCGGGGAGGCAGCCCTTTCTGGAGCATCATTGCTGGGAAGAGAGAAGGATGATCCACAATCACAATAATGTATCAGTTAGCTACAGCTGTGTAACAAGCATCCCCCACAACTCAGTGGCTTAGCCACCAATTATTATCACTCAAGAGTCTTCAGGTCAACTGGGAAGTCCTTCGGGTCCACTGAGGAGGAACCTGAGGATGGCGTCTGGTCCACAGCCAGCAAGGAACGGAATTCCTGAACCCAACAGCCCAAGAGGAACTGAATCCTTCTGGCAACTCTGCGAGCTTGGAGGTGGACCCAGCCCTTTCTGCATCCTTGGAGTTGTGAACCCAACATTGGTGTCCCTCCAAATTCATATGTTGAAATTTTAACCCCCAAGGTGATGAGAAGGTGGACCTTTGGGGGTGATTAGGTCGTGAGGATGGAGCCCCATGGATGGCATTAGTGCCCTCATGCAAGACCCATGAGAAAGCTTGTTTCCTCTCTCTCTCTCCATCGCGTGAGCACGTGACAAGATGGCGGCCATCTGCAAACCAGGAAGAGGCTCTCCCCAAGAACCGGACCCCAGTGGACCTCATCTCGGACTTCCAACCTCCAGAACGGTGAGAAATAAATGTCCGTTTCTTAAGCCGTCCAGTCTGTGGTATGTTTGTTACCACGGCCCGAGTGGGCTGAGACACCTAAATGCTTGCGATTGAGGAACATGACATATTTGGTCATGAACTGACGGGACATCAAGCCCCGGATGGAGGAGATAAGAAAAATAGACAGAAACCTCTCTATTTTCCAGGAGGTGTTAAGCAATTAGCTCAATTAGCCAGACGGCTGTGAGCGTCTAGATGCCAGAAGCTTCTCCTGCATTCAGAGTCCCATTTAAGCCCATTCGTGTCTTCTGTGGACGTTGACACGGTCTACACTTGGTCTTACCAGATGTGTGTCTGGTCTTGAATGAGTGGCTCGAGGTCCAGAGGCAGAGTGTTGGGGACACTAGTCAAGCTGATGCTGATTAAATCCCATGTGGTTGGTGCCCTGCAAAAAAAAAATGGTTATCTGATCTCCGTGACACTTTTCATTGGAATTCAACCCAGATGACGTTGAAAAGTCTTGTCGGCCACTCCAGGTTCAAGATGGCGGATGGAATGTGGGGCGTGTCTTGTCTAGTGGTGGCTGTTCCACATCCGTTTTATTCCACAAACCCTTTTGAAGCAGTCGAGTTCTTTTGACCAACTGGACTGTGCTACTAAATGTTTTGGCTGAAATGTTGTTTTCTTTGGAAGTATGCAGAATTTTAGCTTTTTTTTCCCCAGTAGGGGAGCAGGGAATTGCTTGGACAATTGCTTTTGGTGGTCTGGCTTATTTTTTCTGCACGGATGTTTTTTACATTCCAGGGGCGTTGTTTCTGGGAAGGGATTGGCGTAAGGGAACAACGTGATCTCTTGAACATGGGCTTCTGAGCAAATGCCGCTTGGGTGCCAAGCCAGCATCTCAGTGAAGATCCCGATTCCGCCTCGTTAGCTTCAAGACCTCTCGTAGACAGAATTCCAAAGTCGTCGAGAAATGAGGCCGTTTTGGGCCTCAGGGAGAAAGAAAATGCAATGCGGACGAGGTCAGAAAAATAAAAATCTGACCTCTCCTTCCTGCAGGATGATCGCGACCTGTGCAATTAGCTGGACGGCGGAGAGGATTTCAGCGCCTAAAGTAATAGTCTCCCCTCGTTTTTTCTTTTTTTTTTTCTTTGCAGCTATTGAGTCAGACCTCTTAACCACTTTAGCAGAGCAAATGTGAATGAAAAATGCCTTCTTTTTTTTTTTCTTGCTGGTGACCTCTGGGGACATCAGTTCTAAAGGGACATAAGAGAGATGGGGGAGCAGCTTATGGCTCACTTGGGGGAATGTCGGTTTTTTATTGGTATTGATTTTTTGTCTAGAGAAAGCGGGAGTTTGGGGGGATCAGAGGGCTTCTCCCGGAAATGCCGGGTTTGCGGCGGGAGCCGTGGTCCCCGGGGGAGCTGTCCCCATGAGGGCTGGCGCGGTTCGCGGTTTCCCGGGTTTCTGCATCCTCTCGTGTGGCTGCTAGGACGGGGCATCAGTTATTCCAACCAGAGCAGGGAGCTGACACAGCAGCCTTGGAGTCAGAAGTCCTTGACTCGAGGTGGACGGCCAGCACCTCGGGGTGGACAGGACCCAACCTGAGGTCGCCGCGGCGTGTGTCTGCGGGACGGGCGTCTAGTGAGGGACATCGATATATTTACACCCGTGGTATAAATCTGATCGTCTCGTGTCCAGGCAGCGATGTGCACAGACGGAGTTGTCTTCACGGGAAAAATGACCGAAGACCCCCCGAATCCTGTGCACACGGGGTTTCACCCTTGTCCGTCTCAGACACTGATTCTAGAAGGCACAATTAGCCCCACGTAAGTTGTGTATCTGTAGCTTTTTCCCCGTTATAACAAATGGACATGAAATTCACGTAATGGAAAATTACCTGTTTTAAACTAACAATTCTGAGGTTAGTATATGCACGATGTGGTGTAACCTACACCTCTGTCTGGTTTTAAAATGTTCCCATCAGCCTCAAAGAAGAGCCTGTATGCATTAAGTTGTCACTCCCCATCCCCCTCCCTGAGACCCTCGCCAATCCACTTTCTGTGTCTGTGGATTTACCTATTCAGGGCATTTTATATAAATAGAATCCCACATTATGTGGCCTTCTGTGTCTGGTTCTCTCACCGAGATCATGTGTTCAACGTCCATCCATGTTGGAGCTGTATCAGTGCTTCACTCCTGTTCATGGCTGAGTAATATTCCACTGTCTGGATGGACCACAGTAGGATTGGTGCATTGTGTGGTAATTCTGCCATATTGGGGAGCGACAATGTGTCCTGAGAGTGGCAGCCTCTCCATTGAGCCCTGAGCTGCATGTGTGGCCTTGGGGCTCAGGGATCAGACAGTAGGACCATGCGTGCTGTCTCCCTTCCTCCTTCTGGGACTGCTCAAATCCACTTATCTCCTCAGTTCGGATGTTACAAAGACTCCTGGGTCCCGCCTCAGGCCCTGCCCCCCTCCCTCACTCTAATAATTGTTACTCCCCCTGCAGGGATTGGGGAGGCAAAGAAACTGCCTTTGAGCAACGGTGCTCACCCCCTTTGATGGAGGCATTGATTTCTGTCATGCTGAGCCGCCTGTAGTGGAGGAAATACTTTTCCTCTACCCTCTTATGTTCTGTGATTGGGGCCTGCAAATCAAATGAATAAAAGACAGATTAACAGGAGAAAAGCTTCACACAGGGGCCTCACAGAAAAGGGAGTGAAGTTCCCAAGATGCAGTTCAATTGGGGGCTTATATACCATTCTAAGAAAGGACAATGAATTTGTGGAGAAGTAACTAGACAAAGACAATGGGGTTGGGCATCCAGGGGCAGCCGACTGTGGGGAGTCAACTATATGTGGAAACCAATGGAAGGTGAGTATTGCCTAGCGAGGTTTGTCATGAAGACTCAAGTTGTTGCCTTTCCATGATAAGAGTCTGAATGGGACACCTTTACTGGTGGAAATTTGTGCCCTGCTTTTAGGCAGAAGGGGGGACGGTGCAGACCTTTCCCACATCTGCTGTTTCTCAGTTGCTTCCTCTTGAAATAATCCTCACGCCCAGGTGGCACATTTTGCGGTGTCATGCTCTGCTCCCATCCCTTCTTGCTGGGAGGGGCAGTGGAGTGACCAGCTGCCTGCTCCACGCATGAGGACAATGAGGCCCCCTCATTTTGGGGAGGGGACAGAGCCGTTTGCCTCGGCCCAGCCTCGGTCACCCTTAGGGGCAGAGATGCACTGCCCTCGTCCGTGGAGGCAGCAGCTCGAGGGGGGCTGGACGGGGGTGTTGGGGGAGGGACCCCCACAGGGACACCGAGCTGCTGAGTCCCCAAGCTTCCTACGACCAGAGCATTTCTGACCACGTGGCTCTGAGGACAATGAGGGCCCTGGCAGGGAGGGCACGGCCCCAGGTAGGAGAGAGCCAGCGTGGTTCACGTTCTGAGCCTGGCCAGCGGCCGAGATGCTGATGGACACAGCCAGGGTGATGCTGGCCCCCAACCTGTCTCTGTGGCTGAGTTGGACACTGAGAATTTCCCAGCGGACACTTATTCTGTCAGCCTGCCCCGCAGCAGGGATGGGGTGGTGGGGGTCTGGACCTCAGGATTCCTTGCTCCCTACAGGACTGACCACAGGTGACCAGGACCTGCTCATATCCAGGCCCAGAGGACTGAGCATCATGTGTTCAAGGTCCATCCACTTTGTAGTGTGTGTCAGAGCTTCACTCCTGTTCATGGCTGAGTAATATTCCACTGCCTGGAAGGACCATTCTTGGCGTATCCATTCACCCATTGATGGACATTTGGGTTGATCTTATCTTTTCTCACCACGATCCTAATACCCAAAACATCTCCGGCTGCCTCTGTCTGGCCAGCCTTGAGCAAGAAACCTCAGGTGCCTCTCCAGAAAATTCCTACCAACGTAGATGCTTACGCCCAACCCATCATAGGGGGCCGTTTCGCCCTCAGAACCAAGCACCATAAAACATCTCCGATGCACGTTCACAATATTGCTGCCTCCCTTTCTCCTGAGGTCCCGGACGGTCCCCATGACTTGAACACTCACGCTCTCTGTGCCGGATTCGAGCCGACACTTCTGACATCTGGCGGGCCCGGGGTGAACGATTGGGGCAATGTTCAGGCTTGCTGGAGAATGGGCAGGGTCCCTTGCCCCCGACCCCGTAAGGTCCATGCAGAGTGAACAGAAAGGAGAGTGTCACTGGGGGCACTGTGGCCTGACTCCAAATGGTGGGGCTTCTCGGCCGGGAAGTCCACCTGGGTTACTCAGCAAAACGGAACCCTCGTCCCCTGACCCCCTAATTAATAGGATGAAGGGGCTCGCTCTACATCCGCAGGGCGGCCGGACTCGGGGTCCCCTCCCGCATCTTAACGCCCCCTCCCCGGGAGGTGGGACACTCGTCCGAACATCTGGAGGCCCCCATGGCCCCGGTCCTGACAAGGCGGCGAACGAAACAGATCAGAAAGGTGACAAATCACAGCTGAAACGCACCCCCATCGCCTCCGTTTTCAAATCACCCCCTTTCTGGGGAATCTCAGGCCCGTGACTTGAAAAGGAAGACGGTCGCCGCACGGCCTTTGAAGGCCGGGTTATGCTAATCGCGGGGCTCATGTAAAATGCATAAGGTGTGTCTTGGCGAGGGACGCCGCGGCTGGTAATTACTCCGTGGACCTCATTCCGAGCGGATGCATAAAGCCCCCGCACGTCGCGGCCTAATTACTTGGAGACAGTTGAGCCCAAAATTACTTTCATCTGCGGGAACACGTGCGGGCAGAAGGACGAGGGCCGGACCTTCCCCACAGCCGGCCGGCTCACTGCAGAAGGTCGGTGTCTTGTCGGCCTGATTGCAAAGTGCATTTCCCGGTGATTAAACCTATTACAGACAGACCAGGGCCGGCCGGGCTGGAAGTGGAAACATTTACGCAGGATGCATGAGAGACAGGTGCCGGCCGGCCGGAGCGCCTGGGTCACGGCTGTGCTGGACACGTGGACGCCTGGCCCCGAGATCCTGGGGTGATCCTGGGGCGGGGGGGACCCTCCTGGAGACCCGGCCGCCCGCCGGGGGCGACTTGTTCCATCCGGCTGATTTGCTTATCCTGCAAATATCTTGATGATGGTTTTGCATCTGTCTGTTGTGTCCCTTTCAAGTGGTCCGACAGAGTCCACACAGGAAGCACGGTTACCGGGAGATCAGCCCCCGTGGGTTCACGGGGGGGACACTCGTCCCAGAGGCAAGGGCGGGACGTGGCACCCGACCATGGAGACGGATGCCCGGGCGTCTGTGCGTTCCCGGAGTTGATGCTCGCATGCTGTGTTTCCTGCATCCTCGAAGATGGCGGGCGGTCCATGCCGGCCTGGAGGGAAGCGGGTGATGGGAGTGGGGCCGGACACATCTCTGGTCAGCGAGGTGGCTGCAAACTTGCTCCCAGGTCTGGCTCTCCCGGGACCAGGGCATCCGCGGGCGCCGGCTCCGGGAGGGGACCAGCAGGACTTTGAGATTCCTCCTCTTCGTTCAGAGGTGGGCGCAAAGAGGGTTGAACTGGGCAGTGTCCTCAGAGCCTGGTGTTTGCTTCTGGCCGTCAGGGTCTCCAGGGGGGTCTGCCTGTCCGAATGTGCGGTGTTCTAGCTGAGCCCCTGCATCCCTGTGGAGCATCCTGGCTGGTCTTCCGTCCTGGTCCTTCTCCCGTCTTCTAGGACCTGTCCGATAAATCCCGTTGGCGGCTGAAACAGAAGACCACACTGTGGGCGTCCACACCACAGGGCATCAGGGACGTGTGACACCCACCTGGGGACCTTTCTGCTGTCTCTACTCTCCTGTCCCCTCTTGTCCACGCTTTCCATCCTCGGCTGCCCTGGGGCATCTTGAACTCACCCCACCTCCAGCCTTTGCTGCACTGTGCCCGCCCCTGTGAATGCTGTTTCCACCAACTCTTCTGTCCTCAGCTCCTTGGTCCCCAAGGGAGCAGAGAGCCCACTCCCAGCCGAGGCCGCACCCACGGGGGCCCCGTGCCCCACTCGCTCACAGATCCTGTGTCTCGAGGTCTCCGTCTGTGGACGTGCTGCTCCAAGACACCGTCCGTGGTGCCCAACGTGCATTCTCAGTGTCCCCGGCTTAGGAGATGCTTGGTACACAACCCGGCTGATTGTGGCTCTCTGCTCCTTTCTCAGGTGACCAGCGAGCTCCTAATTACCCCCCAGAACCCATGAGGGGCCCTCCTCAGGGCTTCCGCCTTATGAGGGTGGGCCCACCATCACGGGGGCCGCCTCTGACACATGTGGTCCGGGGTCCACGTCGGCTGGTCTCCCCGATGTTGGAATTTATGTCCCCGGCTCCTGCTCCGGGATGTTCTCCGAGGGACGGCTGTGGAGAGACAGAAGGGGGAGGAGACGCAGGGGGACGTCACCCAGGCTGGCTGGAGGAAGCCCCCCGGCCACGGGGGAACCAGGCAGTGGCCGAGACCGGGGGCGTCTGGGAGTCAAGGCTGAACCTGGCGTCCTGGGCATCTTTGTGTGGCCGTGGGAGCCGGACTCCCCCCGAGCCTGCTCCCGGGGCTGTCCCGTCCACCGTCTCCTCTCTCCCCTCTGGCCGGAAGTTAATGGAACATTTGCCTCCTTGAGACAAGCAGTTGTGGTTCTGGGGACGTGGGGGCGGGAGGGCCCTCCCACCTCTGTCTGCACGTGACGCATTCTGCATCGCGACCGGGGCGCCATCGGTGGTAATAATTTAATCCTCGTAACAGACTCGAGAAGCCCTTTACCCAGGGGTGAGCGTTCAGTCAGTGGATTTTGCAAAATAAAGAGTCTGTCGGATGCTTGCCGATGAAGAAAAAGGAAGCGGACCCTGTGGGTTTAATTCAGGGCTTTTTCTCGCCCGTTAGTAGCAGAGACGCATCCTAAAGCTGTTTCCTCGTTAGTCCTCGCCGAGACGTGTCCCCGAGCCGGGAGCCCAGCCGGGTAAGTTGATGGAGGTGAACATGGTTAAAGATCCCGGACACGGGTGCAGAAGCCGCAGAACCGTCAGGCAGAAGACGCTCAAGATGCACGAAGGGGACCCCAGAGGACTCTCGATGGTGGGGTGCCTGCAGGGTGCCGTGTGCGAAATGAAATGTCCTGGACCCAGTTCCCATCGGTGTTCACAAGACGTCACATAGAGAGACCCCGTTCTCGAGGAAGAGCCACGGGAGCGGGAAGATGGAGGGTGCACCCACAAGAAGTGTGTGGTGGCCATCCTCGACCATCCTGAGATGAATCCTATGTGTCAACCAGACTGGTCATGGGTGCCGGGACTGAGCAGAATCCTGGGCTTGTCAATGAGGGCATTTCTGGGGAGGTAAGTGTTTGAACTGGTGGACTGAGGAAAGCAAATTGCCCTCCCTAGTGTGAGTGGGTCTCATCTAATCAGTTGAGTGCCTGAATAAAGCAGAATGTCTTCCTCAGCGTGGGTGGGCCTTGTCTAATCACTTGAGGGCCTGACAAAAGCAGAATGCCCTCCTCAGCTTGGGTGGGCCTCGTCTAATCAGTTGAGGGCCTGAGTAAAGCACGTTGCCCTCCTCAGCATGGATGGGCCCCATCTAATCAGTTAAAGACCTCAGTAAATCAGATTGCCTTCCCCAGTGTTGGTGGGCCTCATCTAATCAGTTGAAGGCCCAAATACACCAAAAAGAGGGAGGAAGGAGGAATTTGCCTCTTTTTTCCGGCCTGCCTGCTTGACCTGGGACATCCCGTCTCATCTTCTCCTGCCTTCAGACTGGAACTTACACTGCCGGCTCCCCTGGGTCTTCAGCGCGCAGATGGCAGATGGTGGAGTTCTGAGATTCTATAGCCCCATGAGCCAATTCCTCGTAATAAATCCAGGTTTCTCTCTGTCTCTCTCTCAAGAGCTTGACATCCATGTGTGGGCAGTGGCTACACCACTGGGCGGCAGAGGTCTGAGAGAACTGCATCCCCTCCCGGATAAAGCGTCGTTAAAATAAAAAGGGACGATTTAAGTAACGTCCCTCTCCTCCCCGACGGGGTATCCACTTTCTTAGGCAACGCAGGGAGAGCGAACGGTTGCGTTTGGGAAATGGAGACAGGTCTCCTTTTTCCAGAAGAATGGCAAGCAGGATTCCTTTAGCCATCAGGTGCCCCCTGTGCATTTTAAATATTGAAAAAAGTAGGGTCTAGTATTACTTTTCCCTTCCTAAAAGTAATATATGCTTTCTAAGAAAAAATCAGCAAATGAAAGGCAGGCAGAAATGATTCTTTGCATTCTAGCCATCTCGTATTTCTAATTTTTTTTTTCTGTGCATGAATTTAGAAGGTTTTATCAATGTATAAAAATGTGACTTGCGTACCGTTTTCAGAAACACGCATCTTGGCACAGCGAGGTGACACGGGAGGAACGGACAGCCCCGGGGCCATCTGTCCACTCCCCTGGCTGTGTCCCCTCCTCCTCGGGAGTGAGAAGGAGCCAGGATTGGGGCCGAGTGCAGCAGGCGGGGGGCGCAGGCCCCGAGGGGTGAGGGTTTGGGGTCCAGCAGCTGCCAGCCAGGTGTGTGGGTTCCGGAGAAACAGGGCAGGAGACACAGACGGGACACAGGGCACCTCTTGCGTGGGGCAAGGAGGGGGTTCTCTTTTACGCGCGATGCTGATGCAGGAGTGAAGGAAGGGGGTAGGGTGGGGGTGGCGGCATCTCTCACGGCGGCCGTGTGGAGGACAGCTCGGAGGAGGCCAGAGACCAGGTACCTCAGCCCTCCTGGGACGATGGATGGGGGCGGGGACAGGGCGGAGGAGACACGGGGCTGGCCCATGTAGCCACGCCTCCCTCCCCTTTGGCCGTGCCCCGAAGGTCTCCCGGGGCCTGAACTGTCCCCCCTCTATGCAGAGGCTCTTTGTTCCAGGGTCTACGTGGTCCATCCGCAGAGACGGGGATGCGCGCTGTACTGGGTGTTTGCAATCAGGCAGCCCTTTTGGCTGCAAGAAAAGAAAAGATGTTCTGGTTTGCTGCAACAAGAAGGGCACATCCCAGAGCATCGCTGGGGAGCTCACCCGCCCCCAGTCCCGCGGGTTTGTGTTGTCTTCTCTCTGAGATAACTGCCCAAGAGAACAATTGCTGGGACGTCACAGAGTTGCAAATCCAGTTTTCTAAGAAACTTTTGAATGCTTTTCAAGGGGGGCCGTGCCCACCCTGCTGCCCACCAGCAGCAGACGAGTGATTCATTTTTCTAAATCTGGAAAGAATCATTTTGGAAAATGGTGCATCTCTGTTTCGTTTGACGTCAGAAGGACCTGGAGATGAGGTTATGGGCACACTGGGAATTACGTTATTTTATTTATTTTTTCAGGTTTATCGAGATATAATTGATGTATTAAAGTGCAAGCCATATGACACGTACGTCATGGTGACTAGGTATACGGACGGCGAGGGCTTTGTATTTTCATGATCTGGGTGTTTCCAGCATCCAAAGAGAAAGGCTCAGTTTTTGCTGTGGTTCGTGAAGCATCCGTCTTTAAAACTGGCCCCATAACAACAAAGACGTCTTATCTCGAGAACAGGACAGAGAGCCTTCTGTGATCTTGGGGACGTTGCCGTGAGGCTGTGTGCAAAGTGACGGGCTGCAGATCCATTTTCGGGTTCTGTCGACGACCTCTTGTGGGGTGAGCTATGGGACGTCGGTCGGGGGTGAGTCACTCAAGGCCGTGGGAGAGGTTTCCTCCACCCGGTGATGGGGTTCCAGGGAAATGCTCACCGTCTCCACCTGGACTCCTTAGGACCAGCGAGTGGCTCCTGTTCCTGCGACAACTGGGGACAGAGCGGAGAGACGCTGAGCAGCCCCTCCTGAAATCAGGACCGTCTCGGACCCACTGTGATGCTGATGCCGAAAAGCTTTTATGTGGTTTGCTAAAGAGGAGATAATGGGGGTCACGGGGTGTGGGAGGCAGAATAATGCCCCCAAAGACGTCCACGTCCTAATCCCCATGTGGTGGACAGAATAATGTCCCCAAAGACGTCCACGTCCTAATCCCCATGTGATGGACAGAATAATGTCCCCAAAGACGTCCGTGTCCTAATCCCTGTGTGGTAGAATAATGTCCCCAAAGATGTCCATATCCTAATCTCATGTGGTAGACAGAATAACGTCCCCAAAGATGTCCACGTCCTGATCCCCATGGTGTTGATGGGAAAGGTTAAATTTTGAGTCACTCAGGGCCAGTCTAGCCTAATGTGACTGTTGCCTCCTGTTCTGGGCTGAATTGTGTCCCCCCCAAATGCACATGTTGGAGCCCTGACCCCCAGGACCTCAGGATGGGGCTGTATGTGGAGATGGGTCTAAAGAGGTGATGAAGGTAAAATGAGGTCACTAGGGTGGGTCCTGATCCCATAGGACTGGTGTCCTTATGAGAAGAGATGAGGACACAGACACGCACAGAGGGACGACCACGTGAGGACACGGGGCGGCGTCTGTTCTCAAGAGTCTGGTCTTTGGAGAAAATGTCTATTCGAGAGCAGCGCTGTCAGAACAGCCCTCTCATTGGCATCCTGAAATGGAAACATTACTTTTTATTTAATTGATTTTATTTTTTTACAGCAGTTTTAGGTTCACAGCAAAATCTGGTGGAAAGCACAAAGATGAAGAGGCAAACATTTTGGCGATAATCTCCACGTGTCCTTACTCACAGGAGCTAATCGGCCAACAAAGACTTTCTTCTGACATTTTCTAGCATCCAAAATTGTTAGCATCTAAAGTTAACCGGGCTCAATTAGGGTCCCCCGCGTGGGTCCCCCGGAATGCATCGTTATTTATCGTCACCGGGTTTCGTCGTGGAATAGGGTCGGCGGCGGTATTTTCAGCACAGAACGCGGGGACAGAACATCATGCGATTGCGTATGTTATAACGGTGATATAGAACTCCCAGATCTGAGCTGCCTTCAAAAAAATGGGGTCTTTCTGAACCAGAAAAGGAAAAGAAACGTGATGGATTTGTTTAGGGGGAAATGCGCAGATGTTCTTTTAGACTGAGGAGCATCTGCTGAAGTCCTACCCTGGGAAGGCACTGATTTGGTGCCCAGGGCTACGGGAATGCAGGGTTGAACCAGCTGTGAGGGGTTCAGAGGTGGAGTTGTGGGGTGGTACATAGGTGGGCGCAGCCCGTGGCAGACGGGATGTGTGCTGTGGGTGCTGCCAACACGGTCTCTAAATCAGGGCTCAGCCAACCACAGCCTCCGGGCCAATCCGGCCCCCTGCCTGGGATTTTCAATAAAGTTTTATTGGCGCACAGACACACCCGCTTGTGGACACACTGCCCGTGGCTGCTTTCCCGGCACGTGGGAGGGTCCAGTAGTTGCAACACAAAGCTGAAAATGTCGCCTGTCTGTCCCTTGACTCAAAAAGTTTGCCCGTTTCTGGTCTGAATGGACTTTCATGAATGCTGCCTAATGACCAAGCGACTCGCCGTTTGTTTCCCTGTTAAAAGGGCAGCGTTACCCCGAGGGGCAATGACAAGGTCCCCCAGCCGAAGGGGACAGAGTCTCTCTGTTGCTTGGAAACCTGGGCTGACCGACCTGGCGGCCCCCCCAGGCCCCTTTGGAGGACAAAGGCTGTGGGAGGGAGGGCGGGAATTCTTGGAGGCCCTTTTGTGATGCTGTGAGGCTGGGAGCTGTGGGGTGGGGCGGAGGATGCTCCAGAGCTGAGGAGCGGCAGGCTTCAGCGCCGGCAGGGGACAAATCTCGGGGGGCCTCGTGAGGCCGCAGCCAGGCTGCCCACCTCCCCGCTGTGTCCCAAACTGCCCTTCCCGTCGGCCCCCAAACGTGAAGCCAGAACCTCACGAGCCAGTCCACAGGTGGTCCTGCAAAGTTTCGTTTGGGGCTTCTCTGAAGTTAGTCCTATTTGCTGCTGTTTTGAGCAGTGATCACTCACTATTTGGGCTACTTTCTTTCCCCCAACTCTTTAAAAATCATACACGCATAAAATGCGTGTAGCATAAATTTTGCCATTTTTCCCATTTTTAAGTGTACACTTCAGGAGCATAAGCTCATTCATGTTGTGCAAGCATCGTTACCACTCTCTGTTTCTAAAACTTTTGCAGGAACCCAAACAGACGCCCTATATCCACTCAGCAATCACCCCTCATCCCCTTCCCTCCAGCCCCTGACGACATCAGATCTGCTTCCTGTCTCTGGATTTGCCCGTTCTGGACATTTCACATACGTGGAATCGCACAGTGTGTGTCCTTGGGTGTCTGTCTTCTCTCACTGAGCGTCATGTTTTTAAGGTTCATCCGCATTTAGCTGTGTCAGTGTCTCACCCTTTTTCCTGGCTGTATAATATTCCACTGGGTGGATGGACCCCATTCTGTCTATCCCCTCATCCATCAATGGACGTTTAGGCAATTTCCACCTTTTGATTACTGTGACTAAGGCTGCTATGAGCACAGGTGTGCAGATTTCTGTTTCAGTCCCTATTTTTAATTATTTTGCATTTATACTCAGGAGTGGAATTGCTGTGTCCTGTGGCTGTTCCATGTTTAGCTTTTTGAGGACCTGCCAGATCGCTGTCCTCACCACGTTGCCTTCCCATAAAGGTTCCAATTTCTCCACATCTTCACCAACACTCGTTATTTTCCATTTATTTAAAATTATAGCCGCCCTGGCAGCTGTGAACGATTTCTCACTGTGGTTTTGATTTGCAATTCCTTAACGACTAGTGATGTTGAGCAAGTCTTTGTGGGCTTGGAGGCCATTTCTATGTCTTTTTTGGAGAAACGTCTATTCACATCCGTTGCCCATTTTTAAATCCGGTGGTTTGTCTTTTTGTTGTTGAATGGTAGGCGTTGTTTACATATTCTGGATGCTAAACCTTTTCAGATAAGTGACTTGCAAATATTTTGTACCATTTCATGGGTTTGTTTTCCACTTTTTTTTCATTATTGTCATTCTCTGTATAGGGTCCTTTGATGCACAGGTGTTTTAAAATTTAAGCAAGTCCAATTTATCGATATTTTCTTTTCTTGTCTGGCATTTTGGTGTCATATACCAACGGGCTACTTAAACTTCAGCTATTATGCCTGCAAGGGCTCTGGGAACAGAATTCTTGAGGGACTCAGGACAGGTCCAGGGGTGGGGGGACACACGTCCTGGGGACAGGACGGGACGGGACAGGACAGGGCAGGGTCCCTGGTGACCCCCTTAGAATAAGCATAAGGAGTCCCCTGCCCAGCGACCCCTGTAAACCACCAGAATCCATCCATCAATTCTTGAAAATCTGTGGCGTAAATGCAGAGTAGAGTTTTTTCCTTCATTTTTCAGAAAATTTCATAAAACTTAAACCCTACGCAAAAACATCTAAATATTTGCTCAAAAGGGATGAGTACGAAGGAAGAGACCATCCCCAGCGCATCCTCCGTCGGCTGTCACCCCTGGGGCAGGTCATCGTCCGTTGATGCAGGACACGGTGCTGGTCCACGGTGGCTTCATGGGTCTGCGGGTTTGGGATCCGCGGCGTCTCTGGTCCTGGCTTCCGGGCGGCAGCCCCCCGGGCACAGGGCAGCTCAGAGCCCGAGAATTGACTAAGGCACCCGTATTTAGGTAAACCGTGGACTCGGGGCAATAAGTTACATCTCGACGTGGAAGGCGGGTTAGAAAGAAGAAGACGCCCATTGGGCTGGACACACGGGTCTTCTCATTTGGGGCACAGCGGGGCGGTCACTCAAAGTGGACATTGCAACGGAAAGGTGATTTTCCAGGGTCGTCTTTCCAGATCCCGGAGCCCGTTTGGAACGCAAGTCAGAGACGTCGCTGGTTATTAATGAACAGCAGACACTCTTTCTGCTCGACTGTTGACACGTTGGAGTCTCCGGAGAGCTGCGGCTGGCTCGTCTCCACCTTTTCGTTGTTATTATTCATTATTATTCGCAGACCGTCAAGGGGTTCCCGGACTTTCTCGGGCCCCTGAAGGGCCGAGGCCCTGCCGTTGCAGCCCATCAGTTTTTCATGTCCATCCCTCTCGTCCTGGAAAACCATAGGCGATGCACAAACGGTATCCGCAAACACAAATGCTGAAGTCGAGAGTGCCAACTTTTTTCCTTCTTGATTTTCTGGATTTTCCCCGTCCGGAATGCAAAATACGCTATTCTTTCTGTTTTTTGAAAAATCTCAGAATTTCGTGGAAAACGAGGGAAAGGTGATGCTGGGTTATGTTGGAAGCGCGTTAAGGAATGGCATCTCTGTGCTCCTGGCTTCGAGCACGGACGGCGGGTATGGCGTTCTCTGCAGTGTTACGAATCCAAGCAAACATCATTTTTTCTTTTCTCCTATTCCTTTTAAAATCAAATCACAACGTGTCGCTCCGTGGAACCTTTTGTGCAGCTCATAAAAACGACAGCCTCGCAGCGTCGATGATTAAGCCACCGTGTCTTCTGATAGGGTTTACAGCTTCCCATTCATGTCAGCCCCGCCTGTATTTTTTTTTTTTTAAAGACCCATTATTTATTAATAGCCTCCTATGTCTTAAAAGTTTCTTTCTCTCGTGCAGAGAGAGAAAAAAATCATTTGCCTTTTAATGGGGTGTCGGGTTTGTTTTCCAAACCTTCTAAAAGGTTATCGTTGTTACACAGGGACGAGCGGTTTCTCGGAATCAATGAAAAGCCTGTTTCCAGGGTAATTCACGGCCGGCCCCTGGAAAACTTAATTTCGCCGTTTTGCAACGTGGAAGGTGGGGCCCCGCCCCGAGGTTAACGGTTTTCACATGGAGGCAGAGGCCGCGGGCTCCTCTCACGTCCTAAATAACCCACTGGCGTCCCAGGCATCTTGGCAGGAGCGTGGGGGTCAGAGGTCATGGAGATGTCCAGTCCAATTAGATGTGTCATAAACCCTCCTGGGCAATTAGCAATCCGCCGGCCGGGCACCCTGGCCAAATGCTGAGAGTGACGGGGACCGGCCAGTTGGACAATGCTGACCGAGTTTTGTCTGAGGGTGGCAGGGAAGATGGACATGGTTGGGGACCAACCAGCTGGCCCGAGGGGACCATTTCTAAAGTCCCACTTCATCCTGTCCGCTGAGGGACGGGCTGTTTTTTCCACGGAAGGGCCGTGACGGCAGCTGCGAGTTGGGCAACAGAAGGAAGGAGCCGTTGACCCAGAGCCTGGATGGGGTTCCTGTTGCTCCCGGGGGACCTGGCCGTCCCCCCAGCGGTGGGGCCTGGACCGTAAGATCGGGAGGGCAGGGCTGCGCTGGCTGCGGCTGGACGGACGGGAGCCCGGGCCTGCCCGGTGACTGGGTTACTCCATGTCTGTGTTTGGGGAGGGAGGGCGTGGGGCCGTTATGACGGGTCAGTCCCCGTGAGGTCCAGGCTCCCTGGGGACGGGGAGGGCGAGCGTCCCCTTCTCCTGTCACAGGACTCAGGAAGACGGACGGGAAACACGGAGGCCGGTCCAGAGCCTCGGGCCCAAGGGGTCTGACTGTGCCTGGGACGCCGGTGTGGCACTGGTCTCCTGTTCCAGAGTGGATGTGCCCCTTTGTCCCTCCACTCCAGAGGGGGCCACCACCCCTAATCTCTACCCTGTGACCCCAAGACATGACCTCCAACGCAGTCCCCACCCTACAAACCCAGAGATGACCTCCAACTGAACCCCCACCCTATGACCCCAGAAATGACCTCCAACCCAGTGCCCACCATATGACCCCCAAAATGACCTCCAACCCAGTGCCCACCATATGACCCCAGAAATGACCTCCAACTCAACCCCCACCCTATGACCCCAGAAATGACCTCCAACTCAACTCCCACCCTATGACCCGAGAAATGACCTCCAACTCAACCCCCACTCTATGACCCCAGAAATGACCTCCATCCCCGATGCCTCCTATGTGATCCCCAGAAGTGACCTCCAACCAGATCCGTACCCTCTGACCCCCATAAATTACCTGTGACCCTGAACCCCACCCTGTGGCTCCAGATGTGACCTCCCGCCCCAATCCTCACCCTGAACCCCCAGACACGTTTTCTGTCCCCAATCCCAATTCTGACCCTCAAATGTGACCTCACGCCTGAATCTGCACTGTGTGACCCCCATAAATGACCTCTGTCCTGATACTCAGGTCTAACCCTCATAAATGACCTCTGACCCTGATCCCCACCCTGTGACCCCAGACGTGACTTCTGTCTCTCTCCTGTGACCTCTGGCCATGATTTCTGACCTTGATCCCCAGTCTGTGACTTCCAGACACGACCTCTAACACCAATCCTTGTCCCACGACCTTCGGACATGGCCTCTGTGTGCACGCCCCACCCGGGGACCCCACATGGACCTCTGTCCCCGAGGCTCCCTGTGTGACCTCAGGCACAAGCTCTGTGCCCCTCCCTCCCCGTGACCTCTCCTCCACCCTCTGCCCCACGCAGGGTCTGCGCTCAGCCCCCCATCCCCAGACTTGGGGGGAACCACCCGATATTTGTAAATCTTTAAACAGTTACGTGAACCCCAACACCCAGGGGCTGCGGTTTTCAGACTCGCGCAAGCGGAGATGGTCCAGGAGCCAGGAGGCTCCTCACTGTGGCCCCGAGAGCCTGGAGAAGTCGAGCCAGGGTCCTGGGGCACGTCCTCTGCACCTTTTGTGCGACCCTATGGGACGATGACCTCAATACACGTGAGCACTCCTTCCCTCTGAGACCCAACCAGGGACAGCAGGCCACATCAGCGGAGCGGTGGACGGACACCAGGACCCCACCAAGTGCCCATTGCAGCCGGAACACGGGGGAAGTGGAATAGGTGACTCCTTCCACGTGCGACCTTTTGTGGGCGCAGGTGGCTTCCAGGACGATGTTCAAAGAATCCCAAAAGGTGAGCATCCAATTATTGGTTCTGCATCATAATACTCGTTAGGGCTGCCACCGTGCTCCTTAGTGTGCCCTAAGACACCTCGTCACCGCCCCCGTTGGCATCCTTCATGCTGCACACCACAACCGGTGCCGGTGTGTGTTTTACTCACGTTCGACTTATTTCTTGCTTCATCTCACTGTCCAGAATGTGTAACTTCCTAGAGGGTGGGAATCTCTGGACCCTAACTTGTCACCTGTCATATAATGGAGTGAGCATGCCACAGGCGTTTGCTGATTGACCTAGTGATCGTAACACGCCTCGTGTATTGTCAGTCCACGACTGGTGCCTTAGTTTGCTCAGGCTGCCGTGACAAATACCGCAGACTGGGTGTCTTCAGCTACAAGTTGGTTTTCTCACAATTCTGGAGGCTGGAAGTCCGACATCAAGGTGTGGGCAGGCCTGGTTCCTCCTGAGGACAGTGATGGAGAATCTGTTCCAGCTTTCTGTGATTCGATGATTTGAAAAGAACATAAGTTCAGTGCTCCAGGGAATGTGTGATTGTTCTGTGTGGGCTTGTATTTGTTCCTGGGGCGGCCGTAACAAATGACCACAAGCAGGGGGATTAAAACAGCAGACATTCATCTCCCCCCCATCCTGGAGACCAGACGTCTGAGACGAAGGGGTCGCAGGGCCGCGCTCCCCCCGGAGGCTCCAGGGGAGGGTCCTTCCCGCCTCTTCCAGCTTCTGGGGCTCCAGGCATCCCTGGGCGGGTGGCTGCCTCCCTCCATCTCAGCCTCCATCTCCACGTGGCCTCTCCTCTGTGTCTGTGTCTCCTCTTCTGTCTCTGATGAGGACACTGTCATTGGGTTTAGGGCCTCCCTCCTCCAGGACGCCCTCCTCTCCATCTTTCCCTCAATCACATCTGCAAAGACCCTGTTTCCTAATAAGGTCCCACTCATAGGTTCTAGGGGTCAGGACTTCAACATATCTACTTTGGGACCACGATTGAACCCAGAACACGCTTCTTTATGTATTATACACAGAGGAAGAAGGCACGGTAATAGAGCGACTTCATGACTGACTCACCTTTATTGATTTCTATTGATTGATGATGATAGTAGCCAAGTGGGATGATGAGTCAATGTTCCACCTGCTGCAGAAGGGCACGATCTTCTTACAAAGTGAACACTGTGGGGTGATTTTCTTGTCTTTTTGCCGTATTCATGAGATGATCTATATTCCATTTTTCTTGTATAATCTTTGCTTAGATAAACTTTCATCAAAAGACTAATGAAGGGAAAGTTTAAAAAGATAGATTAATCACCAAATAATTGTGTTCAGAGTGTGTCCAAGTATAGAAAAAAATCAGGACATTAGCAGGGAAGAACATGTTTCAATATTTATGAGGCAATTTCTCTATAATTAAGGAGAGCTCTGTAATAGGTTTTTACCATTGTTGTTGTTTTGAATCTGAATCCATAAATTGTTATCAAATCATTAAAAGAAAAATGTGTCACCACGACGTGAATATCTTCCTTTGATGAGCCCGGGGGTACACCAGGTGTTGTAGGTTTTTGGATCATGTTGGAGGATAAATAAATTAGAAGTTTTTGACTAATTATAAGTCTGAAAATAGAGCCGGAAAAGGAGAGAGCCAAATGAGAGAGATAGATGTCCGGGTGATGGAACGAGATGACCATCTGTGTGTTGTCAACTCGGGGTTCATTAGGGAAGAGGGGTCTTTGTGCTGGAGACGTCCTGAGGACAGTACGGTGAGGGTCTGGACGGCTCAACTCAGGCAGGAACGGTGGCCTTCCACCCCATCAGGGTGGAAAGCTGAGATCCACACCAGGATGGAGGAAATCGGGAGGCTGAAGAGTCCGGGGGAAAGGAGATGGGGCTGTTGGCTATGCCTTCCTGCTTCCCAGGCCGAGTGCTCCCAGAAAGGGGCCACCATTGCCATCCCCACAGAAGGGGCCACAGGAGGCTCCTCCCACGGATCCCCAGTAGGAAACAGAACCAACAGGATGGATGGATAGACAGATGGATAGACGGATGGATAGACGGATAGATAGATGGATAAATAGATAGATGGATGGGTAGATGGATGGATAGAGGGATGGATACATGGATGGATAGATAGATGGATAGATAGATGGATAGATAGATAGATGATAGATAGATAGATAGATAGATAGATAGATAGATAGATAGATAATGCATAGAAGATAGAAAGATGATAGATGATAGATAGGTAGCTAGGTAGGTAGGTAGGTAGATAGATAGATAGATAGATGATAGAGAGATGATAGATGGAGAGAGATAGAGGTTTGTTATAAGGAATTGGCTCATGCCATTGTGAAGGCTGAGAAGTCCCATAATCTGCCATCACAAGCTGGAGACCCAGGAAAGCTGGTAATGTAATTCAGACCAACTCCAAAGGCCTGAGAACCAGGAGGGCTGATGGTGTAAGTTCCAGTCCAAGGGCAGGAGAAGACCAGTGTCCCTGCCCAAGCAGTCAGTCAGAGAAGGGACCAACTCTCCTTTCCTCTGCCGTTTGTTCTATTCAGGTCTTCAACTGATTAGACGAGGCCCACCCACACTGGGGTGGCCAATTTGCTTCACTCAGTCCTCTGATTCAAATGCTAATCTCATCCAGACACACCCAGAATCATGTTTAGCAAATATCCGGGCACCCCGTGGCCCAGTCAGGGTGACACACACAATGAACCCTCCCACAGCCCAGCAGCATCCATGGCCACATCCCCCCGTCTCCATTTTTGCTGGGGTCCCCTCAAAACTCGGCACAGGTCCTCCTGGGGCAGTCTGGTCTGAGCTTTGGCTTGGCCCTTCAGCGACTCTCTCGGCTGTTACGCTGACCACACAGGACTCCCGCAGGATGATCGGGGGCCCAGGAGGGCAGACTGAGCTGGGCTGGCGAAAGCGAAGCAAGGCAGAGCAGAGACGATACAGAGATCAACGTCAGGACGAGCCGTCTCTCTCGGTCAGTGTCGAAAGAGGAAGTCTCTGGTGTTACAAGCAGCGTTTGCTCTGAAATCTACGTGCAACTGGTTTGTGCGTCTCCCAGCTCTCTTTGGAGAGAGCCCTGGCTCTGTAGGACGTGCTCTGCGTCTGAAACACTTGTCACGGGAGGTGGGTAATGAGGTGCGTGTCGGGAGCCAGGCAGTCCTCACGCGGATGGGAACCTCCTGCTCCCGGCGGCACCCAGCTTCTCATCTCGACGGACCCCGGTAATGAGGGCTAACGAGCTTCCCTCCCCACGTCCAACGTGGCTGTGGAGGCGGCGCCGGTGGTGGTCACAGCCGTGATGTGGGCTCAGAGAGTTGCAGTAAGTGGCTCCCGAGTCGTGTCAGGGCAGGAGAAGGTGATGGCGTTGGAGAAAGAGCAGACCACAGCAGGACAAGAGTCACCCCCAGTCCCACCCACGTATCCACCTGTTGCTCCCCGCGAGGAGGGCGGGTCTGGGCAACGGGGTTCTTCGGAAGCCCACCAGGAGATGTTGGTGAGCATCCAAGTTCAAGAGCCACTGGGTTTCACCCTCGCTCTGGGAAGAACGGTCCACACCCTAGCAGCATCTCCGTC
This sequence comes from Ceratotherium simum simum, assembly GCF_057802395.1. Taxonomy (NCBI): domain Eukaryota; kingdom Metazoa; phylum Chordata; class Mammalia; order Perissodactyla; family Rhinocerotidae; genus Ceratotherium; species Ceratotherium simum. The sequence continues at coordinate 548,265 of NC_141941.1, forward strand.
TCTAGGAGCTGGTCCCAAGCATCCCCATCTTTGCCCTGCCGCAGACCTGCCAATCACCTGTATGAACAAGATCCCGGGTGAGTCTCATGTGCATGAGACTTTGGATGCACTGGGTCCACGGATACTGATACTTAGGGAAGCCGCCTGAGACCTTAGAATGGAAGACGGAATCCTGGAGACACAGAGAAGGGTAGATGAGAAAGGAGGCTCCTCCTTCTGCTGGACACGCACCCGGGAATCTAAGGTGGGCGGTCATCGATGACAGCCTTGCAGGAAAACCCAACTGGGAGCGTGTTGAAGCTGGTGACCTCGTTGGACACAGCTGCTACCCAGCCTGGGCACAGGGCCGATGACCGCTGGTTCGGTGCATGCGTGCACTGGCCCTGGAGGACCTCTCCAGGAATCCTTAAAGTGCATGGAATTCTGGAAAGGATGTCTCACATGGTGCATCATCCTTTGTCTTACCCTATTTGTGCTGCCATAACAAAATACCCAGACTGGGGGGTTTGTGAACAACAGACATTTATTTCTCACAGTTCTGGAGGCTGGAAGTCCAAGTCAAGGTGGCTTGTCCAAGATTTGGCATCTGGTGAGGACCTGCTCCTGGTTCATAGACGGTGTCTTCTTGCTGTGTCTTCATGTCGTGGAAGGGACGAGGGGGCTCTCTGGGGTCTCTGTTATAAGGACACTAATCCCATTCATGGGGATCCACTCTCATGACCAAACTCCCTCCCAAAGACCCCACCTCCTAATTCCATCATGGTGGCATTGGGCGACCGCATCAGATGGCTGGAATTTGGAGCTCCAGAAAGAGGGCAGAGACGAATGGATTCCAAGGGTTTTCAGCATCTCTGCCTCCAGGAGCAGGATCTGGATCCCACAGCGTGACATTACATCAGCTCAGCTGGGGTCACAGATGCATCTCCAGGTGCAGCCCCGGCAGACGGCAAAAATGGAGAAGAGGCATTTCCTCGAAGGGTGTCGTGATGCCGTCAGGAATGGAGGATGGGTGATGGGTGACAAGCGACAATTATCTCCCAGTATAGCAGGGACATCAAGGAGGGGCTTGGAAACCCTTCAATCCTTAGTAAAATGCAGAGTGGGGGCAGAAAGGGAGAAACAGAGAGACCAGAGGGTGGATGGGGTGCGTCCCATCATCATCTGTGTTTTTAGGGCATGGTGGCGACAACCCCCGTGTTCACAAGAAATGACTAGGAGATCTGTCAGGGCCGGCATCTGCAGATTTGATCTGCCGGGAGATTGAATCAGGCAGAGGATTAGAGCGGGGGACATTCTGCCGCTCACGGTTGTGAAAACAAGTGTCACGTAGGCGTTCATTAGACGGGCACCTGCCCGCCCACCGGCCATCCTGGTGCAAATTATATTGATGGCAAAGCAGGATGCACCGTTTGACTGAGTCTTGTGGGAGAAGGGCATGAACCAGGGGCTGATTCGCCAGGAAATGGGGGAGGGACAGCTGTGGGATTTCGCCTGCCAACGTGTCCTTCCTTCCCTCTGCTTGCCATCCCGTGTGTGCGTGCACAGATCGTGTGCATATGTGTGCACACCTGAGAGGAACCTCATGCAGATTTACACTTTAATTCATCTTCCCCTAAGCTCCGTCTTAACCAGCCCTGTGATGTCTGCAAAAATATTTTCGCTCCGTTTAGTCCTCAAGTGAATGTTTGCCTCCACGTTGGGATGGAGAAGGTATTTTTAAGCGTTTCCTGGAACTCTGAGGTCCTGGGGTGTGGAAAGTCATTAAGATATTGCCGCAGGTAAAAAGCATAATGGAAAGGAGTGTGCACAGGGGGCTAACTTCTGTGTTTACAAAATTAAAGGGGATGCATTGTAGGGGGCTGAATGGTGCCCCCCAAAGATAAGTCCACGTCGCACCCCTGGATCCTGGGAATGGGACCTTATGTGGAAACAGGGTCTTTGCAGGTGTGATTGAGTGAAGGATGGAGATGAGGGCGTCCTGGAGGAGGGCGGCCCTAAATCCAATGACAGTGTCCTCATCAGAGACAGAGGAGACAGAGACACAGAGGAGGAGCCACGTGGAGACGGCACAGAGAGGAGGCTGAGCATCCCAGAAGGGGCCCCGTGGGGATTCCGGGCACGGAGGTTCTTGCCTCCTTTCACACCACGTTCCCTGGAGGACCAGGCTGTCAATCACCCCCTCCTCCAACAGTTGTCGGAGAGGACTGCGGTGACACGTGGCTTTATCTTAATACACATCAGCTGCACCGGGCTGGTGGGGCGGGTGCAGGCTTTGTGGGGTCCAGAGTGAGGCTGCATGGGGAGGTGTCTTGACGAAACGGGATGACACCTGGAGACACGCGCAAGAGGCATTCTGATGCGTTTTAGCTGCCGCTGCGAGGTGCCGGGTCGTCTGATGGAGGAGATTCTCCTTTCCGACAGGTGCTGATGTGCGGATGAGGACGTGGGGGGTTTTCATGTTTTCACATCGGGACCACCTGGTGAGGACAAGGTGACAAAGTCAGGGATGTGGGAAAGCTCGGGATCAGGGTTTCCAGACGCGATGCGGGATGCCCAGTGACATTTGAAGTTTAGGGAAACAATGGATTTTTGTTTTTTAGGGTAAGTATGTCCCAGATATTGCAAGGGACATACTTATATGAAAAAATAGTTATTATTTGTTTTCTGAAATTCAAATTTTAAGTGGGCGTCCTGGGTTTTTATTTGGTAAATATGGCAATCCTAATCAATCAGGCTTTTTTCTCCTCAGAGCCTGGACACATAGGACCTCAGCTCTGCACCAGCCAGTGATAACTTAGGGTGAATTGGCCCAGTGGATGGTAAGGGTTTTCCATCTCTATCTGTCTGTCTGTCTATCTGTCTGTGTATCCAACCATTCATGCATCCATCAATCTATCAATTATCTATCAATTATCTACCCATCCATCATCTATCTATCTTCTATCTGTCTGTCTATCTATCTATCTATCTATCTATCTATCTATCTATCTATCTATCCTCTATCTCTGTTATCTCTCTCTATCCATCATCTATCATCTCTCTATCATCTATCTATCTATCTATCTATCTATCTATCTATCTATCTATCTAACATCTATGTATCTATCATCTATTTATCATCTATCTTTCCATCTGTCTGTCCATCCATCCACCCATCCATCACATCTGTCTATTCATCTATCCATCCTATCCATCATCCACCTATCTATCTATCTATCTATCTATCTATCTATCTATCTATCTATCTATCTATCTATCTATCTTTGATTGCGGTACAATACACACAACAAAATTGACCACTTTTAATTGCCCAACTCAGGTCTATTAAGCCCATTCCCAGTGCTGTGCAACCACCATGACTATCTAGTTCTGGAACTTTCTCATTTGATTACCATGAACAGACCCCAAGTTAGGCTTCCCTAAGCAAGAAAGGGGACATTCGCCGCCCGGGTTTGGTGCCGGGGACGGGCTGGGGCTCTGGGTGACGGCCAGAGCAGAGCCTGGAAGGCCCCCATCTGTTGTGTGACCTCCCAGAGTCTTCTTTGCTCACGTGTCCTCCTCCTCTTGACGGACCTGCCACGTGGTCACTCACGTCCGTGTGTCTGTGTCCATCTTCCCTCTCTCTCTGTCGGTCGACCAGCCGGCCGCGGTGGGTGGGGAGGAATGGAGAGATGGAGGTGTCCTTGGCAGGTGCTCAGGCACATCTGAAGGTGCCGCCGTGGAAGTGGTTCCCACACCAAGAGCCCCTAGCCTTGACGGCGCTTCCTCGCACGCAGACGCCCCCAGCGCCATCTCAGAGACCCCGGTCTATGAGGACTCGGGGTAACAGGGGCCTCTGTTAAGGACATCGTCCCCAGGTGATCCGGCTACACGGCCGGATTAAGAGCTGTGTGTGTCCACACCCAAGAGCACGTCTCCCATTTTATTCCTAAAATAAAAGGAAGTAAGAGTGAAGACAGGGTCACAGCATTTCCCCGCATGCGTGTGGGGGTGGATAAAGGGGAACGGAATCAACACCCTTCACCCCGAGGGGCAGCCCCCGGGTTGTCTGTCGCAGGATCAGGTCTTCCAAGGTCAGAGCTGAGCATCGAGGAGCATCGGGAGGGTGGGCTGGGAGGCTTGGCTTCCACATGGGGCTCTATCTGTTCCCAGAAAGGCTAACGGGGTGGCGTCAGCTCACGTCTCCAAGGCGAGTGGGGACTGTGGATCTGTCACCTACCTGCTCCCCCCACAGGTCCCAACTCTTCATCTTCACTCGTCAACCGTGAGATGAAGACTGCGGTGCCTGCCACCCGGGGGCATTGACCAGATTGGACATAATGCACTTAGAAAAGTGAGCACGTGATACAGAGAAGCCACGATTCCGTTTGGCCCTAAAATGTAGGTTGGGCAATATACATATTTTATTATTATATTATTGAGGTCATAACGGTTTATAAGATGTTGTAATGTCAGATGTACATTATTATATATCAGTTTCTGTGTAGACTGCAATGTGCTCACCACCAATAGTCTGGTTTTTATCCATCACCATACACAGGTGCCCCTGTATCCCTTTCACCCACCCCCGACCCCCTTCCCCTCTGGTAACCACCAATCTGTTCTCCTTATCCATGTGTTTGTTTATCTTCCACATATGAGTCAAATCATGCAGTATTTGTCTTTCTCTATCTGGCTTATTTTGCTTAATGTCATACCCTCTAGGTCCATCCATGTTGTCACAAATGGCACAATTTTGTCTTTTTTATGGGTGAGTAGTATTCCATTGCATATATATACCACATCTTCTTTATGCATTCATCAGTTGATGGGCACTTGGGTTGCTTCTGTGTCTTGGCTATTGTGAATAATGCTGTGATGAACATAGGGATGCATAACTCTCCTTTTACTATTGATTTCATGTTCTTCACATAAATACCCAGTAGTGGGATAGCTGGGTTGTGTGGTATTTCTATTATTAATTTTTTGAGACATCTCCATACTGTTTTCCATAGTGGCTGCAACCATTTGCATTCAAGTCAGGCAATATTTTATCTTCCTGTCTACACTCTGAGCCCCTGACGCATCAGAATGCTGCTTCTATTCTGATCTGGCTTGTAGACACCGGCCCATCTTGGGTCTTCCGTGAAGACTTGTTGAATGAATGAGGGAGGAGATGGTTTGTTCTCCAGATTCGAGCTTTGAGCCAAGGGTGTTCCAGGAAATGTCAATCAATTCTCTCAACAACTCATTCATGAGTCACTGAAGATGAGATGAGACGAGAACAGTTGTGTGGGGTTGTCCTGCCGTTGAAGAACACCCACCTGTCGTGGGTTTGACCCTCCTGTGGTTACCAGACGGCCGTGGATGGTGGTGCCACCGCTGGGATAGCTAATTTCTCAGCTTTTCTTCACCTTCTCTGTGCCAGGCTTTAATTATACGGACGACGCAAGAGACCTTGGCCGGTGGGACCTGACACCCCGGTGAGCACCCAATTTGCGCACCAATCCTATAAAGGGGAAACCAAGAAATAAAACTTATATCCAGAAAGAGCATGGCAACCTCCCAGCTGTAGGGATTGTCACAATCCAAGCACACGTGTGCCACCAGCTCCCAAAGAAGAGCTTGGCGGCATCTTCTTTTCACAGACGAGCGTCCTTAGACACTTCAAGACATGTTCCTTAGATGTCATGTCGGCCAACAAGGGTTGTCCAATGGTCTGACTCCATTGTTTGTCTTTTTTTTTTCATATTTGGGATGATTTTCGGGGAGGGTGAGGTGTGTCTTGCTGAAGTGGACGTGGCCCTTGGGGAAGGCACCTCCAACAACGTTGGGTCTCATGGACTTTCTGGGGGACGCCCCCGGATAGAGTCCACGGGATCTTCCCAGCCACAGGCTCCCCCAGCCAGGAGTCCACGTTCCAAGTTCCTGCTTCTCCCCGAACTTCATAAATCAGCACGTAAGCGAGAGCCGTGTGGTTAATTTTCCACGGCTGGTGCAGCATGTCGGAGCCCATAAACCGCGCGAAGTCCCGGGCTGTGAATTTCCTGATACTGACAGGTCCAACAGCTGAGAAATCGTAATTATAAGTTACAAGTGTCTTAGGGGTTGTTCTTCTGACATAAAACTAATTTCATGTTTTTATTCATAACGCGGGAGAGATGAGAGGCAGGGGATCCTCTGGAGGGGGCTCCCGGAGACATCACAGGCCCCGTCTCCGGGCCGTAATGGGAGGAGACGGCCCACGTCGTGGGCTGCGGCTGCCTGACGGCCATGAGGGGCTTCTGACGGCCCGGGGGCTGTGCCCTGCTTTCCCCGACTGCCTGCCCACGAGGAAGTGACCCACTGGGGGCTAACCAACAGGTGACCCCGTTTGTCCCCAAAGCCATCAAATCACGGTATTGCCACATCCAGAGCCAAGGCCTCTAGGAGTGGCCTGGGGCAGCCGTAATAAATGACCCCAACCTTGGTGCCTTAAAATAACAGGAATTCCTCCTCCCCCAGTCCTGGAGACCAGACGTCTGAGATGAAGGGGTCACAGGGCCGCGCTCCCTCCAGAGACTCCAGGGGAGGGTCCTTCCTGCCTCTTCCAGCTTCTGGGGCTCCAGGCGTCCCTGGGCTGGTGGCCGCCTCCCTCCATCTCTGCCTCTGTCTCCACGTGGCTTCTCCTCTGTGTCTGTGTCTCCTCTTCTGTCTCTGTTGAGGACACTGTCATTGGATTTAGGGCCACCCTCCTCCAGGACGCCCTCATCTCCATCCTTTACTTAATCACATCTGCAAAGACCCTGTTTCCACATAAGGTCCAGTCACAGATACTGGGGATCAGGACTTGAACATATCTTCCGGGGGGGCACCATTCACCCCATCACAGCCCCCTGATGTGAGCTGAACTTCCTAAGGGAAAAAGAGCCGGTCTTCCTGTCCGTCTGAGTGTCTCCCCCCTCCTGGTTCACCGTTGCAAACAGCACATGTAGGAGGTGCTGCATCCAGGGGTGTTTTCAGCTCTGCCCATCTCCAGCTCCGCAGAGGTTTTCTCTTGCGGTTAAAGAGGAAAAGGCAAAAGAAAGAAACAGAGCATGGAGTGGAGAAGACCAGCCACAGTTTTAATCTCTCTCCGTTTCACAGCACGAGGGCATGGCCCTTGTTTCTCTGGCTCATGGTTTTATTCTGATGACCTCGGGTGGGCCCTGCATGAAAATCTGCTGGACTCGAGGGTGAGTAACTGCAGGGCGCACAACACAGAGGGAGGACGATACGGACAGAGCGAGTGTTGCTGATGCTGTCTCATAGGGGGTGGAATGGCGGGGGCTGTGAAAGTCACCGAGTTAGGAGAAGGATGACATTGCTCTCGATTCTGTCACAGATTTTCTATGTAACTGGGAAATCCTTTGCTGTCATCTCTTTCAAATGAAGGCACTGCTAGTAATTAAGGAAACACAGGTTAAAACCACAAGGCAAAGTCACCCCATGCCCACTGGATTGGCTAAAATGAAACACACAGACAGTGCCGTGTGTTGACAAGGCTGTGGGGCAGCTGGAAGTCTCCAGGGCTGATGGAGAGACTGCAGGCTGGTGTGACGATTTGGGGAAATGGTGGGTGTGTATCTACTAAAGTTGGGCCTGTGCATGGTCTGTGCCCTGTGAATTCTGCTCCTTTCCAGCAGAAAGGCATGCACAGGTGCCCCCAAATTGTGTGCAAGAATCTTCATAGGAGTATAATTTGTAACAGCCAAAACCTGGAAGCAAGTCCAATGTCAACGGTAGAGTAGATAAAGAAATGGTGGTATATTCATGCAATGGAATATTATACAGCACTGAAAATGTGCACATTGGTGACACTCACAGTGGAGATTCACATGGATGAATCTCACAAACTGGGCTGAAAGCAGGGGAAGCCAGATACAAAAGATTGCACGCCAAATGCTTCCAGTTTTATAAAGTTGAAAAGTAGCCAATATAAACCTATGGTGTTGGAACTTAGGAGAGGGGTGAGCTTGGGGAGGGATAATGACCGGGAGGGGATGTGTCCTGGTCCTGTCTGTTTTTAGACATGTGTGTGTTACACAGGTGTGCTTACCCTGTGACAACTCCTTGGGGTGGACGTATGTGATGTGGGCACTCTTCTGGATGTATGTTAAACCTCAACGGAGCAGCTGAGTCCAGCATCGAGAGGTTCTATGTTTCCTTCTGGTCCTCACACCTAGGATTCCCTCAAGTCCACGTGGAGTGAAGCTGGGACACCCAGACTCAAGGGGAATGTCCATTCTAGCTGCTGGAGATCAGACACATACCTCTGTGGTTCCAGTTCTTGGATCCCTTCCATGCCTCGTCTACCTGAATGAAAAAAATCATCATCTAATGTGAATTATTACTTGGAGGGCTTTTCTCCAAGTTGGCGTGAAAATTAAATTTCCACAAATCCGTAAAGTAGGATAAAATCAATAGAAATGGTGGTGGTGGAGAGGAGGATGTTGCAGACCCTGTCGGGATCTGTTCCCTGGAAACACTCGACTCTGCAGACGTTCTGAGAGCTTCCCACTAGGAGTGCCCATGGCTCTCCTCTTGAAGGCTCCCCATGTCTTGCTCAGCCCTCATGGATGGTTGCATCCATTTGCCTCAGGACAAGAAAGGGGCATTACCTGGAGGTTTCTTGGCATCCTCTAGAGTGGCCGGAGCACCCAACGCAAAGACAGCAGCAACTTCATCTTTGGAAGTTTCATGAAATCTCCCCAACCAGGTCTTCAGACGCCAGGTGTGACCTTACTGTATTAGAAAGACCCTGTAGTGATGGGGATGGGAGTGGGGACTGAGGTTACCCTGTGTCTCTGGAGAGGAGAGCCAGAGCTTCAATTCTTGGTCTATTTTGCAAATTTGGACAAAGCCCAGTTGACCAGATTGGAGGAGAAATTTCAGAGGAGCCGACAACATGGGGGCAGCTGTTTCCATCTCTCGGATCTTATCTCTGTGCTGTCGCATGTGCACGGGTGGTTGGGATGTGTGGGCAGGAGAAATGGGCTGGTTCCTGCATTGCAGGCACGAGATGAAATATTCCATTTTGTCATGGCCACCATACCTACCCAACGTTTTTCCAATTGAGGTGAAAAAGAACACAGCGTCCGCATGTCAGTTAGTCCCCATCAGAAGACGTGGACTCTGTGGTACTTAAAATAATGGAGGACTTTAGCATTACAAATATATTTAGACACTTAAAATAATGGAAAATGGTGAAGGAGCAACCCAACAGACTCCTGCTTCTACAGGTGAACATCGGAGGTGGGATTGCCACCGTCATGAGAGGAGTGTCCCTGACTATCAAAATCGAGCAGATAGTCTGGTGTCTCGTAAATCCTCCAAGATTTGGGAGAAAGTCAAAGAAATATTTTCTGCCTTGGGAAGGCAGCAAAGGAAGAGGAAACAGAAAAAGATTAGAAAGTAACCGTTCTCCACAGGATGGCCAGTCCCAGAGCTGGGACGTGTTCCTCCAAAACTCATCTCGGTTCCTCCAAAAAGACAAAACAGCAACATGCGGGACCTCCTTTGACGAGGCAGACTCTGCTCCGCTGAGGTCGCTTAGATCCAGTGAAATTCAGAATATATCCACGTCTGCATTTCTTTTTAAGGCTCCTCGTTCCCGCAGAACATGGCCCTGTCTTTTCAACCCGCGTAGCGGGACTCCAATCAGAAAAGATAAGAGCATGTTTAATTGATCAGCCGGCGTCTGCACGGCGCTTTGAAGGTGAGAAGCGAAGATTATTCTAATGATCAAGAAGGAGCTGTGATCTTTGGAGAATTTCCCCTCTCCTCCGAGCTGCTTTTCCAATTGGGTCCAGTCTACTGCTGGGGTGGACACAGCAGCGGCCAGGGATCCTCTGTCAGGATGCTCAGTGGAAAGCGCCTTAGATAACCCAGTGTGGAGAGTCATCCCTGCAGGCCTGGGGCCAAGTACGGCCACAGAGAGAGTGGGGCCACTGCCCACTCTCCTAGTGGGAGGACAGATTCAATATGGCGCCCGTAGGTTCATGTTGGCTGGCCATCGCCCTTTCTCTGCGACATGGCGGCCAACTTCTCTTAAAGGTGGACATGCCGCCTCTCCAGGGCGGCTCCCATGGGGAACTGCCCACCACCTGGGGCAGCTTGGTCTTCCCTTGTTCTGAGCATTGCCTATTTCCATCCAACCTGCGTTTTGCCAGATTGCAATCATTTCTTCATCCGCCTCCCCACCACATCGTAGGCACTCCAAGAGGGGTTACTGTGTTTTTCTGTTTCTGTAATTGTCAGACCTTATTATTGAGGGCAGTTTTAGGTTTACAGAAAAACCAAGCAGAAATTACAGAATGCCCTCCCCCACAGTCTCTGCTGTTATTAACATGGTGTGTGACTATGGTGCATTAGCGGCACTTGACAAACCAATATTCTAAGTCAGTATTAACTAAAGTCCATAGCTTGCATTAGGGTTCACGTAGTCTGCATCAGGGTTCATGCAGTTTGCATTAGGGTTCATCTTGATGTTGTGCATTCTATCGTTTGGACGAATGCATAACGTCGTATATCCATCATTTTGGTATCGCACAGAGTTTCCCATACAGAATGGTTTCTCTGCCCTCAAAATGCGTTGCATTCCACCTGGTCACCCACTCCACCTGTGTTTCCTCTTCTCTGCATCACCAGCAACACTGTTTGAGCCATATTCAATCAATCCATCGATCAATGGATCAACAATGAAGGAATGAACTAGAGCAGGTACTCAATGTTCACGTGCTGCTCACCTTCTGGGGTCCCCCCAGACCCACTGTCATGTACTCTGTCCTGCTCTGTGGCCAGGGTGGACCTCTATGGGGAGCATGCTCAGGGCTCCTGTGCCCCTGGCTTTGGTGGGTGTTGGCCACCAGCGAGCCCCAGAGAAGACGGCAGGGAGGGAGGGGCTGCCTGCACTCTGGGGAGAGGCTCCCCTGGCTAGCTCCCTGCAGGGCGGCCGGGGGCTGACCTCTCACGTTCCTCCTCTCGGGTGGCCATCTCCAGACTCTCTCCCTCCAGCTCCTGGAAACCCACTCCCCGCTCTTGTTTCCAGTCTGAGTTGCAATCAACTTCCTGGGATGCTGCGTGGTGCCCTCATCTCCCTTCACTCTGCCCACACCTGATGGACGGCCTCATCATTAGCTCTCTTCCAACTGCCCCATTGGGGGCGCCCTCTTTGTCCAGCCTCTGTCATGATGCACGCAACGGGGACACCATTGGTTTCCGGTCAGTGAGAAGATGGAGTCTGCTGCGTCTTCGTCTAACGTCGCATCCCGAGAACCTTCTGGTGTCGCCCGCAGCGAGGGCTCCATGGTGGGAGATCTGAAATGAAGGACCCATATCAGGGCTGCTTTGACATCTGGGGGAAACTGGGAGGGCCCCCGTGTCCTACCTGCGAGGTTCCCTCTCCACTGTGCTCCCGTGGAGGAGGCCCCCAGCCAAGCACCCAAACTCGTCTTGGGGACCAGGCACGTGCCCACTTCTCCTCGACTCCTGGGTTCCCTGCCAGGCCACGGGATCTTCCAAACAAGCCAGCCACATCCTCCTGCAGGAACCAGGGGCCCCGACACCCTCCTGTTGCTGCAAATCCTGCCCCCCAAAGCCTCTAGGGGCTTGCTCTGTTCTCTCGTGGGGGTCCGTGTTCCTTCCTCTGAGCTGCGAGCTTATGTGACTGATAAATGGCTGTTGACCTCATCTCTGCAGAGCTGGGTGCATGTCTTCATCCAAACCCAAATCCCAGGGTGGGAAACCCTCCCTCACCAGCGGGATGAATGGGAGGCTGTTGGAACAGGCTGCTCCCCCGGAAGGGTAAATTGTGGGGAAGGACAGGACGGAGTGGAGTTTGGGGCTGCTGCTCCGTGTTGAAATTCTTACTTTTCACTTGGAGTCAGCAAGTTTAGAGAGGACGGTCTGGGGAGGGGTCCAGGGAACCAGGCTGTGATGGTGTCTGGGCGCCCCCTGCCCGAATCTTCCCCATGCAATGCTCACGGCACGATGCTTTTACACCTGGTGGTACTGGGATTAAAAAAAAAAAGAAAATCAGTGTAAAGACTACTTTGGGGCACTTTGGGAAGGTGGGTTGCATAAATAGGCAGCTGAGAAGAATTCTGAGCTACGAGGGGAGGAAATGTCACTGAGAGGAGACCCCTGTCCTCGCCATGAGACTCTGGGTGGAAACGGGGAGCTGTGTTTTAACGTAAAATTAAATTCAAATGTGTTTTAATGCAAGATTAACAAAGAGACAGCCCCACGGCTATCCCTCCTTGCCAGACCTCTGTGGTCAGTCATGCTGTCTGGCCGAGGACACAGGCTTTGCAAGGGACTGGCAATAGGATGAGGGAAATCACCAATCCATAAAACAATTAGCGATGAATTAACGATGTGGCTACACTGCCGTATTTCTGATTAATGTATAAATAATTTAACGGAGTATTTCTTTCGTCTCCAGAGCGTCTGCCATTAGTTACCGGCCTCGTTGGGACGGCTGCGGGTTTTCTGGCGGATAAAAGATCCCCCGGTCCGTCCGTCCATCTGAGGGGTTGGGGGACTTTCAGCCTCTTAAGGGAGAACAAGAGCGAGCTCTTAGGCGGCCCATTAGCATCATCCATTGTGATAAATCATCGGAGGAACATGCATCCGTGCGAGTGAATGGGACCCGGGAATGGCTTGGAGGATTTTATGATACAATAACTATCCATTTGATAAGCAATTATAAAGATCGTTGGAGACACGGAGAGTGAGCACAATGAGGCCGGAGGGTGGGAGAGATGAGGGTCCGACTTCAGCCGGCTGCGCTCATCCAGGCCCATCCATCGCGAGACCCACGTGGCCCCAGGAAGAGGGGTGGTTATCTAGAAGCTATGGGCTTAATGCATGGGATCATGAGGTGGGGCAAAGGATGGGGGTCCCCTGCCGTGAAGGTATGACCCTACTCTTCTCCAACCTGCCCATCAGTCTCTCTTTCTCTCTATATATACATAGTCATGCACCACATCACAACGTTTGGGTCAACGATGGACCACATTGACGACAGTGGTCCCATAAGATTAGCACCATAGAGCCTACGTGCTTAAGAGGCTACACTATCTAGGTTTGTGTGAGTGCACTCCATGATGTTCACACAATAACGAAATGGCCTAATGATGCATTTCTCAGAACGTGTCCCTGTCATTAAGTGACGAGTGACTGCACACAAAATTTCCCCTATAACCATTTTAATGTGCACAATTCTGTGGCTTAAAATCTAATCACAACATTCTGTAACCAGCACCACTAACTATTTCAAAGCTTTTTTCTCAGCCCACGTAGAAACCCTGTACCCATTAAGCAGTCACCCCCCACGCCCCCTTCTCCAGCCCCTGGCGCTCACCATTCTACTTTCTGTCTCTATGATTTTGGCAACTCTAGGGACCTCACAGAAGTGGAATCATACAGGAATTGTCCTTTTGTGACTGGATTATTTCACTCAGTGTAGTGTCCTCAAGGTTCAGCCATGTTGTAACCCGTGTCAGTGCTTCGTTCCTTTTCTTGGCTGAGTAATATTCCACTGTGTGGATGGACCACATTCTGTTTATCCACTCATCCATCAGTAGACGCTTGGGTTGTTTCCACCTTTTAGTGATTGTGAATTATGTTGCTGTGAACATGCGTGTACAAGCTTCTGTGTGAATTCCCATTTTATCCCCATTTTCAATTCTTCGGGTATCAATCTAAGGGAAGAATTGCTCAGTCGGTCATATGGCAATTTTTGGGTAATTTTTATGTTTAGCATTTGGAGGGTGGATCACAAACTTTTAATTATCAGGGCTAATTGAAGACAGGAATGCAAGGAATAAATGAGATGCTCCAGAAAAATCTAGAAACTCCATGAATGCTAAAAAGTGCATTGTATCAATCTAAAAAAACTGAGCTGCAAAATAGATAAGGGTGGGTTTCCAGTTCTTAGATTTTTCTCCTATTTGCTGGAGGGTGGAATGGGCAAAATCTGTGTGAGAGAGAGAGAGAGTTCTGGAAAAGTCTAGAGATGGTGAAGTTGGCTCTAGGGATGAACCCTAGTGATCTCTCCTAGCACGTGTGTGTCCTGCAGCAGCAAAGAACCCCCGAAATGCTGATCATGTCGGGGTCCCCAGCTCCCCTCCCCATAGACGCCTTCATTGCATCTTCATCTTAACGACCTGGGGTCCTAAATTCTGGTAAAGTTGAAGACTTATTGTTATTTCACTCCATTGGGACACACATTCCATTCTAGGCAATGTGACTATGTCGTGTGCCTGACCCTGACTATCCCCCCAATAAATCCCTCTGTTACCCTGATCTTGCTCTAGTTTGACTGTGTCTTGTAAAAATGAGTGTAATATAACCCAGCAATCATGCTCCTTGGTATTTACCCAAAGGAGTTGAGGACTTACGTCCACACAAAAATCTGCACATGGATGTTTATAGCAGCTTTCTTCATAATCGTCGAAACTTGGAAGCCACCAAGATGTCCCTTAGTAGGTGGATGGATAAATAAACCGTGCTCCATCCAGACAATGGAATATTATTCAGCGCTAAAAAGCAACGAGCTACCAAGCCATGAACAGACATGGAAGAACCTTAAATGCACATCACTAATTGCAAGACGCCAATTGGGAAAGGATTCCAACTCTATGGCTCTCTGGCAAAGGCAAAATGGCGGAGGCAGTGAAGAGATCAGTGGTTTCCAGGGTTGGGGGAGGGAGGGATAAATGGGTGCAGCACAGAGGAGGTTTAGGGCAGTGAAACTACTGTGTCTGATATTATCATGATGGCTACATGTCATTATACATTTGTCCAAACCCACAGAAAGTCCAACACCAAGAGTGAACCCTCATGGAAACTATGGACTCTGGGAGACGATGACGTGTCCATGAGGGTTCATTCATTGTAACCGATGTCCCACCTGGTGGGGATGTTGATAATGGGGGAGGCTGTGCATGTGGGGGGGTCGGGGATATATGGGAAATTTCTATACCCTCCTGTCATTTTTGCCATGAAGCTAAAACTGCTCTAAAAAATAGTCTATTTTAAAAAAAAAAAAAAAGACTGCTAAATGGTACCCGTCTCCTCTCCTCTATAGCTCAGAATAAAATGATAATTAAAAGCCCAGGTGTTGAATGCATGGGGAAAAAATATCTCAGCATTTTTGTTTCTATTGATAAAGCTGAATTGTACCCTTTGGGAGGGATCTGAGAAGGGCCAAGGCTCCTGACGGGTCCTGCCAGATTGAACTTACACCCAATAAGCAAAAAGGCAAGGAAGACATGATACTGCCCCTTGGAGGGGCAGACAGGGGAGCCGGTCCTGGGGGTGGCGAGGGAGCCGCCAGGGGGGATCACCCTCCTCGTGCATGGAGGGGCACGGGGTGGTGACCCCCAGGATTATCCCATGAGATGCTGGACCACGCTCCCCCCTGGGATCTGAGAGCATGAGCTTTCCCATCTGTCTGTGTTTCTCAACCCCTTTCTACAAATCAGTCTGCAGGGCTGGGGGGGAGCAGGGGACTCACTGAATGCATTTCGAGGGTCTCACCGTTTCTGTCGGTAAAACAGTGAGAGGATGCGGCTCAGAGAAGTCCCATGCGTCGCCCCATTCCAAGGGCTCAACCCAAGCGGTCAGCCTGTCCTGAGGACAGTGTTTGAGGCACCCAGATCCCGCTCAAGTCTATCAACCACACAGGTCTGTGCATCTGTGTGCACGAGGTGGGGGGTTTGCACAAACACTGCCGTCCCGATGGCTCCAAATCGGTTTCCACGCACTCAACTTGTGTTTCAGGGATATCCAGCTGACTTGCAGAGAAGTGGTCAAGCATGGCCCCAGATGGCCTGGGGTGAATTCATGTCCTGCCCATGGCTATGTGAGCAACCCCAGCCTGTTACCCAATGGCCCCGTGCCTCGGTTTCCCCAAGTGAAGTGAGAAGAAGAATGGTCATGAGACTCTGATAACTGCAAAATAGGCCCTGAGCCATCGTCCACGTGTGTGTGTGTGTGTGTGTGTGTGTGTGTGTGTGTGTGTGTGTGGCTGTTGCCGCCCCTGCTGCTCAGTCAGAGGGGAGGGGTCTTCACCATCTCTCTGAGCCAAATCAGGAGCATGGAGAGCGGTTCTGGGTGAGGGAGCAAGGAGACGGGAAGCCATTTCCCCTGTGGGTCTTCAGCCTCAGGGAGGAGGGCCCAGTGGGGGCATCTCGGCTAGACCACCTGCCCAGCACCGCACGAGGACAACGGGGGCGGAGCAGGCTGTGGGACGTGCCCTGGGCACACGCTGAGCTCTAGACCAGCTCCCGGCCTCCGACTCCTCACGCAGCTGGTATAGTCCCCGAACCCACAGGATCCCCAGGGCACAAGCCCCAAACCAGGAGACAGTCCTGTGTGGCCGCGGCTGCCTGCCCGGAGCTGACCTGAGAAGGGGACTAGGGCTGGCTCTGCTGGACGGGAGGATCCGTCACCAGGACCCACCCACAGGAGCCAGCTCAGGTCCCTAGTGCAATGTGGGTCCCCCCGTCCTGCCCTCAGTCCTCGGGCTGGACGCCCCTGTGGCTTTGTTTGGCTTTAGGCACGCAGATGAGCTGGTGAATTAACACAGAAAGTCATTAGTGAACCGTCGGGGCCCCTGGGGGCTGGAGGAGCTGGGAGAGCTGCCTGGCTGGGACCTGGAGGCAGCCCGGTGGCGAAGGTTCAAGCCTCCATCTGTCGCCACCGCACCTCCAAACAGGACCCTGGGCGGCGGGCGGGGAGCTCCGGGAGGAGACAAATTAAGATGACAAAAGAAGACACCATTTAAATAGCGGCATCGTTGTTGAGACGGGAGCGGGGAGGCAGACAGTGGCCTCCTTCGCTCCAGGGACAACAGGTAGCGGGATGCTGAGGCCTCCCCTCTGTCATCTCCTCCCACCCGCCGGGCCCTGTCATGCATTGTGTCCCCTCCCGGTGATGGGGTGATGGATGCTCGGGTGCTGCGTCTCTCGGAGCCGTAACAATTTTCCCCGTCCCTCCCGAGTCCTGCCACCGTGGGCCGGCCCCGGCGAGGACGACTTTCTCTGTGGCTGATTTACATTTCAATCTGGGCCTCATGAATGAAAAACCCCGGCTGCAAATTAATAACAGGGAGACTATGAGGTCGCCCAGCGGTGGAGGGGGGACAGGGCGGCGGGCCCCCGCAGGCCCAGCCCGGCATTGTGCGCGGCCGGCGTCTCATTTCTCGGCCGCGGTGAATGACATTACAGAGAAAAGGCCTATCCGGAGTGACACAAATTTATTTCGGTCCCTCGTGCTGCAGTATATTTTCATGGAACGGGGGGCTATTTGTCTGGGGACAATTTAGTTTCCATGAAAAATTTAAATGGTTTCTGCGGAGAGAGTGGAGTGAAATTTAATTTGTTTCTCATTTGCTGCAGCAGGTATGAAAAGGAGAAGGATGGCGCGTCTGATGGGCTGGAATTAGCACTGTCCCCCTGCCGGATCCCCCAAGGGCGGGGCCTCGGTCCCGCAGACGGCGACTATGGGAGGCCTGTCCGGTGGGGAGGCCTGCCCGGTGGTTGTCTCTCCTCACCACCGCCGCCCCCTCCTTGCAGGACCGTAACCTTAAACCAACTTACAGCAGACCTTTGGGGAGGCTGCCAATCACCCAGAAACAACGTTTCCATCGATCCCCTGTCTTCATGATTTATGGCTTCATTTTAGGGTAATTGAGAATTAGTGGAAAGATTAACAAGACTCAACACCCAGCTCGGGGACGGGCGCTAAGCACGGCAATTTGTCAAGATGGGACGTCGGGAGCCTTTGGAGTTACGAGGGGTCCCCATCTAATTGAATCTGGGGAGGACGCGGAAATTAATTTGACGCGGGGAGATTTCGCGTGGGGACCAGGGTGGGGGGGGCTGGGGTGTCCGCCCCTGTCTACCCCCCACGCTCCGGGTCCTGCGTCTGCCTTCAAGGGCAGGGCGGGGGGTTATTGATTCCCTATCGGTTCCCTTGCAGCCGCCCCAGGACTGGATTTTGAAATGCGATTTCAGTGGCCGATGACGAATATGACCGCTCATGCTGTCTGGCCGCATCAAGACGAAGTTTTGAAAATTTACTTCTTCGCGGCAGACAAACAGAACGTCTCAAGTCGACAGTCACAAGCGAATTACGGAATTGACTCCAGTGGGCCGTTTGCGGGGTAATTTGCTACCCAGGGGCCGAAAGGAGAGGGCTGAGGACCTCCCGCACGCTCGGAGGCGGGGCTGCACCTGGAGATCTCGGGGTGGGGGCTGGGAGTTGGGGGAGATTCAGGGACCTCTGGGGCCCCAAGGGCTTTCTCTGGGCTGGAGCTCTTCTGTCAATCCCCTGAGAGTTCCTGTCTCCCGATTTGCATATGTAAGGCCCGGGTCGTAAACAAGGGCCTTTTTGCATTTGAACAGAGAAGCTGAACTGCCAAGTGGGTATTACCTCCGGACTTCTTTACGGGGGCTAGTTTGCAATTTTTTGGATGCCTCCTGTTTGAGTTTCTTGGAGGTTAGTGGGTGTCTGATCATTCTGGCTTTCTTTTTCTGTCCTAAATTTGCAGTCGATTCTGTTAGAAGGCAAAATGCGACGATCAGAGGGCAGAGCCCTCACTCCCCAGGGCCTCCCAACTGTGTGCTCCTTAGGAAGGAGGAACTGAAGAGTGTCACCCTGCCCCCTGAGCCCAGATTTTGACAGACGGGGAGTCTCCACCGTCTGCTGTGGGTTAAGTCGTTGGAGGAAATATCGACGGGATGCTGAGCCAGGAATCTGGGGACACTCCCCACGCTGGAAAGCCACCGACCGAGATGGGCTCTGCAAATGCAATGGGGTTGAGGGTGACGGCCCCACTGGGTGGGGGGGTGTCCACAGTAGGGTTTTTAAACACACATACACAATTATACACACACACCCTGATACACACATCCACATGCTTGTATACACATGCACGCACATGCACACACACGAACATACACTCATGCATACACACATTTACATACATGCATACAGTTATACATGCACCTACCTACTTACACACACGTGTACACATGAACACTTATGCATGCGTACACACATTTATACACATACACTATACATACATCCACACAGTTTTACATACATATATACACATGAACACGTGTGCATTCATGTGCACGCATGCAAACATTTATACATGCTTATACTGTTATACATGTATCAACATGCCTATAGCTACATCCACACAAAAACACACACAGTGCATTTGCACAGTTATACATACATGTATAGACACGAATACACACTTTTACATGCACCCACATGCTTATACATACATGTGTATACCTGAACACACTTATTTATGCATCTATGGAATATGCATACGTGTATACATATGGACAGACACTTATAGAAACACCCACCAGCTTATACCTGCTCATATTTATACACACCATACACTTATATATCCACATGCTTCTGCTCACATGTATAGACATGAATACACACTTGTACATGCACCCATGTGCTTATGCATGAATACATACATACACATGCCATACAAACATACACACGTGAAAACACACACACATGCGACCTCACTCATACATACACGTATACTTGTGTATGGGAATGCACACTTGTACATACACCCGCATGATTATACATACACATATATACGTGCACACACTTATTCATGCATCTATGAACATATGCAAACGTGTATACACATGAGAGCACACTTATACTCACATCCACATGCTCATGCAATCACACATTTATACGCATGCACACACTTAAACCTACATCCACGTCCTTATACATACACATACGCACATGAGTAGACACACTAATACTTGCACCCACACGCTTATACATACACGTCTGCACACACACACACATGCATACGCTTCCCCCCCACACAACGCCGAGTGGGACGAGTGTCCCGACAGCGCACAGAGTGGTGTTTGCATCTTCTGCTCTGCGTCATCCCAGCGGGTCCCCACCCTCCTCCAGCGCTGGCAGGTGGCCATGCCAGGTCCCCGAGACCCGGTGCCTGGAGCTTTATCCACACGTCCCTCACAGTCCGGTGGAGAACAAAACCCCAGTGTGGAAATCCAGCCCCTCAGGCTGTCGGGGCCCCTCCAGGTTAGCGCTCGCAGGGTCGAGACACATTCTGCAAAGAGACGCCTCCCCTCCCGAGCTCGTGTTGGGACCTTATGGGGGTGTGCCGTGTAACGGCGAGAAGGGGTCCCCTAGGGTGGTGCAGCTGGGGTTCGGTGTCCAGCCAGGCTCCCCCTCCCTCCCCAGAGACACGAGAGCCACCTGATTCAGGCCAGGGACTGGATGCTGGCCCTGAGCCTCCAGCCTCTTGACCTGAGCCGTGCTCACGGGCTGGACAGGGAGACCCACCTGCTGCCCCTCGCTAAGCCAGCTGAGCTTCTGTCCCAGGACACGTCACCAAGTCTGGGGGTGTCTTTGCATCCCTCACATTCACGTTCAGATTCGGGAGGACACCGCCGAGCCCATGGACCCCCGGTTTGCCCGGCATCAGCACCTGTGTCCCCTCCAGCCGGGCGACGTCTCTCTCTCCTGGTCCATCGGTGAACGCACGACACCAAAGGGCGTCCACCCTCCTGCCGGCCTCCCCAGACGAGGTCCTCGGAGTCAGGCCCGAGCGAGCGAGCGTTCCCCTTCCTGTGCACCCTCATCCGAGCTCGGCCCCTCTCCACTTGGCAGCATATCCTCAGAGCCACCTGCTCCCGTTCCTACCTGCTCAGACCAACACGTCAGGACGAGCCATGCTTTATAGCAGTGAAGTCAGAGCTGCCTGCTCCCTGGCTTAACGTCCTGCATCCATCTGTAGACTGGTGCGGTCCACAGGGTCCCGCGGTCCGGCTGAGTCTCTGGCCTCCTGGCCTCACGCTCGTGGCCGCCCTGGCTTCCCCGGCTCTGGGACCCCCTGAGCCTGTCTCCCCTTTTGGTCTTGCACTAGCTGGTCCCTCTTCCTCACACTTGCCTGCTCCTTCTGGGCACCCAGGTCCCAGCTCACCTGTCACGTCTCCGGGGGCTTTCCCCACCCGCTCAACCCAAAGAAGTTACTCAGGGGCTCTGCACCCCACAACCGCGTTTTAATGCACCTGGCACCGTCTCAGGTCTTTCTTGGTTGGGCGTCTGTTGTGGGTTTACAGGGATGGAGGGTGAACTCCGGGACACCGGATCATGGCTGAGCACAGAGCATGCAGGGCAGCCCGTGCATACAGCAGGTGACCCCTTGATGCTCGCTGGGTGAACAGGTGCACTCACAGCTTCCTGCATCCCCAGGTAGACTCGGAGGACCTGTGTCCCCAAATCCAGCAGACACCAGCAGAACGAGGATGACGGCATGTCCCCTGCTCGCCTCTGCAGAGTGGCTTCTAGTGAGGCCAAGTGGGAAGAAGGGAACCCCACGTACCGGGTTTCCTCTGCACCCTGGCTGTTCTCAGAGCTTTATGCAGATGGATGATCCCGGGGGACCCCAACTTTCCATAACTTCAAGTCCCTCATCACTCCCACTTTGAGGAGGGTGAATGGGGGACAGAAGTTATGTCACTCCAGGAACGGGGTCTGGGCAGCTTCTAGATGCCCCCAGAAGCATCACCTCCCTCCCGCCCACCAACCACAGAAACAGGATGACAAAGAATCAGAACGCCTCCTCTGGGGCTGGTTACCCGGTCCCCAGGGAGCACTCGTGCAACATTTGGAAGCTTGGAGGCATCCTGACCTTCCAAGCTTGTTTTTTATTTATTTTTGTTTGAGTTTTATTTATTTGATTTTTATTTTTATTGGAGTGAAATTTATATTTTGCTCCTGTTTGCTGGAAAGATGCTTTTCCCTTCACAGTCCGAGCTGGAAGGTTTCAGGGCTGTGCCCAGGGTGGCTGACGCCGACTGCAAAGATTGGGTTCCCAAGACCACCTCGGGTTTGCTAATTCACTGGAAGGCCCCCCGGAGTCACTGGGAGCTGTGGTCGTCATGGTTATGGTGCATTACGGGAAAGGATGCAGATTCAGAGGAGCTGGGGAACAGGGCATGGGGCAGGAGCATGGAGCGTCCAGGTGTCCCCTCCCAGGGGAGTCAGGACACGGTTAACAGCCACCCAGGGAAGCCCCCTGAGCCTTGACGAGCAGGGTCTTTACTGGGGCTCCACCGTATAAGCCTGGTTGGCCGTCCACGCGGATGACATCCATTTCCAGCCGCTCCAGGGGTCAACAGATTCCATGTGCCCCAGGGCCCCCACTGTAAATCACTTTGTTGGTGTGGCTCAGTGTCCCCCACCCTGAGTCACATTGTCACCATCTGCCTGGTCCAAGGCCCCCAGGTAAATAAAGGCTCTCCTGTCGGACAGAGCATTTCGAGGGCTCAGAGGTGACTTCCCAGCAGCTGAGGGCAGAGGTCACAGGTCTCCTGGAGTAAGGTTGAATTCTTGACTGCACCCCTTCCCAGGTCAAATGTGGCCCCCCCACCAGCAGACTCTCCACGGGGTGAACCTGAATTCTTTTCCTTTGCAAAGACAGCTAAGCCCCTGCTGCTTGTCCCTTGACAGGTGACCAATACCTGTGCAGAGAGATGCCTGCAAACACGTCACGTTCATCCTGTCCTGTGAGTGTCCAGTGGGGACCTGCACCCCAGGACCAGGCCCGAGCGTGAGGCAGAACGGGATACGATTTAGCCCTGGCAGCCACTGTATCGGTGTTCATTTATTTTATCACCGGAAAACCTGTTCCTCGCACTCTAATACGATTTGCAAAATCCGATTAGCCGTGTGCATATTGCGTGTACGAGCCTCTTATCGCATTTGCGGGGGCCGCCGCCACTAATGCGATCCAGGAGGGGCGCTAACAGGATGCGGGAGTCGCTAACACGATAATCCGGGAGAGTCGGGGCCAGGCCGGTGCCTCCCTGTCCTGTCCCGTGGCTTGTAGGGTGTGTGAACCAAGCAGAGCTCCTGAACGCCAGAGAGAGGGCATCAGAGAAACCCAACGGAACCAGGGAAGGCAAAGAACTCTGGCCACTGGGTGCATTGGGTTGAATTGTGTCACCAACCTACGAAAGGATTTGTCCACGTTCTAATTCCTAGAGCCTGCGAATGGGAAGTTATTAGGAAACAGGGTCTTTGCAGATGTGATTAAGTGAAGGATGGAGATGAGGTCGTCCTGGAGGAGGGTGGCCCTAAATCCAATGACAGTGTCCTCATCAGAGACAGAAGAGGAGACACAGACACAGAGGAGAAGCCACGTGGAGAAGGAGGCAGAGAAGGGAGGGAGGCGGCCACCAGCCCAGGGACGCCTGGAGCCCCAGAAGCTGGAAGAGACAGGAAGGACCCTCCCTTGGAGCCTGTGGAGGGAGCACGGCCCTGTGACCCCTTCATCTCAGACGTTTGGTCTCCAGGCTGGGGGAGGGTGCACTCCTTTGGTTTAAGCCCCTGGTTTGTGTAATTTATTGTGGCAGGTCTAGGAAGTAAATATACTCGGTTAGCCCATCTCTCTCTCTCTCTCTCTCTCTCTCTCTCTCTCTCTCCTGGAAATCCCTGGGGAGGCTCCCTGCCATCCTCAGGTAAAGTGTGGCCTCCGTGTTCACAGCCCTGGGGGGCACGGAACCACACAGGCAGTGTCCACCAGCTATCCATGAGCATCTTGCCGCTGCCCCTCCTAGGATCCGGGGGGAGATGGACAGTCCAGTAATTCAAGGTGTCTCTGCTTCCCTTCCAGCATCTCAGGTCCCATGGATCCCAAATGCATGATGCTCTGAGTCCCACCCACTCCTGTGATGGACAGATTTCTCCTCCAATCAGCTGGGACATGGTTGCCTGGTAACCCACATCCTTTGAGAACCCAGGAATTCTGGGATTCTGGACCAAGCCATCCATGAATGAATGTATGGCTCCTTTCCTCTTCCATGTGCAGAATTGCCTTTTCAGATCCCTCCAAACCCAGTTAGCCTCTACCCTCTATTGGTCAAGGTCACCGAGATGGCCAGATGGATGGCCAGTGGGGTCCTGGCATATTTTCCAGACATGTGCCTCAAACCCTTTGTTGCACACCTTGGTCGCTGTCTCTGAGGGCACGTGGTCCTCGACACCTGTAGCCTGGCCCCCAGACCTTAGTTCTGTCACGTCCACCACGCACGTCCCTGCTGTTGACTGCCATCTTGCAGAACGCCTCATGGTGTGGACTGCCTGTTGACTCCCACCAACTATCCACGAGCCAGGAGACTCTCGTAACTCACAGATTTGGCGGGCCCCTGTGTCCGGCCCTCCACAGTCCTGGGAGTCGTCACTGGTACCTGGACCTTCATGTGGACACCACAGCTTCTCAGAGTTGGAGAGTCACCTCAGCTGTCCCTGCTATACTGGTGGGGGGAGGGGGGGCGGGGACGGGTCTTTACTTGCTTTTCCCTACCAGGAAGCAGCTCTGTCTCCATGATCATTACTAGCTAAGAGGGTGAGATGGTTAATGTTATATGTCAACTTGTCTGGGTCACAGGGTGCCCAGATATTTGGTCAAACATTAGTCTAGGTGTATCTGTGAGGGTGTTTTTGGATAAGTTTAACATTTAAATGGATAGACTGAGTAGAGCAGATTGCCCTCTCTAATGTGGGTGATCCTCACCAGATCAGTTGAAGGCCTCAAATAAGTCTGATATTCCTCTGAGTAAAGGAGGATTCCTTTTGCCTCACTGCCTTCGAGGTGGGACATTGGCTTTTTTCTGCCTCCAGATTCAAACTGAAACATTGGCTCTTCCTTGGTCTCCACCTTGCTGACTTTCAGACTGGAACTTACACCATCAGCTCTCCTAGGTCTCCAACTTACAGACTGCAGATCTTGGGACTTGCCAGCCTCAGTAATGCTGGAAGACAATTCCTTATAATAAATTTCTATTGTCTGTCTGTCTGTCTATCTATCTATCTATCTAATGTACCTATATCTGTCTATCTACCTATCTAATCTATATCTATCTATCTACCTACCTATGTATCATCTATATATCTATTTGTCTATGTATCATTTATCTACTTATCTATCATATCTATCTATCTATCTATCTATCCAACTATCTATATCTATCATCATCTCTCTCTGTCTCTATCTATCATCTATCTCTCTATCATCTATATCTGTCAAATTATCTATCATCTATCTATCTATCATCTATCTATCTATCATCTATCTATCTATCCATCATCTATCTATCTATCTATCTATCTATCTATCTATCTATCTATCTAATGTACCTATATCTGTCTATCTACCTATCTAATCTATATCTATCTACCTACCTATGTATCATCTATATATCTATCTGTCTGTCTGTGTATCATCTATCTAATTGTCTATCATATCTATCTGTGTATCTATCTATCTACCCATCATCTATCTAACTAATGTACTTATATCTGTCTATCTACCTATCTAATCTATATCTACCTACCTACCTATATTTCATCTATGTATCTATCTGTCTATGTATAATTGATCTATCTACTTATCTATCATATCTATCTATCTATCTATCTATCTAGCTAGCTAGCTATCTATCTAGCTACCTATCTATATCATCATCTCTCTCTATCTGTCTCTATCTATCATCTATCTCTCTATCATCTATATCTATCTAATTATCTATCATCTATCTACATTTATCTATCTATCTATCTATCTATCTAATCTATCATCATCTGTCTCTATCTGTCTCTATCTATCATCTATCTCTCTATCATCTATATCTATCTAATTATCTATCATCTAGCTATCTATCATCTAGCTATCTATCATCTATCTATCTATCTATCTATCAATCATCTATCATCTGTCTATCTACCTATCTATCTATCTATCTATCTGCCTATCTATCTATCTCTATTATCTCTCTCTCTCTCTCTATCAGTTCTCTTTCTCTGCACACTCCTGACTAAGACACAGGGCACCAGGATTGGAACCATTTCTAATTCCTTGATTAAGCCTGGGAAGATCGTAGAACAGCATTGTCCAATAGAACATTCCAGGGTGATGGACATGTTCCATGTTTGTTCCTCTGATGTGGGTGTGAAATGTGAGTAGTACAACGGAGGGATGGAATTTTTGTTTTTTCATCTACCATTTATTTACCTATCTGTATACCCCAATACACGTGCAATTTTAATGTTGATAACGTCTACCCCCATGACAGACCCATTTACCAACTAGAGTACGGTGTTTATGTATGATTTCCTTTTTGTCTTTAGCCTACAGACTCTGGCCACAAGACCATTTCCCACGGCTGCTTGCATCAGCTCCTTTTTCCTCACTCCGTTGAGCGAGGTTATGTCTTATATTTGCAACAGCAAGATTTATTTGTCACAGTTTGCCTTCTATCCTGGGGTCCCCTGACATCTTAGGTAGTTTTCAAAAAATGTGTTTTATTTAAAGTTCACTCCTTGTGATGTACAGCTGTGCGGGTTCTGCCGCACGCCTGGAGTCATGAACCCACCAGCTACTGTAGGCGAAACAGTCTCATCGCTCTAAAGATTCCCTTTGTGCCCAACAATTCCCCTCTCCCAACACCTGGAATCCACTCACCTGCTTTCCATCCCTGTGGTTCAGCCTTTTCCAGAATGTCTTGGAATCACACAATGGGAATCTTCTGAGTCTGGCTTCTTTCATTCGGAAAAATGCATTTAATCTTGATCCCTGCTGTGGCACGGATTAAGAGCGCATTCCTACTTTATTTCCAGGTAATATTCCATGGATGCACCATTGCTTGTTCATCCACTCCCCTGATGAAGAACATCTTTGGTGCTTCCGGTTTTCGGCTATTATGAATACAGTTTCCTAAGACCGTCAACAAATTGCCACAAACTGGATGCCTTATAATAATGGAATTCCTCCTCCCCCAGTCCTGGAGACCAGACGTCTGAGATGAAGGGGTCACAGGGCTGCGCTCCCCCTGGAGGCTCCAGGGGAGGGTCCTTCCTGCCTCCTCCAGCTTCTGGGGCTCCAGGCGTCCCTGGGCTGGTGGCCGCCTCCCTCCATCTCTGCCTCCGTCTCCACGTGGCTTCTCCTCTGTGTCTGTGTCTCCTCTTCTGTCTCTGATGAGGACACTGTCATTGGATTTAGGGCCACCCTCCTCCAGGACGACCTCACCTCCCTCCTTCACTCAATCACATCTGCAAAGACCCTATTTCCAAATAAGACCCCTTCACAGGTTCTGGGTGGATGTGAACAATTGAAAACACCTTTCAACACAAACAACCATGATTTCCACATCCCTCAGCCCCAGAAGCACCTGTGACTCAGCCGACCAGGAGAATTCCATTCCCCTCCATGAGACTCAACCACGTGCAAGGAAAAGAGCAGGCCGGTTGATGTAAAACCCTAATATACATCTAATGCGTACAGTTCATTAAGCCAAGATTTAAATTTTGTTTTAAAGAATTTACTGCCTGTTTTCAGGCACTTACAGCAAATACGCAATATTACACTGAATTTGTCTCTAAAAGCATAGTAATTTAGGTAAGAGTGATCCCATAAGTAGCGAATGGAGTGCTGTTTCTGCTTT
Organism: Ceratotherium simum simum; assembly: GCF_057802395.1. Taxonomy (NCBI): domain Eukaryota; kingdom Metazoa; phylum Chordata; class Mammalia; order Perissodactyla; family Rhinocerotidae; genus Ceratotherium; species Ceratotherium simum. The sequence goes on from NC_141941.1 coordinate 575,810, forward strand.
AATTTGCTGTTTCTTGGTGGGTGCAGGAACTCTAGGAGAAGTGGGTTGAATGATGCCCCATCTGCTCCTCAAAATAGACATGTGTCTGCTGGGAGCCTAGGAATGGGAACTCACTTAGAAACAGGGTCTTTGCAGATGTGATTAGGTGAAGGATGGAGATGAGGTCATCCTGGATGGGGGTGGCCCTAAATCCAACGACAGTGTCCTCATCAGAGGTAGAAGAGGAGACACAGACACAGAAGAGAAGCCACGTGGAGACGGAGGCAGAGATGGAGGGAGGCGGCCACCAGCCCAGGGACCCCTGGAGCCCCAGCAGCTGGAAGAGGCAGGAAGGACCCTCCCCTGGAGCCTCCAGAGGGAGCGCAGCCCTGTGACCCCTTCATCTCAGACCTCTGGTCTCCAGGACGGGGGAGGATGAATTCCTCTGGTTTGAAGCCACCTGGTTTGGGGTCATTTGTATGGCCTGCCAAGACTCTCATACACTGGGATCGAGTGGGTGGAGGCCTGGAAGGCTGGAGCTGAGACCCTAGGCAGGAACCTACGGCCTCCCTGGGCACCTCTGATGGACCACCACATGCGCAGTGCCTTTTACTTGGGATGCTCTGCAGGTGAACAGCATCTACAGAGAGCAGTAATCCAGGAGACCAAGTGTCCACGTTAACTTCCCCTGTCTGCATAAAAGTCTCTCCCGGGGTCACCCCAAATGAGTTTTGTTAAAACAAGTAAATCCACGTGTCTCCACTGGGTCTTTGCTCCTGGAGACCTACAGCCCGATTATCTTTGTCGCTTTATTGAGACTCATTTCCTCCCTCCCTCAGGGCCCGGGAACCAGCCCCCTGTGCAGGGCTCCCAGGTCTGCAAGACAAATGTTCTGCGTCTCCACCAGAAAAAAAAAAAAAATGCCCAGGCTGCTTTTCTTGCCTTACATAAAAAAGTGCTTATTCCCATGAATGTGGGGTAAAGCCGTTATCATCGCACCTCTATTTAGGGCCCCGGATAAGCTGAGAACGTCTCTTAAGAATCACAATAAATCCAGCCCAGGAGGATGAATTCCTCCAAAATGAAATTGAGTTCTCATCTGCTTTTCATCACGGGCTCTCGAAAAATAAATGGTGTTTCCGTTTGTTATTTATGCGCTGGCGGAGGGTAATGGCTGTAATGATGAATGCCGAATTTCTGAATTTATTCTAAAAAGACGCTTCATAAATATTGAACAGCGCTGTTATCTGCAGGTAGCTCTATTCATTTTATTAAAATGGAAATTCAGAAATCATCAATAAAATGATATTGTGCGTTTCGAGACAGCCCCGGAGAGCGAAGAGGAACAGAGTTTTTCTAACCCAGCCGCCATCCCCTGCCCACGGGAAGGTGCACGTTGGCGGAATTTGGTCCAACCCTGGGTGACTTGTGTGGTTTTGGGCAACGAATCAGTGAGCAATTGGATCCATAAGTGAATTCGAGCAGTGATATTCAGCCCCAATTAAATCTGGGCTTTAATTTTCCAGGGCAGAGGAACAGACTGCAAGTATTCATAACAGGCATTTCCCCATCCTGACCTGATTTGCGGATTACGATTTGGGGAACATCCCTAGAAGGAGGTCAGCGGCCTCTACGAACAAAATCTTGCTAACCCTGTGATGTAGGGCACGATGATTTTTGCCCCCAAGTGCCTGGGAGGAACATTCCAGAAGGCTTCCAGCCATGGCGGTTCCCAGATTACACCATCTGACTTGGTGACGTGCCAGGTCTCCAGGAGCAGCCAGGGGCTGCCCAAAGTCCACGGGTTCTGATGGAGGATACGTGAAGGATGCAAGTGTGGAGTCCAATAAAGTTCATGTTTAAGCACTTATGGAGCACCAGCTGGATGCCATGCTCTTGACGTTAGACCCTGGAGTTCATCTCAGGCTGGTTCCATCCTCCAGGAACCCATAGTGTCGCCAAGTAAGGAAATTGATAGTGTGCTTATTAGAGAGCCTTAGAGGGTTTCTTGATCCTTCTGCCCAAGATAGGGAAGAAACCTGGAGGTGAGCTTCCCTTTCCATAAGCTCAACACTCAAGGCTCCTCCAAGATGGCCCCAGGACATGACATTCAGCCTTACATCTCGACATGCTGTGGTCCAGCCACACCGTTCTGCATAGTGTCTTCCAGACAAAAGGCTACGTGACAGAGGTTTCTGGAAGGCAGCCAGAGCTGGTGGAGCACTCTGCGGCTGACAATGTGGGAAGTGGTTATCACTCCAGGCTGGATGGGACCAGAGGAGGGAGAAGTTACCAGAACACAGAGAGCTTGGTGGAGTGCATTCTGATGGGGTGTCCTGGGGTGACCCGGCCAGAAGGGAGCTGAGGGAATTAATACCCAGCCCCCTTCATCTTCCTTGCTTCCCACATCCCACCATCAACTGTCACCAGAAGCTGGCAGAGAAGGGGGCCCATGGGTGTAGCAATTGAGAGCAGCTCCCTGGGCACGTGGCCTGATGGAAAAGGGCAGAGAGTGGACCCGGGGGCAGGTGGAAATGTTCAGTACAACATACGTAAAATCGCCAAGCGCGATATAGACAGAGTAGAAAAGGGAAGAATCAAAGAATTCCTCTGCGTGGGCAAAACTTGGTGCAGAAATGGACAGAAGGAGGCTGTGTCCGTAGGAAGATGTCAAGATGAAGAGTGGTCACTGCCCTGGATGGAGCCCTGACCAACTGGGTGACCTTGAACTGGGGCTCAGATCGCTGGCTCCTCAAGGTGCCCCCATCCCAGGGGTGGTGTGGGGGCTGAAGGGATAATGTGCGTGAAGACATCGAAGTGGGCTGCCCTGAACCAACACCCAAGAGGTATTGGCCAACACCGTTGTTATGATCAATGGTCGTCACCTGGTGTCCCAGAGAGAAGCTGTGTCAGAACCTCAGGGATTTGCACGTACTGGGGATGAGAGACACTTCCAAAGACCCGAGGAGAGTTTTAAAACATAGAACATCTCACATTGAAATTCTAGTTCTTTCTGTCTCTCTGCACACCCTCGGGAGGAGCCGTCTTAAAAATGTGTGGAAGGAGACGGAGAAGTTGGCACCCTTGTGCACGGCTGGTGGGGTGCAAAATGGCGCAGATGCTGTGGAAAAAGTAGGGAGGTTCCTCAAAAAATTAAATGAAAAGGCAAAACTATAGAGACAGTACAAAGATCCGTGTTTGCCCAGGGTTGAGGGAAAGGAGGGATGAATCGGCAAAGCACATAGGATTTTTAGGGAAGAGAAACTATTCTGGGTGATACTATAATGGTGAATACGTGTCATTACACAGTTGTCTAAACCCATAGAATGTCCAACACCAAGAGAGAACCCCAATGTAAAATATGGACTTTGGGTGACAGTGATGGGTCAATGTAGGCTCATGGATTGTGACAAATGTCCCATTCTGGTGGGTCATGTTGATAAATGGAGGGGCTCTGCATATGTGGGGACAGTGGGTTTATGGGAAATCTCTGTACCTTCCTTTCCATTTCATTATAAACCTAAAATTGCTCTAAAAATAAAGTAAAAAGTAATAAAAAATGGTTAAGATGGTAAATTTTACATTATGTATATTTTAGCACAACTTTTTAAAAAGTATGCTGGCACTTCAATTGCTTAAAATCCCCTGACTGATGTGGCCAGTATCAGATCCGGCCACACAGGAGAAGGCAGCCTTTTGGCTAACAGGCCACCTGCGATGTGGGGGTGACCATGGGACCCTGCTCTGAAGGACATGTGCTGTGCGTGCCCGTGCAGAGCTGGTTGGGGCTTTGTCGTACAGTGCCATCGATGGAATTCTCTGAGAGTGGGTTAGAAGGTCCAGGTGCACATCGCTCCTGAATCATTTCCTCCTCTGGGGAGAATCACTTCATCTCATTCCATTTTCCAAAAAAATGAAGACCGTTGCCTCTTTCTTGGGTCTACAGATTCAATAAGAGGCTGGGAGAAGATGGCGGCTGGTGAGAAATCTTAGAAGTGTCAGGTAGATCACAGGGTCCTGGGTGATGTTGCATCCCATTTGGGCTAGCTGGTCGTGGAGTTCCCCCCTCATGCCGTTTGTGAAAGCCCCAAATTCCAGACCAACAAACCGTGATGGGAGTCCTGGCAGATCCATGGTTTTGGTTGAGAATAATGGAGGGACCCTCAGTTTACAGACTGGGGGTTTCAGGGCCAACAGGTGTAGAATGCTTTGTGTGGATTTAGGGGCAACAATGCAAAGATGAAGTTTGTCCCTGGAAACCCTAGGGGACAGAGGCACAGCTGGCATGAGCTGGCACAGAGAAGTGACAGCAAACAGAGAAATTGCAAATGGCGGCTCTACGGGACTGGGAAAGTCTAACACGCCCAAAACCTTTCCCTTTATGTTTCAAAAAGAAAATCAGAGGAGGGGAAGTTTCTTTGCAAAGAGGACAAATTGTGTTTTAGGATGAGGTCTGCAAAGTCTGGCCAGGGTATGTGGGAGGTACCTGGAGAATTTCAGAAATAAACCAACCAACGTGCCATTTATGACATGGTGTTGAGGGGGGGCGTTGGCGAGAAACCAGAAAGAAAAATTGTACTCTGACAAAGAAGTTTTTTCTGGCATGACGGGAGTTAAAATAGGTAACAACACTCTTAATGTGGAAGGGCAAAGGTGATTTTGTTTTTTAAAAATATCCTGGGGGGAGTTGGGAGAATTAGGCAGCGTCATAGAGTTGAGGGTTTTATTGAGTCAGAAAATCAATAAATACAGGGTATAGGCTGGAGACGGGGTGAGTTATTAGAATGCTGTTGAGATTATCTGTAAAGAATCTCCTGGTTGTGGGAAATGAGATTATAGCGGAGAGCAGCCCCTGGACACGAGTGTCTCATAAGCTCTCTGTGCACATTAATTAAGGTCATCCAACACCTCTGCTTCCTGAGGAGTCATGTTTCTTAATATCTTCCTCGGGGATTCTACATTTTTTTCAGGACCCCAAACTCTCTCCTTATAGCTGAAGGGGAAGAATATTTATTCACATGCATATTTTTTTCCAAAATAACTTATTGGTGTGAAATGCACATAATGTAGAATCAACCATTTTTAAGTGTAAAACTCAGCGGCATTTAGCACATTCACACTGTTGTGCAACCACCACCTGTGTCTAGTTCCAGGACATTTTCATCTGTCCAAAAGGAGACCCCATATCCATGAGCAGTCACTCCCCGCTCCCAGCCCCTGGCAGCCAATAATCCACTTTCTGTGTATGGATTTGCCCATTCTGGATATTTCATGTAAATGGAATCACACACGATGTGGCCTTTTGTGTCTGGCTTCTCTCACTGAAAATCATGTTTTCAAGTTTCATCCACATTGTAGCCCGTGCCAGTGCTTCACTCCTGTTCATGGCTGAGTAATATTCCACTACGTAGATGCACTCCATTTTGCTTATCCACTCATCTGTTGATGGACATTTGAGCTGTTTTGACCTTCTGGCTGTAGGGAATAGTGGTGCTATGAACATGGGTGTACAAATTTTGTTTGAGTCCTTGCTTTCAATGGGTGTCTATGTAGACATGCCATTGCTGGGTCCTATGGAAATTCCGTGGTTCACTTTTTGAGGACCCTACAGCTGGATCTTTGACTCTTACCTTTACAAGCTGAGCAGAAGATAAAGTGCCCACACATCTCTATTTAATCCATGATCTTCCCAAGTTAATCTACCAGGAGGTGGTGCCCAAGACAGGGGGCAGAGAGAGGTGACCGAATGACGGAATGAGCAGAGGGGGTGGAAGGTGAGGACAGAATAGAGAAAAAGGGAAGTTCTGTTGCGTCCAGGGAAGGTGCTGGCACCCCTGGATGAAGCGGGGTCCAGGCTGTGCCCCCCACAGCTTCTCAGAACCGACTTTGGCAGCAGAGAAGGAAAATGTCTTGGAGGCAGTCACTGTGATGGAACGAAAGTCAAAATTTCTACCACGCCATAAAGCTCTAAAGTGTGTTTTCTTTTGTGCCTTGTTATTTCTTCCTCAGCACCAAGGTTGAAGTCTCCCAGGGTCCTGGTGTTTTTCTTAATTGCCCAAATAAGAACGTTTCCTGCACAGACAGTTTCCTTCTCCAGATTGTTGTTGACCCCCCAGGGAACAGATATTTGCTCTGAGCCGGGACACCCCAGAGCTGCCGAGTCCCCTCCCAGGAGTCTCCTCATTTGTGTGATCCTGCCCACAGCAGCACCAAGCATCTCCCTCTTGTTTTCAAGCCCTGTGGTCAGACACGGAAGGACTAAGCATGAAGCTGAAGAGGAGCCTTGGGCGTTGACTGCTGAAACATTACCGATGGTTTCCCCAGAGAGAGACAGAGGGTCTGAGGGGCCCCCCTCTTTGGGGGAAACCGCGGGGTCTAGATGTCCTCATGTTGCCATTAATAGCGGTCAGTATCTGAGAGATGTCCGAGGAAGAGTTGACAGCCAACATCATGATGACGACTTAGAGTTGAGTTTTGGAGTTAGCATACATTGACATCTCCCCATTTGTCTGTTTGCAGAGTTGTAATGCACCAAAGGGGACATAAAGACCCCCGTGGTCCCCATGCACAAGGGACTGTCTTTGCTCTGACGCCCGGAAACGGTCCATGCCATCTTTACGTTTGTGCACGGTAACTTCCAAAGACTTCCAAAGAACGATGGAGCGCTTTGATTGCCATGGAAGATTGGGGGACCTAGGAACATTTGGGTGGTGGAGGGAGGATAATGAGGCAATAGGAAGGAAGGGAGGGACCAGGAGGGTTAAGAATGGACTTGAAATACAATTTTCCTTGGAAAGATGGAGGATGACGGGAGCTCAAGGGACCAGGAACGCCTAGATGGCCAAGTTCTTCCTCCCAAGAGGCAGGATCTCCTCCATCTTGTTATGTCACGTTGAGGCTGGATATGAGGTCTAATCTTTGATGATATTCATTTAGGAGCAGGATTCACCCAGTTCTGATGGACACTTGGCTCAGGGTCCATGAGACCGTGATGCGCCAACCATGGGGCTGAGAGCTGTGGATTGGAACCCACTTCACCAGCTGTGTTTCCATTCTTGGAGAAGTTACTTAACTTCTCTCGGTTTCAGCTTCCAAATCCGTGGAATGGGACAATAGCACCTTCCTCCGGGGATTCTGTGCATGTTAAGGAGGCGATGGGATTCCGAGCATCTGGGACTGAGGAGACGCTCTATAAGGTGTAAACCAATGTGCCCTTTCAGAAGCTTTTCTCCCTCTGAGAGTCCTACAGCACCATCGAACACACAGATTGTTATGTGGGTTCCATCTGTTTTTTTCATGGAACATAATTTTGGCAACTTCTCTTGCAATGCACCCCTGAGGAGTTCAGGCTGCAGGAGATGGGGTCACCTAGAAGTACTGGGATGGGGTGAGGGATATCTCCCCAGACCCATCCAAAGACCAACAAGGATGAGCAAATGGAAGGTTCCACCTTGATTAGAGGAATAATAGATGCCATATGGAGCCTGGGGTGGAAAAGTAGAGTAAGAAGACGGGGGGGCCTTTTGTCTTACTGCCTTGAACTTTGAGCTCCTGGACCATCAGATGTCGTGGGCTCACTGGGCACTGGGGAGCTTGTGTGTCAACCTTCATCCTCTTGTCCCATCACAGGAGATCTTCAAGGACCTGGGTCAGGGACTCATTGTGCCTTCTGCAGTCTCCCCTCTGCTTCTGAACCCCGCGGGCAGAGCCGTCTATGCTCATGGGTCTCTTCTAGCCCATGGTGGACATGGCGGCAATGCTGGCTTCACTCTTTCCGGACGATGCCCTGGCCTGGTGGGAGTGGACACCCTCTTGGTGTCTGTGTTCCCCATGGTCTCCCCTCTCGGTATCCTTGGCCGTGAAAGGAACGGGGTCTTGCCTTTGTTCGTTCCACGTCTTAACTTTTCATCAAGCATTCCCAGTCTGATTTGGGATCCAGCCCCCTTGGCAGGAGTCTGCAGGTTCCCAGCCAACGACGACGCATCTCTTGTTCCAGAGGGCATTCACGATAGAGAATTGCATCTGCCCCATCCTATGACCACCGCATCCCTCTTTGGGCTTAACCATCAACACTTTTTTTAGGAATGCCATTATCTCATTTTTCTGATGTTCTGAAATTCTGCCTCACCCACCTTTCTGAAGCATGAAACACTGAAGCCTGTTGCTATTTGCAAATCCCTGGCGACTCCCTTCTCGAGATGACAAGGGAAGAAACTCATAGAGGTTCCTGGAAAAGCAGCCCTTGATCTGTTCCCTGGGACCCAGTGAATCTCCTCTCTGCTCCTAGAAAACGGAATCAAATTAGCCCCTGACATCCCCCCGGCCCTCGGGTGCCATGAGTCTCTGTTGACTCATCTGGTGGGGTTCCTTGTCCCTCCGTCCATCCATTATCCAAGTCACAACTATTTATGAAATGCCCACGTGGTGCAGGGCTCCGTTAGGGAGGTAAGGGGAAAGGACATTGCAATGCTTGTCTCTCCAGCTGGAGAGACAGTAGAGGAAGCAAGCAGTGATAACAAACGATGGGGTGCGGTGATGGGGGAGTTGGAGGTGTCATGTGAGCCGACACACAGAGCGCGCTGCTAACAGGTGGCAGCCTCGGAAGCCACTTCGGGCAGCTTGGGCTCCATCAGGAAAGCGAGGGGGGGTGGGGAAAGTTTCTGCCGAACAGACATGGTCCTGTATGTGCAATGGAAGGACGGCTCGGGAGGGTGAAATGGAAGCAATAAAAGAGAAATCCAGACGTGATGAAGAGGGTGAATGGATGGTGGTAAAGAGCAGACCAGCTGGGTGCTTGTTACCATAGCTCTTAGATTTGGTTTTGCTTTGAAAATAATCTTGAACGTCCAGCTGAGTCAGAGATGGGCCACAGGACCCCCCGTGTGCCCTTGAAGAGGGTGGATCCCACAGATGTTCAGGGAGATCCTTGCTGTAAGCTGGTGCTGGTTTGTCCTCAGGAGGCTGGGACTCTGGTGTTGGAGACATTATAAATAGATGCCTTTTTATGCCTTCCATTTAATTTACGCCACTGCATTAAAATATTTACCACGATGCTCAGACATGGGACCTTGGATTCAGACAACCCTCCCCCAGCAGGAGCATTTCTAAAGCAGCTTCCTAATGTGTGTCTGGTCTCAGCTTGACACACGCCGAGATTCATCTTTGGGTTTGGTCCACGGTTTCAGAAACGGAGTGCTCCTTGATCTCTCTTTGGCGTGTGGAGTCAGCGTTTTATGCAAAGAGGATGAAATAGGGGCATTCTGTGTGAATGGATGTGGTGGGCATAGTAGACTGAAAGGTGTCCCCCAAGAAGAAATAGCTGTGTCTTAAACCCGGGAACCCAGGAATGATACCTTATTGGAAAACGGGGTCTTTGCAGACGTGATTGAGTGAAAGATGGAGAAGAGGGGGTCCTGGAGGAGGGTGGCCCTAAATCCGATGACAGTGTCCTCATCACAGACAGAAGAAGAGACGCAGACACAGAGGAGAAGCCACGTGGAGACGGAGGCAGAGACGGGAGGGAGGCGGCCACCAGCCCAGGGACGCCTGGAGCCCCAGAAGCTGGAAGAGGCAGGAAGGACCCTCCCCGGAGCCTCCGGAGGCTGTGCGGCCCTGCAACTCCTTCATCTCAGACGTCTGGTCTCCAGGACGGGGGGAGGGTGAATGCCTATTATTTTAAGCCCCCCACTGTGTGGTCATGTGTTATTGCCACACCTGGACAGTCACACAGCAGGTATTTTTAAATGCAGAACCATCTCACGGGGGTCCATCAGCACCCCCCGTTCCACTTGCATTGCACGTGGGCTGTGTCCCTCCGTGGTCCACATGAGTTGTCATTATGTGACACGTTCTGTAAGCCTAGTGGCGGAACTCCACCAAACATTTATTTGCACTTGGCTGAATTTGCGGCATAAGTTCCTATTCTCCGCACAGCCTGCGTGGATGAGGTAGGGACCATCTCTCGCGTTTTCTTGCTCCCCGACGGGTAAGCAGTGAGGAGCCGATGGACCAGTGGTGACCACCAGACCTGGAATTATAATGGGCCATGAGGAGCTGATGATACGCCTTTTCTTATGACCTCCTTGCCACGTCGAGCATCTAAAGGATAACTGTTTGCACGTGCCGGCACCCTGATGCCCACACCTCTCGTGGTTTGAAACCTTGGCCGTGCTATGTAAGAACTCATCTCCAGGGATGCCAGCTGATGATGCAAAGCGCAGAGCTCGGCTCTCCATCGGCTCACCGTTCCCTTCATCCCACTCTGAACAGGCAGCCCCAACTCACGACATTTCCTTGAAAAACCTCAGAAACGCGTGTCAATGAGCCCTAACGTCAGCTCCCACTTAAGAGGCCATTTTAATTAACCGTCTTGTCTTCCCTGCACGCGACAAGGGAGGCAGTGGAGACGCTGTTTCCAAGAGTGTTGTTTTACTGAGCTGCCAATTACAGGCGCCCGCTTCCTGTCGAGGCAGATAACTTTCAGAAAGGAAAGTGGGGAGGACGGATCCTTTTGTCCCCGTCGGCGTATCGGAATTCGAGACGAGTGGAAACGAATCACGCGGACACGCTCTCTCTCTCGGAGTCAGTTTTCGTGGGGGGCGTCGAGGCTTCTCGTGAGAAAGATCATGTCGCGTGGAACTCGGTGTTCCAGAGCCCCAGACAAAGGAAACCTTTTACAAACCTCCCATGTCTAATTTTGTTTTAGAAAATTAGATCCTCGGGATTTTGCATAAGATAACTGTATTACCGGGATGCAATTTGGTCTGGGTTCCTGGCTCGTGTGCAGGCGGCTCCTTAATAAAAAGTGTCAGTTAAAATGAAAATACAGCTCGGGTAATTAAATTTAATTGGATCTTGTCACTTTAAATCCTCTTCGTTTTCGAGGGTTTCCGCAGAATTGCAGCTACCGGTTTGCTAATTTCTTTATTGCAAGCTGCTGCCGTACCTGACCCTCCTCTAATAAACTGAGACCTCGTGTTGGCGGGGGCCCTGAACTGGAAAGGCGATGAGCAAACAAAGGGAAGGGGGCGGACTCGGGGCCACGGAGGGAGGGCGGAACCGGGGGATAGAGATACCGGGGGGTTGTGGACTTTTACTCCCAGCGGGAGGAGTGTAGCTGTTACAGTTGCAATGAAAGTCCGGGTTCTGCAAATAGACACTTTGTGTGTAGAACAAGGGTGATTTCCAGCCTGCAGGAAACATAATATCCACAGATGCCCCCTGTCTACACTGTAGCCACTACGGAGCAGAGCTACCCGCTCAGAGCTGCAGACAAGGGAGAGCACGAGTTTCCTACGGCTGCCATAACAAGTAGGCACGAACCTGGTGGCTGAAAACCACACAGTTTTGTTCTGTATTTATTATGTGAAAATGCCCGTGGGCAGAACTCCCAAATCAGTTTCAATGGGCTCAAGTCGAGATGTGGGCAGGGCTGGTTCCTTCTGGAGGCTCCAGGGGAGAGTCCGTTTCCTTGTCTTTTCCAGTTTCTAGAGGCTCCTGCATTGTCTCCATGTCAAGATCTTTAACTTGATTACATGTTCATAGCCTCCTTTGGCCACATAGTCACAGGTTCTGGGCATTAGGACCTGGATATCTTCACAGGCTGTTATTCAGCTGACCACGGATAGTATAAGGATTCCAGCAAATATGGGTAAACTGGTGGGTGATGTGGGCAGGGGGGTGCAAACTGAAGACTTCATGCCCTGGCTGCTGCCTTGCACACTGGCTGCATTGCCTGCTGACCCCGCATGCCGACTTGCAGGGCACGTCCTTCAGGCCCGGAGGGATTCCATCTCCTTGTGACAACTCCCCAGTTCCAGTGTCCAAAGTCAAGAAAACTTCAGCCATGGAGGAAAGGTTGAGGTATATGCTGTGACCCTGGAATTGTAAAAATTCAAAGGGTTTGCAAGACCCCTTAGGAGAATTTGAAGGCAGCTTGCCAAACCTCAGGTGATTTCTCTAAACTGGAAGCTCCATCAGCTCACAGGTAGCTTTTTGTTTTACAGATGACTCCCATTGAGGTCCAGACCGAGGCTTGAGCTGCTGGCTTGCTGGCCTGGTGCTCTGCTGAATTCCCTCTAATGACATGCGTCGGACGCTCTCTAGCATCAGTTTCCACATTTGTAAAGTGTGAATCATTTGCCTTTCCAGCTTCTCCTGTGAGAAGAGGACTTTCATTTGACTCCTGCGTTTCAACTGGGAGAGTACAACGGGGGAGGCAGTAATAATTCAAATAGATTTTTGCCTTGGTTTGTTTTGGAAATGGCTTTATAAACATGAGGCTGACCCATTGTTATATTATTATCTCAAAGGACTCAGTGTGGGGCTTTCCTGGGGGGTTCAAGGGAGGTATCGTTTGCGAGGATTGCCACATCGACAGTGAGACAAAAGCAGAGAAGTGGGTAGAGGGGGTTTGGAGGGCTCTTACCCTTGGCTGGACTCCACCTGGTCCACAGGTGCTGGGATGATGGCTGAGGAGCTGGGGATGTCCCCTCCTCTTGGGTTCCCGGTCAGCTCCTCTACCTTGACTGGATGGGTATCAATTACACAGAAAGCAGAGTCAACCCAGTTGGTTCTCCTTTTGGGGCAGCACTGGAGCCTCTACGAGCCACACCTGTCTTCTGCCCAGGTGAGGCGTGTCCTGTGAAGGTCGCACTGGGCCTGAACTTACTCCTGATGCTGTGGTTCTCAGCATCTCATATTCAGACGTCCACCACTGTCTTCGGAGGATCCGAGGGTCATGAATGATGGACCTTGCCAGGCTCAGATGGAGACACGGTGTAATGGCAGAAGGATGCTGAGATGGTTGTGGGGGGCTCAGCTGTTTTATGCCCTTGATTTCTCAGCGAGACATGAGGGTCCGGGATGGAGGGTCTTTTGGGTTGGAGAACTGGAGATTCTAAGGGAAGACACAGGTGGTCCTCTCCTGGATTTGGGTGGATGAAGTTGGTGCCTCTGCGAGGTCCACTAAGATGCTGAGGATGTTGGTCTCAGACACATGGACCTGCTATACAACGAAAGATGAGCAGTTCTCAAAATGTCCACATGTGTATCCTGGTCTTCTCATATTTCCACTTGCAAGGGGGGATTCAGAGTGAATAGAGCACAGGTATGGAGGATGATTCTGGGGTCTGGGGTCAATTGCTAGATAGATAGAGGAGCTTAACAGAGTGCTTCTGTCTCTGCCAACATGGGCTGAGGCCAGAGTGAACTAGGAGGATGCTGAACATAGAGATTTGGTCTAGTGTCAGGCTGGAGACCCTGAGATATCTCTAGTCTAGGGTCAGGGTGGAGACCCTGAGGTGTCTCTGGTCTAGGGTCAGGGTGGACACCCTGAGATATGTCTGGTCTAGGGTCAGGGTGGAGACCCCGAGACGTCTCTGGTCTAGTGTAAGGGTGGAGACCTTGAGATGTCTCTGGTCTAGGGTAGAGGTGGAGACCCTGACATGTCTCTGGTCTAGGGTCAGGGTGGAGACACTGAGGTGTCTCTGGTCTAGGGTCAGTGTGGGGACCCTGAGATATCTGTAGTCTAGTGTCAGTGTGGAGACCCTGAGATGTCTCTGGTCTAGGGTCAGGGTGGAGAGCTTGAGATGTCTCTGGTCTAGGGTCAAGGTGGAGATCTTGAGACGTCTCTGGTCTAGGGTCAGGGTGGAGACTCTGAGATGTCTCTGGTCTAGGGTCAGGGTGGAGAGCTTGAGATGTCTCTGGTCTAGGGTACAGGTGGAGACCCTGACATGTCTCTGGTGTAGGGTCAGGGTGGTGACCCTGAAATGTCTCTGGTCTAGGCTAAGGGTGGAGACCCTGAGATGTCTCTGGTCGAGGGTCCGGGTGGAGACTCTGAGATGTCTCTGCTCTAGGATCTAGGTGGTGTCACTGGGACATCTCTTCTCTAGTCTCAGGGTGTTGACCCTGATGTCTGCTCTGTGTATCAGGGTGTGTTACCTTGAGTTTTCTCTGGTCTGAGGTTCCCTATGGGGTTTCCCTTTGTACTGTGTTGAACTCGTGCATTTCCCGCCTCCAGCTGGGGTGCATTGGTGGTCCCAATGACCCTGGCACCTCCTCTGTTTTAGGGAAACCCCAGTTCTCTTGACTGTCCATGGATGTCTGAGATCTTGGATTTGACTCAACCCTCTGGGGTCAACTTGTCCTCCAGCTTGGACAGAGAGCTAGAAGACTCAGACTCCCGTCTGAGGAGTACCCCGCCTTCGTGCCCATGTTGTCCCGTTGGTCAGCCACATCCCTGGACACCTTCCCCTGGATCAGGAGCCCAGAAGAACAGTTGGAGGATCCGACGGGTGGGAGCTTCTGGGTGCAGGTACAGCAAGTTATTCTCCACAGTGGGTGCCTGCCCTTAGAGAGGCGAGGAAGAAGTTGGATACTCACTAAAATACCCCTTCTGGACCTGTGATGGAGACAGAGGGTCTCGTCATGAGGCGTGTCTGGGTCTTTCTGAGATTCACCATCTGCGTGAGGACATAGTGACAGCTCATAGCTAGTTCCAGTGACCTGCAGCCTACGGCTCAGATTCTGCCTGCCCATCCCTCTCTCCCTTTCCCTGTAGATTCACTGCTAGGTAGTCAGGTGTCTTTGACAGCCTGGCATCGCGTGGCTCACGTAAATCCCACTAATTTATAGAGGGTCTCAGGTTTAATCTTGCATGTTCTCCTCCTGTATCCTAAATTATCAATCATTTTAATGACATGTAGAAAAAATAATGAGCAAATCTTAGATGACATTCTTATCACCTATTTTAATACAATTTCTTAAATCAAACACCTGACTGTAGCTCATAAAAAACGTATGCCTAGTGAGAAATTATAGAAATATACTCAAGACAACAAATGGGACACAGATAGACTTATCAGATCTTTAATTTTACACAGACGACTTTCTCTTCCATTAAAATATACAGCTGGCTTTTGAATCTGGGTCTGCAGAAACACAGGCATCGCTGGAATCGTAAAGATATCTAACAACACCAGTGTGTTATGTCTCAGGACTGAGTTGCAGATTCCTAGGACCATTGCAGTATCTAT
The DNA here is from genome assembly GCF_057802395.1 of Ceratotherium simum simum. NCBI lineage: Eukaryota > Metazoa > Chordata > Mammalia > Perissodactyla > Rhinocerotidae > Ceratotherium > Ceratotherium simum. Next base: position 590,824 of record NC_141941.1, read on the forward strand.
GGTTCAACACGCTGATGCTCCTGAATTGATAGTACTTGTTCAAAGGCGGTGTCATGTGTAGGACTGTGTCCTCCTGAAAGATGTGTTGAAGTCTTAACTCTGGGTACCTGTGAAAGTGACCTTATTTGGAAAATGGTCTTTGCAGATGTAGTTAAGATAAGGTCATAAGGATGGGACCTAATACAATGTGATTGGCATCCTTATAAGAAGAGGAGAGGAGACACAGGGGGAAGACGGCCATCTGAAGACAGAGGCAGAAATTGCAATGATGTGGCCACAAGCCAAGGTCACCACGGTTGGATAACAGACACCAGAGGCCGGAAGAGAGGCATGGAGCCTATGCCCCCTCAGAGCCTCCAGAAGGAACCAACCCCGCTGACACCTTGATCTTGGACGTCTGGTCAAGACGGCGACTTCTGTTGCTGAATTGTAGGTTTCTGCATGTTCTTAAGGTAATTTCAGCATTAATGAGATGATCCCGGAGATGATCATCATCAATGAGATGCTCAGCGTCTGTGAAGAATGCCCAGCAGCCGTCTCCTGGAGAGCACACTGGGAAGTAGACGTGAACCCTTATGATCGTTGGCTCCCGGCACCCATGGCTGCCCCAGCCCACATCACAGAAACCCAACTCACATCTTGGGGACCAAAATTTAAAGCTTTCTGGCAGCGTTGAATATGTTGGGTGACTAGATTCACCTGAACTCGAGGGGAACAGAGGAGCGGATGTGAACAGCCCACCCTTAATGGCCACCATTTTGGAGAAGATTTTTCGAGCGAAGGCGTGTGAGATCTTGGGAAGATCAACACGGGAGTGAGTTTGACTCTTGGCTGGCAGGACATGAAGGATTCTCTGAAATGCAGGCTACTCTCGCCATCTTGAAGAACGAGGTGCCTAGTGTTGTGGGCTGAAGTGTGTCCCCCCAAAAAGAGACGTTGAAGTCCTAACTCCCAGGACATGTGAAGGTGACCCCATTTGAAATAGGGTCTTTGCAGATGATCAAGTTAAGATGAGGTCATCCTGGAGTAGGGTAGGCTCTAAATCCCATGACTGGTGTTCTTATAAGAGAAACTCAGAGGAGAATGCCGTGTGAAGATGGAGGCAGAGATGGGAGTGATGTATCTACAAGCCAAGGAACACCAAGGATGGCTGGCAGCCCCCAGAAATGAGAGAGAGATCCAAAACATTCTCCCTCAGAGCTCCCAGAAGGAATCAACCTTGCCAACACCTTGACTTTGGACCTCTAGTCTCCAGAACTGGTAGACAACAAATTTCTGTTGCTCTAAGCCACCCAGTTTGTGGTATTTTGTTAAAGCACCCCCAGGAAACGAATATAACCAGTTGGATCCCACGTGACAGCTGATATCAGAGAAGCAAAGGGCCGCAGCTCCTAAATTCCACCACATGTGTGGGTCTCCACCTGTATCCTCAGGGATGTCCAAGAGCCTGGCTCCAGAGATGTGGACCCTCCAAGGCTGGCATGCCATCCTCCCCACCAACACCTGTCGCCACTTCTCAGCACTGTGCCCCCCTTGAGGGTCCTTTCTTGTAATACTCACCCGTACCTGATGCCTTACCCCAGCCACCCGGGGTAAATTTGAGAAGCTTTGGAGTTCTTGCTGGTTTCACCATAGTATCAAAAGAGCAAAAATGTGTGCTGTATCATGGTAGCTGGTGTCCTGAAGATCCATTCAGACAAAAAATGGGGTTAGACTACTGGGAACTCATTGACATGGCTACTGGGGAGGAGAGCTCCCTGCCAAGGGTGCCTTGACCCTCAGCACTTGCTTCTAGAATGTTCTGTGGTCACAAGGCACCTCTGAGCACTCTTTCCCAATCGTCTTGGGTGGAAAATTTCCTCTATCACAATGGTTGGTTTGAGCCCACGTCTCAGAAATGGTTTTAATCCCCTAGCTCTGGTATCTTCAGACATCTGGTTGACCCTTTCTTCAGCTAGCCTCCAACCACATTCAAGGAATTAAAATAAAGGTTTGAATTCTTTTTTTTTGTGAGGAAGATCAGCCCTGAGCTAACATCCGTGCTAATCCTCCTCTTTTTGCTGAGGAAGACCGGTTCTGAGCTAACACCTATTGCTAATCCTCCTCATTTTTTTCCCCAAAGCCCCAGTAGATAGTTGTATGTCATAGTTGCACATCCTTCTAGTTGCTGTATGTGGGACGCGGCCTCAGCATGGCCAGAGAAGCAGTGCGTCGGTGCGCCTGGAATCCGGAACCCAGGCCGCCAGTAGCGGAGTGAGTGCTTAACCGCTAAGCCACGGGGTTGGCCTCTAAAATAAAGTTTTGAAATGAGCCAAGGAGGACACCAAACACGACTGTGGCTGCTGCACTGACATCTTTCTTATTTCCTTACTCCAGGTTTAGATGAAGCTACGATGAAAGGAACTGGCAAGATTAAGCATGTTCTTGAAGACACAAGATTAAGACTTACCTGGCCATCTTGCAGAATGTGCTGAGGAACATTTTTGGATGTTTTTATTTATGGTTGGTCTCTGTGTGTGAAATTGCTGTTGTGGAAGATGCTTCTGGGGCAGACGCTGGCTCCTGTGTGGATCATCCAGGAAGGGTGGGGGACACCGGTGGGCATCTCGGCCTCAGTCATTGGGTACAGTCAATTGCTTACAACAGTTAACCCTGGAGAGGACCAGGATCCAGGATCTACCAAGAGCTGAGAATTAATGAGAGGGAGGGAGAGAGAGGGACAGAGAGGGAGAAATGGAGGAGAGAGTGGGGAGAGAGAGCGAGGGAGAGACATAGCTTGAGAGATCTTGACAGAAAGAGGGAGATTGAGAGGGAGGTGGATGGAGGAAGTGGCAGGGCAGAGACAGAGAAGGAGAGAGGAATGAAGGGAGGGAGAGAGAGAAAAGAAGAGGGAGAAAGGGAGAGACGGAGGGAGAGGAAGAAACAGAGACAGAGACCCTCATACCAATTCCTTGACTCACCCCCACAACGTGCATTCTTCTACAGACGAAAGGCTCCCTGGGATGGATCTTAGGAGCGTCTACTAAGGTTTCACCCACTGGGTGGTCCATCAAGCAGTAATTGTTTTCCCAGGAGTGTGGTGTCTGCTGATACTGGGGAGGAAAGCCTGAATTTTATCCTCCTCCCCACTAAGGAGGCCCCTTTGCAAATTGTTCGGGGAAGAAAGTTAACTTCTGGCTTTTTGGAATATTTCTGCATCCCAAGGGAAATATGTGTATAAACCTAATGGTTAGTCCATCTTAGACACTTCTCAAATGGGGCGTTTCTATCATGTTTCATCACTGGGGATGGAGAGGCTGGCTGGGGAGGCAGTTGAGGGATAAGACACACGTCCGTCCTCAGGGCAGACCCAGCAATGAAATTGGGTCCTGGTTGGGTCATGGAGAGTTCAGCAATTTACCACAATAGGTTGGAGAATACCTACTCTATTTTAATGAACGGAGGGGATTTAGGGCCCCTCTAAAGAAACTTGCAAAATGCAAAACCAGATGTGGTGGATATAAGTGGTAGAAAATGACCAAGGAGAGAAACAGTGCAAAAATGATTTGAGATTAACCTCGATTGAAATATAGTCGTGTGACCCTTCACAATGTTTTGGTCAATGACGAACTGCGTGGACAATGGCAGCCCCATAAGATTAATACCAGAGAGCCTAGGCATGTAGTTGGCTATACCATCTAGGTTTGTGTAAGTGCACTCTGTGATGTTCACACAATGACAAAATCACCCAATGACGCATTTCTCAGAACTCATCCCCGTTGATAAGTGACGCATGACTGTAAAATCTACTTTAACCCTTTCTTAGCAATCTTTATGAGATAAAAACACTACATAATTCTGGTGAACTGGGATGAGGTATGGACAGAAATCCACGTGAATTTTTGAAGGCTATGAATTATCAGTTCAGACATCCACTTGTTACTAGATCCATTTTCAAGCAAATATAGGGATGAGGACTGAACCAACAGCTCTTCTCTGTTGAGTTGCTTGATAAAGGAGCCTTTGATGAAAAGATAAAACTGCGTTGAAACTGTTCTATTTGGCAGGTGAAATGCTTTAGCTCAGTGAAGCTGAACTATTCTCTTGTATCCTGCTGATTATTGATTTGTTTAGAAGACACTGCCCGTCCCATCTTGCATTTATTTTCAGAGAGCGATAGGTCAACTTGCCTCATGTTCTGGTGTTGGCTGGTGCGATGGGTGGATGGAGTTCCATTGTTGTAGGGAGTGAGTGTCCCCAGGTAAGGCTGTGACCGGGCTCTCAGAGCTGAGATTAAATCTGAGGCATCACGAAGATGAGGCAGAGGAGTCGAGTAAGTGAAGAGGGATGGGGGAGCTCCAGGCGAGATCCCAGTCAGATGGAGAACATGCGTGCATTTCATTGACCAGAGACCACTGAACGCCAAGATGGTTGCACCGAGGGGCCCATAGAGGAACTCCTTAGGGTCTTTTTCAGCCCCGACCCTTCCTCTGAGTTCTAGACAACCCTTTTCCAGCTGGTTACGAGTTTTCCCTTTCTGAGCACTTGCTTCATCAGAGCTCAACCCGCCATCTTGGTTGGAAACTATGGGTTGGAGAATCCTGGTCTCTAAAAAGATATCCTTGTTCCCTCCTGGGAACCAGTGAATGTTGACTTAATGGCAAAAAAGGGTCTTTGCAGACACAATGAATCAGGATTCTTGAGATGGATGTTAATCTAGCTATTATTAACATCCCTCTGTTTTCATATGGATTTCAGTAACTGAGAAATTTTAGAAGCATTGTTTTAGAAACACAGAGTTGTCATAGTGAACATCTTGTTTTTCTATACGTGTGGGACAAATGTTTCATTTCTTTTGCTCTTTGCGGTCCGATCTAACACAAACTGTGTGGTTTTGTTTCATCAAATAAACATCTTCTGTGGACTGGGAAAGTTTAAAAAAAGATTCTCCTCTTCATCTGTACCTCCCTTAATATTATTCTCTTTTCAAAGGGTCCCTGATTTCAGGTTTAATCATACATTTCTTGTAAAACAGACCCTAACATCCAGTTCTAAGACTTGCAAAAATTCAAATACCATGTTCTGGTGATGCATAGAAAAAAAATGGCAATCAAATTTGTCAAAACAAAGAGGTTCCTGTTTGACCTCTGATATTTGTTCATTCATGGACTCACGTGTGTGGATTGTCCACCACTCAGCTGGCCCCGGAGCGGCTCTGGGGGGGTTCAAAATGGAAAGAGATGGGGCCCAATGAAGGCTGGTGCCCATGCCATCCAGCCATAGAAGGTGTTGCGTGTTTTAGGGCCAGTAATTAAATCTGTTTGTAAAAGGAGTGAGCTTTTATTTAACGCAGAAGGTGGTGAACTTTGTGGTGAAGGGTGGGTACCTCGGAGTCAGGTCTGCAGGTACTAACCAGATGCCCGCTGGTGGGCTGGCTGGTCAGTCGCCCCCAATGAGTCTTGACTTCCTTATCTGTGAAATGGGTGCAATTCGTGTGGGGTGCTGTGAGGTGTAAAGAAAACCAGGCTTGTGGGAGACTGAGACCAGCATCAGGAACAGGGTGCACGCTGAGGAGGTGTGGGTATTATTTCTATTGTTGGGCAGTGTAGGAGACCTTTGGCATGGCCACCACAAATGACCACAAACCAGGGGCTTAAACCCCAGGAATCCACCCTCCCGCAGTCCTGGAGACCAGACGTCTGAGAGGAAGGGGTCGCAGGGCCGCGCTCCCTCTGGAGGCCCCAGGGGAGGGTCCTTCCTGCCTCTTCCAGCTTCTGGGGCTCCAGGCGTCCCTGGGCTGGTGGCCGCCTCCCTCCATCTCTGCCTCCGTCTCCACGTGGCTTCTCCTCTGTGTCTGTGTCTCCTCTTCTGCCTCTGATGAGGACACTGTCACTGGATTTAGGGCCACCCTCCTCCAGGACGCCCTCCTCTCCATCCTTCACTTAATCACATCTGCAAAGACCCTGTTTCCACATAAGTTTCTATGCTGAGGTTTTGCATGCGTGTGAAGTTTGGGGACACTCTTCAGCCCAGTAAGGCAGTACAAGCTGGTTCTCATCGTGTAGAGTTTCCATCCACTGGAGGGGAAGATGGGGGGACTGAACCAGCAGGCTCTTCTGCACTGATGGATGTGGCCCATTGACCACCCCTGACTCATTGTGGTTCCTTCAGCCTCTGATGCCCTGAAATAAGGGAGTTTGATTAGAAACGTGGAAGGTACTTCCAGCCTTAGGATTCTATGAACTTCCCCCAATTTTTTAAACATAGAATTCCCATATGATCCAGCGATTCCACTCCTAGGCATATGCCCAAGGGAATTGAAAACAGGGACTCAGATACTTATAGGAGAATGTTCATAGCAGCACAATTTCTATTCTCAGTAGCCAAAAGTAGAAACAGCTCAAGTGTCCATTGATGGATGAGTGGATAGACAGAATGTGGTCCATCCACACAGTGGACTATTACTCAGCCACGAAAAGGAGTGAAGCTCTGACACAGGCTACAACGTGGATGGACCTTGAACACATGATGCTCGGTGAGAGAACCAGACACAAAAGACCACACAATGTGTGATTCCATTTATTTGAAATGTCCAGAACAGGCAAATCCATAGGCAGAAAGTGGATTATTGGTTGTCAGGGGATGGGAGCACAGAGAAGGAACGGCATGACTACTTTCGGGGTGATGGAAATGTTTTGGAACTAGATAGAGGTGTTGGTTGCACAGTCCTGTGAATTCACTAAATGTTGCCAATGGTAAATTATTTGTTGTGTGTATTTTACCAAAATAAAAAAAAATGTTTAAAGAAAAGTTTATTACAATGAGAATATTGAAAATTCTATGGAAGGACCTCATAGCCAACCCGTATTCAACGTCTTTGAGATCTGCTGGCTATGTCTTCTCTGCCCTCGGTCCTTCTGCCGGTGCCTCTCCCAGCTGGAGGCTGCTGTGTGGTCAGTCTCTGTGTCCTGAGCCCCCACAGGGTGTCCTCCACGCACCGGCCACCCAGCCCACGCGGTCAGCGCTGCCACATCGAGAATCTCACGCCCTTGGGCTTGGGGTCATTTCCATGCACTGCAGAGAGATTTCCGGTTCCACGATTTGGTATTTCTTTATCCCAAAGCTCTTCTTGAAAGAGAAAGAGAGATTCTGAAGACGTATCAGGGGACAGAACGTCTTTGAAAGGTGTCATATTTCATCAGTTACGGCTGCTGAATTATTCACAAGGAGTTCTGCGTGCTTTGCTGGCCGAGTTGTCCCACCTGTGTAGACGGATGAGAATGGGAGGGTCCGTTCTCCCCACAGTGAGGGGTGCATGGTCCCCGTCTACATTGGCCAGATAATTGTCCTCTAGGCTGGATCTCGTGATGGACGGCTCCCCACAATGGCACTGCCCTGCCCTCTCTCCTAGGAACAACCCCTTAAAACACTGGTGTGCCCAGAACCTTTAAAGACAGATACCACCAGACCTGCGTTGGGGTTTGTCCTTATAAACAGCCACGCAAGACTCTTAATTGCATGTTTATGCCCAGTTCCATGATCAGGATCTTGGCCACAGGGGTGCACGCAGGGTACTAGATTTCTGCTTTAAAATGCAAGCAAACGTGCCCCCTCTCCTCCAAATACAAAGAGGGGGGTTTTGTCCCTCTCTGATCCAAATTCATAAATCATCCCAGTGCAGATTAAACCTCCAGCACACATTGCCCCAGCTCCCCATGGCACCCGAGTGCATATATGCACGCATTACGGATGCTGGGCGCTCCATCGGGGTGGCAGACGGGACCCCCCTCCTTCGATCTGACTCCAGTCTGATCTGGATGCAGGAGCCGCGGCTGCCCTACCCCATTCCCATTCAATCCATTACTCCTCGCCCTTCTCCGCTCCTCATCACCCTGACTTCTAATTTGACAATGACAGAGAGCTCCGCGGCGATTTTAAATTTCATAATTTTAATCTGTCAAGCCTGACATTTAATTAGTGCCCTTTCTAACCCGCAGCCGCGCCCGCCGAGCGCTGCCGTTGGTTCCCCTGCAGATATCTTCTTTCCTCCCGCCGCTCCCCGTGGCAGAGTGGATTAATAAATATGTGCATAACTGCCAGGTGTAAGACAATGCACCCACGAGGGTCTATTAGCCCCGATCGAGACGGATGAGGTTAATCATATTTTAAAGTGTGGCTTTATCGCATTAGGAGCGATTAAGCCGGGGCGTGGCCCCCGTATGAGATGCTGGTTGGAAACATGAAATAGGAGGTCTGGGGTGCAGACTCTCATGTGAACGCTTATCTAAACAGCCGGTCGAGGGCGCCTCACAGGATCCGGGGAGGATGGGTTATCATTCCTGGGTTTGCAAACAAGGGAAGGCAAGCAGGGTTCCCTAGGTGGCTGGAGGGCTCTGGGCAATCAGCGGGGCATGTTGCACGATGCTGGGCTGGTCCTCTGGCACCTGGTGGGCAAGGGGGGTTAACGGAGGAATCTTCCATGCTGGTGCCATCCCAGAAGAGCTTGCCCATCCTGACGCCATCGTGTGGCCTGACGTCGTCCATCTTTATTTAGGTCCAAGCTCACTTCTTTTTTCACTCCATGGCTAAGTCATTTCCTGTTGGCACATCTTCAGCAGGGCAAATTTTTCAACCGAAACTCGACCGAAATCTCTTTTCTCAGAGGAGAGAAAGTCGACGCTGTGGCGTTTTGCAAAGACTGTCCAGCGAGTCTGGATAGCGGGAATTCTTGGTGGTCGACTTCCCGCTGCACTGGAGACCACGGCGACCCGTGCGGGGCTGGTGCAGGCTCCCGTGGTAGTTACATGCCGTGTCCTTGATGTTCCTCGTCTTCTGCCTGATTCCACAGAAGCCCGCGTGACTCTGTTCGGGCAGCTGCATCTGACCTCCCCTTCCCAAAGGAAGATGCTTGGAGATGTTCGCCCTCAAGGAGAGGTCTGAGGGCAGCTGGGTGCTGCAAAGTGTGAGCGTCCCCAGCTGAGGCGTGCAGGGCTGCGGGAGGCTCCCTACGTCTTCTAAGGTGAGCTTCCTTCTTTTGGAGTTCGGGAGTCAGTTCCAGAGACTGGAATGGGGTCCCGTAAACGTTAGCTTCCGTCCCTTCATTCCACAGATGGAGCGATTCCTGGACCACCTGGGAAGGACGGAGGAGCAGAGCCCATCTGTGCTCTCGGGGGCCTTGTAGTCCTGGGAGCCTGGCAGGTGAACGGGGAGAATAGCAAACATCCTCATGGAGGGTTTGCATGAAGTGTGGTAGGAGCCCTGGGTGGGGTGGGGCAGCGAAGGCAGCACGGAGGCTAAGGTGGGAGGGATCCAGGACGTCAGCCAGGTGGAGGAAGTGCTGGAAGGTGCAAAGGCAGCTAAACGTGAAGACCCAGGTCTCATGAGGGCAGAAGCTGCGGTGAGGGGGAGGGATCCCTGGGGGACGCTGCCAGTGGCTCCCAGCATCTGTTCTCCATCCTTCCTTCCTAAGGTGACTGAGAGAATAGCTTTTATCAGGAGCCTCACCTGGGGGTACGTTGGATTGTAATCAGCTCCAACCGCAATGACGTGAGGGGAGGGCTGTGGAAAGTTTCCATCTGGGGGTGATGGAATGTTCTGGAACTAGATGCAGGGGGTGGTTGCGCCATGCTGTGCCACCAGAGAGGTTGCTTCTTCATCTGTTCATGAGTTGCTTTTTCAAGTAAGAGTTGGTGTAAAGACGTTTTTAAATGAAAAAATATAAGGACCACCCCAGAAGCCGATGTCTAAAGCCCTTCCCAGCTCGGAAGTTCCGTGGAGCTGGGGTCCACGGCGAGTCCACCCCACACCCAGGAGCCCTCGGGGGAAGATGCCCTGGGCTGTGTGTCTCCTCTCACCTCTTACTCAGGTGCGCCCTCCCTGTATCCTTCGGTTCGTCTTCTGCAGGATGCAATTGGTTTGCAGCCTCCTGCATGCACATTGCCCCGGCAACAATTTGATGTACCGCTAGAAAGAAAGACAGAAGTTCCGATGGATAAGTCCATTGCAAAACGGTATGAATCTATTTTCAGAGGTTGAACTTAACAGCTCGACAACTTTGTGCACGTTATTCACGTGCGTGAACGTCAATGGTGAAATTTGTGTAACGGTATCTGTTTGCAGGATTGTTGGGAAGGTTGAAGACGGCTGTATGGCTCTCCTGGCACCCCGTCAAACTCAGTGAGTGGTATTTCCTATCACAAGAGTGATGCATTATGGAAGAAAGCCTGGGTTTTGCAGGGAGAAATGGGGCTTTGCATCCTCGGGTTACTAGGCACTAGCTGTTCGATTTGGGGCATCTTAATTTTCCTGAACCCGCTTCCCCATCTATAAAGTGGCAAACTTGTCTCTGCTTTGAAAGGTGGGTGTCGATACTATATGACCAAGAACACAGAGGGAAGGAGCCCAGGAAATTGCTTGGGCCAGGGAGGGCATCTGATGTTATAATTGTTGCAATTTCTTCTAAACTTGGGTTTGCTGGAGTCAGACGAAGCATCCTCATAAAGGGATGCCTCCTATTTATTTAGCAGCTCTCTCTGAGCCCCAGTGCTTCATGTCTAAGGAAGAAAGAAAGAGTGTAGGTATAAAATGTGCATTTTGGAGACCCGTTAAATGATATCGAGGTGGGCTTCAGGATGCACATCTGTTACCACGGATACAGCAAATGAGAGTTCCTCGGTGTCCAGTATCAGGAAACAATTAGAAAATCGGAAAACTGTGAGCAAAGACATTAAGAGGAGCGTCTATCCCATTACGAGAACCACAATGACAACTTCCTTCTATGGGAATTATTTTACCATATGCTCCCCCTGCCCCCATCCACCCCCATGGTATGTTGACGAATGCCATAAAATCTGGATTTAAGATGGGCAGAGGGATTGTCTTGCATCCTGCAGAAGTGCACAGCATGCCTTGGGCGTCAGCTGCGAAAGTTATTCTGGCCGCTGAGTTCCGCTCTCTGGTTTAACCCACTTGCGAAGCCACGGATGGAGTCCACAGCCGTCAAAGACCTTTGGAAGGAAGACGGCTTTTCGAACTTTTGGGATTCGTCCCGGCCTCTTGCACGAGGCTGTGCGTGGACAGGCATTTAATAAATCTTATTTGATGATGACGATTTTCTAAGGCAGCGGGTACACCTCCCTGGTGATCTGTGAAGACGGCTTAATTGCTACTTAGCAGACTCACATTATGCACTGTGCATGTGTGTTATTTTGTGGCTCTGTGTGCACCGCCAATAGGTAATACAGATGCTTTTCCTCGGTTCAAGTCCTCCAAAGGAACACCCCCAAGTTAGGGACTCTCACTCATTCCATTAGTAGGATCACAGCACAACCCTTAATTCAGTTTTCAAAGCAAGCTATTCAGAGGCAAAGAAAAGAGGGGTAACGATACCACCCTTTTTGCTTTTGGTTGAAGGCAAATCCTTTGTTTCTTAAAAATGAGGCAAAGCTGAGGGGCAGGTGGTCCCAAAATACTTGTACCACCTCTTTTTGTCTCCAGGGAAGTTGGAATAAACCCAACTTGCAATTCCTTTATCTTTTTTTTTTTTTACAAATATTTCTAGATTTAGTTTGCTAATGTTTTGTATCAAAGTTTTCCTCTCTGTCCATAAATGAGATTGGCCCGTAATTTTGCTTTTTAATAATTCCCCGCTCAGGCTTGGCCTCATAAGAAGGAGTTCAGGAAGTCTTCGCTCTCGTCGTAGAGGCTGGAACAGTTTCTATAAAGTCGGCATTTTTTCTTCCTTAAGTTATGGTTACGTTTACCAGCAAAGATATCTGGACCTGGCAATTTCCTTGTGGGAAGAGTTTAAATTATACAGTAATGTCTTTAGTTCATGTTTTTATTTCTAAGAACTTGTCCATTTTGTCTAAGTTTTAAATTTTGGCATACATTTATTTATAACATCTTTATTTTAAAAAATATATAAAGGGTTGAGAGGCATGTCTTCTTCTCCCAATACTACCTGTTCCCATCTCGTCTCATCTTTTATTTTTTCTTGATAAGTCTCGTCAGGTGTATATAATTTTTATTAGTCTTTTTGCATAACCGAGGTTGGTCCTGTCAATTTTCTCTGTGTAATGTCCGTTATTTAATCCATTAAATTCAGTTATTTCTTTGTGTTTAATGATTTTTCTAACTTCTTGAGATGGGTTCTTAATTCCCTGATTTTCAGCCTTTCTTCCTTTTTATAAAAGAATTGGAAGCTGTAAATTCCCCCCCACAACTCTGCTTAAGCTGTTCGTAATCTTTGATGAGTTGTGTTTTTATTACCATTCAGACCAAAACATGTTCTAGTCTTTGTTTTGATTTCCTCTTTGACTCACAGGTTATTTGGAAATGCAACGTTTAACTTTCAAACTTATGGGATTTTCTACTCATCTTTTTGTTATTTTATCTCCACCTTAATTGCACTGGAGCTGGAGAATGCAGCTTGTATAATTTCCATCTCTGGTGTTTGTAGAAATTTGCTGAATGGCCCAGTAAATGGTTAAATCTTGCAAATGTTTTATGGGTGCTTGAAAAGGGTAAATATTCTGCAGTCATTGGGTGTAGAGTTCTAAATCTACTCACCGGACAAAAATCAGTCAGAGTACAAGATCTGAACAAAATTAAAATCTTGTAACAGACTTGGACTTGTTATTTAAACGAGTATATGTGACATAATTTTTTTCTTTGAACCATATAAAACTTTTTTGATTTGCAAACTGAAAACAAAATAGCTTAAACCTATGCGGAGTTGTACACGCTTGTTCTGTGTAATGCTAAGAAAGTATGTTAAAATGTTCTACTGAAATTGTGGATTTGTTTATTCCACATCTACCAATTTTTGCTTTACGTATTTTGAATCTTTGTTATTAGGTGCATAGAAGTTTATAATTGTTTTATATTCCTGGTGAATGGAGCCTCTTATCGTGAAAAAGTTTTTCCCTTCATCTTTGGTATTTATTTATTTTTGTTAAGTTCTGCTTTGATGCTAATATAACCTCATTCTTTTTTGTTTTTGATTAGTATTTGCATAGTGTGGTCGATTCTCATTATTCACAATAGGTATTTTCTATAAAGTCCCTGGGAATAATGAATTAGCAAACACAGAATCATCATCCCTATGGGGAAATACAGGGTGGGTTCCTGTGAGCCTCTGATTACAACGTTTTCATCGATTGATCAAAACATAACCTTATTTTATGTGTTTTTCTCTTTAAAGACATCTTACTGAATATATACCGTTGGTTCATTCACATTGAACTCACGGCCAACAGCAGGTAACTCACGCCTGAATGAAGCTTCTCTAACTCACGTATTTTCTCCATAAGGTACATCGCAGCCTTTTTGTGCTTAGGAGCAGTAGACAGCCCTTCATCGCTATCCTTGGGGGCCATTTTAAACAGCAAAATCACCCACAAAAATGCAAAATCATGGCACTAAACAGACCAAGAAACGTACACCTGTTTACAGCACTCGAGCTGAAACCAGAAGGCACAGTGTCTCCTTGTTCAACCTCTGCGGGGAACGTGCACCTCGGGTGACTCAAATTTCCCCGCACCCTGCCCGTGTCTACAAATAAACATGAAAGTATTGTATCAGTTTTGAGGTTACAGATGTATTTTAGCAAGTAGGTGAATTTGCAAATACAGAATCTGCAAGCAGGGAGAATAGACACTATGTTTTTCCCATCTCTTTATTTTTACACTTTGCCTCCTTATATTTTGGATGTGTGTCTTTGAGGCAGCACAAAATTGCTTTGTTTAAATCTAATTTGGCAATCTCTGCTTTTTTTAATTGGAGCATTTAGCCAATTTACATTTAAGGTAATTATTGACGTTTTGGCATTGAAATCCATCGTCTTCCTCACCAGCAAAAATGCAGCAATGATGAAGGATGGAGCAGAAGAGATGTGGTTTAGCAACGGGGTGTATGAAGAACACAGGATTGTGGTTGGGGGGATATGTAGCATGTGTCTGTGTACGTGTGTGTGCACATACATGTAAGACAGGTGACTGTGCTTCGTGCATGTGTGAACACAGGTGAGAATGTGGGGGTGCCTAAGTGTGTGTGCATGGTCTGTGAGAGAGATGAGTATGCGTCTGTGCATGTGTGTGCACGTATGTGCACACATGGGGATGTGCAGTGGTTGCCAGGACTTCTTTTTTTTATTTTTATTTATTTATTTTTGTGTGTGAGGAAGATCAGCCCTGAGCTAACATCCATGCTAATCCTCCTCTTTTTGCTGAGGAAGACTGGTTCTGAGCTAACATCTATTGCCAATCCTCCTCTTTTTTTTTTTTTTGCCCCCAAAGCCCCAGTAGATAGTTGTATGTCATAGTTGCACGTCCTTCTAGCTGCTGTATGTGGGACGCGGCCTCAGCATGGCCGGAGAAGTGGTGCATCGGTGCGCGCCTGGGATCCGAACCCTGGCCGCCAGTAGTGGAGCTCGAACACTTAACCGCTAAGCCATGGGGCAGGCCCCTGCCAGGACTTCTAATGTGGTCTCAAACCACAAAAAGTGGTCCTCTTTCCTCCTGAGATGGTCAGGCGCCATCTGGAGAACGCACCTCGAGGTGGCAGCCAATGATGCACAAATGGAATGTGAGCTGGACTGCGAGACGGTGATGGGGACACTTTTGGAATCTTCTGCATTTTGAGAATGGTGAGGGCTCTGGAGACATTCAGCCCAGAGAATAAAAACTTCCCAGGCAAGGAGAAATTAGGGAAGGATGTGATGTTTGCCTTCAAGTATTTGAAAGCCTGCCATGTGAAAGAGCCATTCCATCTGCCCTGCGTCGTCAGGCAGACAGGATGAGCAATCAGGCACCCGGGAGACCAATTTCGGGTCCACACAACGGAAGAAGGGGTGTCTCAACGCCAGAGCTGTCCGAGGGCGGAATGGCTTCTTAACAAGGAGGTGAGTTTTCCATCCCTGGACGTATCCAAGCACAGCTTGCGTTGAACTTTGAGAGCCCGCAGTCTCTTCTAAATCTTGGAGCCCTTGAGAAGTCAATTTGCTGCCTTGCGTGCCAGCTCTCTCTCGGCACTCCCAAGGATGTGAAGCGAATCATTTCCAAATTGAAAATGCCTCTTTGCGTGTTTTTGGGCCGCAGACTGTCTCTGGTGGAAAGAAAAGCCTCATCATCCCGGGCAGAGACTTGGCAGATCCCTCCTCAAATGAACGATTGTGCAAAACCGCTTCAGTCTCCAGCCCCACATTACACATAATTTGTCCCCAAAGGAAACAGAACGGTTTGTAACAACGCAAGAAACGCCCGTCCTCGCCGTCCAATTGCAGTCAAAAGAAATCCCGAAAGATTGGATTTTCTTTTCGTATGATAAATTCAGAAGTTTAGTCCAGAATAATCAAGTCTTTTTTTTTTTTTTTTTTTTAAGTCTGCATTTATTCTGGGAACATCCCAGGGGCCTTAAATTCCGAAAGCAAAGCCGAGACTCCTTTGGAACTTGGCAGGATGCTGTCGAATTTGCAACGGCCAAGCCAAAGAGCCTCTCAGATAATTTCCCACAATCAACGGCTCAGTGCAATTTACAGAAAGGGAGGGAGGCCCTTCGGATTTCGCTGAGGGTTAAGAAAAGGTAAGCGCGATTGCCAGGTGGGGAACACATCCTGGGTTTTTTTTGTTTGTTGGTTTTTTCGAAAGTCAGTCAAGAGGGGTGTAGGAAGTAGCTGAGATTTTAGGAGATATCTCCCCATGTCTGTGTCCCTACACATTCTTGCATTGCTGTGCCCAACGATAGTCGCTTCCCGCCTCCTCGATTGAGACCAGGATGATCTGAGGACATGGCCCGTGACGTGCATTGAGTTGACACCACTGATGCTTGGCCATATGAAAGCCCACTTGGGTCAACCCTTTCCTACTTAGATGTGAGGCATGTCATCCTTTCTTTCAGAGGCGACACTTTGGTGCTGCCTTCTGACCGGGGAATCTGTCTAACCATATGTTACCAAGAATTGACTCGGTCATCTTTCTTTTCGAAGGCCGAGTCCAGCTTGATCTGGGCATCTGCCCCTTTCCAAATAAAATAGAGTTGCAATCATCACGTTGCTTGGTGTGTGTACAAATTGCCTCGGGTATTCCATCCAGAGTTGTGAGCTAGTTTGTGAAAGGGGTGGTGTATTTGTTTTCCGGGGGCCGCTGGAGCAAAGTACCACAAACCGGGCAGCTGAAGACAGAAATGTGTTGTCTCAGGGATCCAGAGGCCACACGTCTGAAACCAAGGTGTGGGCAGGGCTGGTTCCTTCTGGAATCGCTTGGGGAGAATCTGCTCCCTGCCCCTCTCCCGGCTTCTGGGGGCTGCCCGGATCCTTGACACCCCAGTCTCTGCCTCCAACTTCACGGGACCATCTCCTTGTGCATGTGCCTATCTCCACGTTTCTTCTTTTTACAAGGACACTAGACATGTTGGGTTAGGGTGCACCCTACTACAGTTGGACCTCATCTCAACTAGTCACATCTGCAAAGACCCCACTTCCAACCAAGGTCCCATTCTGAGGTCCCGCGGTTAGAATTTCAACAGACGGATTTTGGAGTGCACAGTTCAACCCAAAGCAGATGGTGACACGTGTAAATACAGCATGATGACCCCCTTCCACTCCCACACGGACAATGACCATAAACGTGTAGATATGTGCGGGCTCATGCTGCGTCTGAAGTTGGTCTTAACGCCTCTCGGGGTGTCTGCAGGACAGACCCCAACTGGGCAGAATGAACAGCGTGTATCTCAGAGAAATAGGACAGAGAGGATTGGGTGGCAGAAAGCTAGATCTTAGGGAAAATGTGCAAATCTTTGCAGATGAGGGTGTCGGAGGCGTCCAGGATGCAGGAGAGGCAGTGAGGATTTGGGTACGGGTGCCTGAACCTCAACGTGATCGAGAACGGAAGGAAGCATTAATTTAGGACGTACGTGGCTGCAGCCCCGGGGATTAGAGGGTAGGAGAGGGTGACCTCAGGGGCCGTGGGGGTGGGCCGTGGAGGACTGGGTTCTACGGAGGGCGGGGGTGGGAGGGTGGTCCACTGGGCACTGCTGGGGTGCCAGGAGCCGGGATCGGGGTGGGGGCTGCCTTCACTCTCCTCCCTCCTCATGCAGCATTGGGGTCCTCAGATGTCTGCAGGGAGGGGCCGGTTCAGAGCCACCACTGCTTCTTCTGTTTTTAATTTCAGCTTTATTGAGGTATCATTGACATATACAATACTAAGGCATCTAAAGTGTGCATCATGGGGATTTGATAGTCATAGACATCGTGAAGGGATTCCTCCCGTCTAGTTAACTCATTCGCACGTCCACCACCTCATACATTATTTATCTTTTTTTCTCTTTGTGGTGAGAGCATTTAAGTTCCACTCTCTTTGCAAGTTTCGATGGTATAGTGCAGTGGTGTCAAGCATAGTCACCGTGTTTTTCATTAGCTCTTCAGACATTATTCACCTTACAGAGGAAAGTTTATGTCCTTTGAGCAACCTCTCCCTATTCTTCCCCCGCAGAGCGTCTTCTTGATGCTCAGTTTCATTGTATTTTGTAACAACACACAGTCATGCACCGTGGATACTGTGTTAATGTGCAGTGGTGCGCGCACACGCACACACACCCACACACACAATCAAAAGGGATGGTGCGTCCTTGTTACTGCATATATGTTTATGAATCTATGCCTTTCTGTTATATACATATTTTATACATATGTATGTATCAATTTTATTTAGATTTTATATCTATCAATATAGATTTATTTATACCAGATTATATACACACATTTGTGGAAATATATATACATATGTGTCTTTCGTAACATATGTTCATTTGTATAGATACACCTGTATCTTTTTGTAGACACATATATGTGCTTATGTATCTATGTCTATTTCTTTTATATATATTATATACAGGTATATGTATCTAAATCTGTTTTCTTTAGATTTTAGATTTATTTATACATACTATTTATATGATTTCCATATATATGGGTATATATGTATGCTGTGTATACATATATGCATATTTTTATACATACGTATGTTTATATAGATTCATACATGTTTGTGTCTATTTATGCCGATTTTATATACATACTTTATGTATGTACATGTGTGTATCTATTTATACTTATTTTGTTTAGATTTTAGATCTAGTAATACAGATTTATTAATATAGATTATCTATTTATATAGATTTCATACATATTATATATGAAAATATATACCCACATATATCTTTTGTATGCATATATGAATACACAGACATCTTTATATATACATATACGTCTTTTGTATGCATATATGTATATAGATACACATATCTTTATATACATACGTATATATCTTTATGTATATACATATATCTTTTGTATGTGTATGGGTATATACACATACACACGTATCTTTTTACATGTATGTATCTTTTTACATGTATGTATCCTTTTATATAAACACACACAAACACACATATCTGGAAATGGGCTTCAGTTTAAAGTTAAGAAATGATGCACGGAAGCTGTTTTCGAAGAAACTTGAGCCATAATTTTTTTCTTTCTTCTCACTTGTGTTTAAATAACAGCGTGCCTTTCAATAGATATTTTTGAAAATTTGTGGCTAGTGTAACTCATATTAAATGCTGAGTTTTGAGGGTCGGTGACACATTTCCTCTAGAATGCCTTATCCCTCCGTGTCTTATTCTTGCTCGATGTTTGATGAATATTGCCGGAGAGAGAGGGGGCTCCTCTGCGGGGCGATTATCACCATGTGTTTGTCCGGCTTGCTAATTTTAAGTAGCTACAGAGGTCGTTTATAACGACCTGCCCCAGTAATAAGAAGCACGGGTTTGTCATTGCGAGCTCTTTCCACGGCATGTCTGCATTTTTAAAATACAAGTCTGACCGAGATCTCCATGAGGCATCTCAAAAATGTCTTAATGTGTATAAACCCTTAATTTCCCCATGGTCGGACGGCTCAAAAATAGATGAATGGATTTCTGAAACTTTCCCAGAAAATCCCTCTTGGGCTAAAACTAACATTTCGGTGCAGAAAATAATGAGTAAGCAAAAAAAAAAAACTGAAAGAAGGGGCTTACAGTAAAATTATAATTTCAGCCGAAGAATAGCCTTGTTATAATAACATAAAAGTCATATTTCAGGGGGCTTTCAGAAATCTCATTGGGGGTGTCAGGACTCAAAATCATCCTCACAATTTCCAGCACAAATCTGAGGAAGGCCGCCCTGGATTTGTAAGAATCTGGGCCCCTATTTTTGGCAACAAAATGGTATCTTTCGGGTTTTTTTTTTTTTTAATAAACTTTTATTGGACACAGGTATACCAGCTTCTAAATTATCAAAAGAATCCTAGTTTTATACAAGCATGCCTTCCTTGCCTTTTTTCATCAAGAAAAATTAATATTGTCGCTTCCCTTCCAGCCGTCTGGCATGACGTGGCTCTTTATTTTAGCTCCAAAGGAGTCAGATTTGGCAGCTGTCGGTAATCAGAAACCAAGAATGAGAGGTTGAATGCAGAGAAAAACATGACACGGGGAACAAATTCATCTGTTACATATATTTTGGAAGTTGAAGAATGAACTGTTTTGGACACAAAGGAAATATCGGAGAGGCAAAATGGCAGGTTTCTTTTTTCCTCCTGGAAATTTCTTCTTGTGTAGACTTAAAAACAAATGCAAAGACACAAAGAGAGTTTTTTAAAAAAATAATAAATGTACTCAGAGTCCGTTTGGAACGTGAAACCCGACTAAACAGAGTAACAAATTGGGTAGCCGAGATCTTTCTATTTGGTTTCAATTTTGTTGATGAAATCACCAGAATCCGTTTCATGCTTAAAAAATTACGCCGGGTTACCGGTCTTCAGTTTCGATTAGCTCACGCAAAATGAAAAAAACAGACGCACGGATATATCTTTTAAGGTTTAGTATTTCAAACACGCACCCCCATTTACCCCCACCTTCCCTTGCGGGATGGAGTTCGTATTTGTCTCTGTGTCCGCCTCCCTTTCTCGTTAATCTTTTTTCCATCTCCACTCTGCTGAAATCTTCTCTCTCGTTGGCTCCCAGATTTCTTATCCTTTTCCAAGTAATTCTATCTTCTGGACGGGTGAGGTTAGAAATGGCGAGTTCATCCTGTGGCTGCAGAGAACACCGTCTATATTAGTTTTCACTTTATTTCTTCAGGCCAAGTCTACTATTTCTCTGAAACATTTTTATTATTATTAAACATGAATTGTTAAATATTTAGATCACCCCCAAGAGTGCGTATTTCATTTTGGAAACGGTACCTGTGTTTTCCATTGATTCACTCAGTTTCTTATTTTTTCCCCTTCCAGTCACTGCTTCAGCCATGGTGCCTGCCTTGGTTTAGGAATCCAAATCTCACCCCCTCTGCAGCGTGAAGTGATGTCTTGAGCTTCAGTATACAATTCCAGCTATTCTGGGTACATGCACCTAGGGACCTGTGGTTCCCTGTGACTGGAAGCCCAAGCTTCCTGGGACTTTTCTTTTCCTCAGGTAACAAAAAACCTGGAGGGAGGCTGCACAGGGCTGGCGCAGACGTTCAAAGACGTCAGACAGATATCTCTGGAATTCTTTATGTTTTTCCTTCATGGCTTGTTACAAGATGGCCACTGTAGCGCCTGCCATCACGTCTACATTCCAGGTGGGAAGAATAAGGAAAAGCAAAAGAAAAAAAGGCAAAAAAGGGGAAAGAAATGAAGGGAAGTTATTCCTTTTTGACAGAACTTGTCTGAAAGCCACACTGAACAATGGCTGCTATTTCCCTCTGATCTGTACTTCCTTACTTAGCCACATCTATGTCAGAGCGAGACTGGAAAATAAAAGAAAAATATATACTAGGTTGCTGGGCATCCTGCAAAGTCTGCAAAATGGGAGTTGTGGGGTGAGGAAGAAGGAGAGACAGGATGACAGAGGGCACAGTTTCCTCAATCTCCACGTTCCATCCACCATAGCATCCTCCCGTTTCTTACGTCCATGTAATATTCACACACATTCAATATGCATCTTCTGAGCATCAACTACCTGGTTGGCAGTTGAGTACAGGAATCTGGAGGTTATGGGGGAGGTCAAGGGCTGGACATGTGGACAGTCTCAGATTCATTCACTCATTCATTTGTGCCCGAGCTCATTCTGCCCTCCTTGGATTGACGTGTGTTCATTAAGGTTAAGTGCCTGGCGGGGAGCCATTCATTCTCATCGTGCATACAGAGCAGACAGCACCCCCTTTACCGACCAGGAGTCTGGGGCCCAGGCCACTCCTCTGGTCCAGCAGAGGGGCCAGCTGCCCTGCCCTGCGGGTGACCAAGCCCCGTGTCTGTGCTGAGCCAGGGGCCGGGGACAGAAGTGGGGACGCCCATTTCTTCCTCTCAGAGAACGTCCAGTCCTGGGGTGAGCAGCGAGTGTGACATCCAGGTGACAGGTCAGCCACACCCTGTGGTCAGCCGGCCGTCCAGTCCCACCTGCGGAGTGGAGATTGCAAGACACGAATGAGATGATTCCAGAGCTGGTGGAGACGTGGGTGTAAATTGGTTAAGTCTGACAATGGGGCGCTGCTGGTGGCAGCCTCGGTGACAGAGTCACGTGCATTATCCTGCTCTCCCTCCCGATGGTGGCCCTTTGCCTTTGCGCCCACGGGGCCCAGAGAGGACGGGCAGCTTGCCCTGATGCTTACGTGGGGGCGTCGGGGAAGTCAAAGATGCACAGAGCCCAGGTCCTCCGGTCGAGGCTCAGAAGGACACACGGCCGTCAAAAGGACGACACGGCACAAAGATAAGTCACGAGGCGCTGAGGGGAAGTCCCCCCGCGGGTGGGAGATGGTGTCTACACCTCCCGACGGGCTGAGAGCTGCCCCCCAAATCTGGACGACTGTCTGGCGTCCCACAAAGGTCGGCTCCTGCCTGCACCAGCTGCAGATCGAGCTCTGAGCTCGCTACCGCTGCGTGCCCAGGGTGCGGGGTCTGGCGGCCACCCTCCTCCTCGGCCACTCCGTGAACTTCACTCGGTCCAGGGCGGAGAGCCTGTTCCAAGCGGAGGAGGGACGCGTCGGGGTCAGGGAGCTGTCATTGCAGCCCGACTTGCAGCTGCCTCCACCCCTGCAGCCTTGTGTTTCATCCTCACTGGCATGTCTTCACCGTTATCGACTTGGGGCCTGGGGAGTCTGGGGCCAGCTCCATGGCACGTTTGGGGTGAAGGCTGCCGATATTTCGCTGTGTGGTTTTCCAGTCGCTCGTTGACGTGACCCGAGCTTCCTGATTCACGTGAGAACCTTCCATAACTCAGCAGCTCCATCAGGTGGGATCCCCCAAGATTCTCCTGAGGGGAAATATATCGTTGCTTCATCTTCCCTTCCCCCTCCTCCTCCTCCTCCTCCTCCTCCTCCTCCTTTTCACCGGAAATACTTGCTTCTTTTCAATCAGCTCTGTCTGGGGTAATCAAATACAGCCATGTCAGTGGCAGCTAATTTAAATATTTAAAATAGTTCGTTGAGAGGTAATCTACAATGCAATATGTTAAGCCTAGTTGTCAAAACAATGCCTTCTTTTTCTTTTCAAGAAAATAGTAATTAAAGGCATGATCAAATATGACCAACCGTTTGGGTTCATTTGGACTCATTTGGATACTTCCAGACGATTTTGTGGGCATGCTGTCAAGCGCAGTGTTGAAATAGCAATGCTCTATTTTTAGGAATAATGGTAAACAAGGGGAGAGACGCGTTTCAGCATTAATTCTGAAATTAAAAAGACATGCCCATCAGACACCATGGTGGAGTTTTAAAGACAACTTCTATATTTAAACATAAAGATCATTCATCTGGGGAATATGTTTGCTCTGTAAACATTTAATTAAATGTTCAATATGTTCAATAATTTACAGGGAAATAAGTTCTGTATTCTGTACACATTAACGGTCCCACACGTCTCGCTCCCAACGCTCTAATTTGCAGCGGTCTCCGCAGAAAATAAACAGCTCACCTTCTGAACAGAATCTAGAGCGTTTTACGAAAGTTCACAGAACCCCTGTCTTTTCATCATTTTTTCTGACAGCAGACACTACGATGACAACAGGAGAGTGTAAAAGTGTTAGTGCAATGCTGCGTTCATTGTTCCTACCTTCTGAGATTTAGGAGTAAAACTAAGAACGCTGTAAGAATAACGAAGAAAAGCCGTGTAGAAAGTTTTTCTGTTTTAGATTTCTATCTCTGTGGACGATGTTGTTAACAAACATTACCGGAAATGTGGCACCGTAATAAGCAGGGGCCACCTATGATTCGGCAATTGCGCCCCCTAAGGAATGGTGACTCCGGAAAATGCCAACCTTTGTTTCCACCAGAGCCGTCCATCCTAAAAGAGTAGAAACATCTGCAGGGCTTCAAATGAGCTCCAATGTCTTTATTCAATATTAATGAATAATCCCGTTGAATTTGCAGATCATAAATGAAATGGAAAAGAACAAATCTGTTTTCCACTCTCCAAGAGCATTTCTTGGTGTCGCTGGAAATCCTTAAAAGACTTGAATCGTAGACTTTCTAGTTTTACCTACGTGATCCTCCTACCGACATTTGCTATCATTTTGTCGTCTCAAGAATGTTGTATAAATGGCACCATGCACGTGTAGGCTCTTGGAATTGACTCTTTCACTCAACAGACCTGAAGGGAGATTCATCCGGGTTCTGCGTGTGTCAGTAATTTGTTCCCTTTTATGGCTGAGTAGGATTCCATGGAATGGTTGTACCACATTTTGTGTATCCATTCACCCATCGAAAGACAATCTAGGTTGTTTCCACTTTCGGGCCGTTATGAATAAAGATGCTATAAACATTTCTGTACAAGTTTCTGTGTGAACATACAACTTTATTTTTTCTCAGATAAATGCCCAGGAGTGCAATTGCTGGGTGGTATGACAGGTGCATATTTATACTCTTAAGAAATTGCCCAACTGTTTTCCAGATGGTTTTAATATTTTTGCATCATCCCCAGCAGTGTATGATGGGTCCAGTTTCTCTGCATTTTCACCAGCATTAGAAGTTGTAAAAATTTTGCATTTTAACCATTCTGATAGACATGTCGTGATGTCTCATTTTGGTTTTAATTTGAATTTCCCTGATGGCAAATCATGCTGAACACTTTTTTTTACGGTTGAGTTTTTTGAGAATTCTTTATATAGTATAGATACTTGTCCTTTGTTGCTTTGTGGCTTGCAAACATTTTCTTCCCCTCTGTGGCTTTCTTTCCATTATTTTAAAAAGTGTCTTTTGATAAAGTCCACTTGGTCATTTTTACCCTTTGTGAATCATGCTTTTCGTGTCAAACTGAAGAACTCTTTGCCCAGCACCATATCCCAAAGATTTTATACACTGTTTGTGTTATCTTTGCTAGAAGATTTATAGTTTTACATTTAAGTCCATAACGCATTTTGAATTACATTTTGTATAAGAATGAGACCTAGTTTATTTTTGTCTATGGATGTCCAGCTGATCGTCACCATTTGTTTTGTCTCTCAATTGGTGGATTTTCCTCCTTTGTCAGAGATCACTTAGACATATTTGTGTGAGTCCACTTCAGGGTTCTCTATCCCATTCGATTAATCTCCCCATCAAAACCAAACAGAATTGATTACTGTAGTTTTATGAGGTCTAGAAATGAGGTAGATTGATGCTTGGCACATGACTTCTAGTTCGCGTCCATGACCCTCCCTCATCATGTCCACTAGGACAGCACAGCCCCATGGTGTCCACGGAGGATGGAGATCTCACACGACCTCTAGTTCACGTCCATGACCCTCCCTCATCACGTCCACTAGGACAGCACAGTCCCGTAGTGTCCACGGAGGATGGAGATCTCACATGATTCTAGTTCATGTCCATGACCCTCCCTCATCACGTCCACTAGGACAGCACAGCCCCATGGTGTCCATGGAGGATGGAGATCTCACACGACTTCTAGTTCATGTCCATGACCCTCCCTCATCACGTCCACTAGGGACAGCACAGCCCCATGGTGTCCATGGAGGATGGAGATCTCACATGATTCTAGTTCATGTCCATGACCCTCCCTCATCACGTCCACTAGGACAGCACAGTCCCATGGTGTCCATGGAGGATGGAGATCTCACACGACCTCTAGTTCACGTCCATGACCCTCCCTCATCACGTCCACTAGGACAGCACAGTCCCGTAGTGTCCACGGAGGATGGAGATCTCACATGATTCTAGTTCATGTCCATGACCCTCCCTCATCACGTCCACTAGGACAGCACAGCCCCATGGTGTCCACGGAGGATGGAGATCTCACACGACTTCTAGTTCATGTCCATGACCCTCCCTCATCACGTCCACTAGGGACAGCACAGCCCCATGGTGTCCATGGAGGATGGAGATCTCACATGATTCTAGTTCATGTCCATGACCCTCCCTCATCACGTCCACTAGGACAGAACAGTCCCATGGTGTCCACAGAGGATGGAGATCTCACATGACCTCTAGTTCACATCCATGACCCTCCCTCATCACGTCCACTAGGGACAGCACAGCCCCATGGTGTCCATGGAGGATGGAGATCTTACATGACTTCTAGTTCATGTCCATGACCCTCCCTCATCACGTCCACTAGGACAGCACAGTCCCGTGGTGTCCACGGAGGATGGAGATCTTACATGACTTCTAGGTCATGTCCATGACCCTCCCTCATCACGTCCACTAGGGACAGCACAGCCCTGTCAGTGTCCGTAGGATCAGAGATGAGACTTTGCGGTTACTCTCTTTTGTGGTGAATGAAATCCAAGATGAGGGTTCCAACATCATCACTTCCTGGTGAGAATCTCTTTCAAGTTTATAGATGTCCACCTTCTCATCGTGTCCTCATGTGGTGGACAGAGAGAGGAAACTCTAGTGTCACTTCTTACAAGGCCAGAATCCCATCTCAGAGACCCCACCCTCATTGACTCATGTAACCCTAATCACCTCCCAAGGCCCTCACCTTCTTATACCATCCCACTGGGTGTTGGAACTTCCCCACATGAATTTGGAGGGACACAGACACTTAGCCCATAGCACTTGGGATGACCTTGAACTGGATTCACAGCATCCCAACTTAATGCAGGGAATATGAGCCAAGACTTGGGGAGTTTTCCTCCCAGCCTCTGCTCATGGTCAAGATGGTTCCTTGGGCAAGCCATGCTTCCCCAGTGTTGGCATCCCATTCCTCCCTCCATGGGGGATTTCAGGAGACGGGGAGAAAGATGACATTATGCACGGCATCCAGGGGCCAAGTTGCTGTCACTCAGACCACAGCCCACAATAAAGCAGACTTTCCACAGCTGCCTGAGCATTGCGTTTCAACCCGATGAAGGCATCATGGATGGCAAGACTCTTACTCTCCCAGCTTCTCATCCTGGTCCTCAGAAGGGGCAGTCGGTGGTGTTGCATGGCTTCTTCCAGGGCAGAGACAGCGGGCGTCTGAAAGCAACAGACTGGAGACGCCAGTTCTCTTTTTAAACCTTATTTCCAGAGTGGAGACTAAATGCCCCTTGGGGCAGGACAAAGACGGTGACTCTTATTGCCTGCCCACAGCTCTGTGCACCTGGTTTGCAATTATTTTTCCATCAAGAAGCCACCCCAAGGGGTGTAATACGGGCATTGGTTTTGAGGATTATGTGCCTCCTCTGATGCCTTTCTTTTGGAAGAGCTGGACCACTTCTCAGACGGGTGCAAAACTTAGTGCATGGCTGGGGCGTGTGGGAGACTCTTGGACTCTTTTTTATTCTGCTTGTCATACACACAGGGTGTCTTAAAAATAGCGTTTGCATCCGAAATGCTCCCATCTGTCTTCCTGAAGGATTCCAAATTTCCCCAAACTGTTGCAGAGAACTGGATTAAAACTCCAGCCATCAATTCCGCCCTGGGCTCCATAGCTCACCGCAATGTCTTGCATGAAGGGCTTGGCAGAAGTAATCAGCCATGGAAAGATGCTCCTTAAAAACCGCAGACGCATTTCCCTGGCGCATGCTTCCAGGGCCCCCTCACTGGCCCGCCGGGTGTGTCTCCCATTTTCCGTAATTTTCCTTTACGTCTCAATATGCTTCAATTGGATTAAGGAAAATAATCAATGTTCTTAATACAGTATTTACTTGTAATATTTTCAGTGAGGGCTGTGAGTTAGGTTCCCTGAGATGAAAGATGATTTTAAAAATTGCTAAAGGTAATGATTCTTTATAGCTTAATTTAGATGATATTGAAAATTATGAGGGGGGGAGAAAAAAATACAGAACCCGGAACCTCCGCCACCTTATTAAACATCTCCGCGTTTTTGCAATTTAAACACTACACTCTGTCATATATTTTGCTTATTCATATTTCAACAATAAGCATTAATAACATGGTAATATCTTTATTTGCATAACGTGGCTTTAATATACCATGGGGAGCTGGAAGCAACGTTCACTCAATAATTATTTCCATTAGGACGAGCTGATTTTGGAAAAAGGGATGGCGTTTCCTCCGATGTGGAAATCTCTCTCCTCTCC